>NW_027397063.1:83501704-84007816 GCF_003265705.2 Callorhinus ursinus | reverse complement strand
TGTGTGTGTGTGTGTGTGTGTGTGTGTGTGTGTGTGTGTGTGTGTGTGTAGCTCGGATAAAGTTCCAGTGGGGCTTGGGCCTGGAGTGAAATCTAAGTGCTAACCACCTCATCGAACTCATTCTTCCCTCCCCTCCAAAGTCTAAAGTTTCTTAGACTCAAGCTGGGACTCTAGGTGCACTCATACTCCAAAAAAGCTACATCTTCCATCTAAAGAAATGTTTCATAATCTTGGTGTCGGATAAGTTTATTTTCATGAATTCGTTGTGAAGAAATTCGTCTTTTTAAAATAGCACATTATTCAGCCGTTGAGTTAGCCATTATTGGTCTCATTCTTGGGAGTTGTTTGTGGTTTCTTTTCTGGACTCTGTTCTATGTTGGTTTTCATTTTAGAGAAGATTAATACCTGGTCTAGTACTACACAACTAGGGGATAAAATCACCCTGGGGGGCGGGGGGCACCTGGGTGGCTCAGTCGGTTAAGCCGCCACCTTCTGCTTGGGTCATGATCCCAGGGTCTTGGGGTCGGGCTCCCTGCTCGGCGGAGAGCCGGCTTCTCCCTCTCCCTCTGCCTGCTGCTCTGCCTACCCGTGCTCTCTTTCTATCTCTCTGTTAAATAAATAAATAAATCTTCAAAAAAACAAATCACCCTGGGGTTAAAATGCATGTTACTCACCTGGCTAGTTAGATAGTTCTTCTTATCAATATAAATAGATGCATTGCCAAAATACAGGAACAAGCAAACAAAAACCTCCTGGGAATGATGAGGAAAGCCCTTGGCCCCTAAAGATCTAAAACAAACAAAGCGTTGTGAAGTATGTGAATTAAAAAAAAAAAAATTGACTCTATTATCTCTTAACCACATCCTTTTTGTCTTCTAATCAATCAAAATCCTTGTGATCTTTCCATATTCAGATATTAATTTTGTATCATCACTCACTACTACATAGAAATTCATGGGAAGTCCCTAGTCCCACCACCTCCCCCCCCAGCTTCACAAGGTCTTGGATATTTGCGGCTTGCTTATTCCTTAATTTCCTCAGCAGCCAATATTTTTATTTCCTGAAGGATCCCTCCTTCCGAAGCAAATTTTTCTAAGAGAAACCAACTTCCCCCTCCGATTCTGTGATTTTTTATTTTAAAGAATTTTCCCGGGCACCTGGGTGGCTCAGTTGGTTAAGCGACTGCCTTCGGCTCAGGTCATGATCCTGGAGTCCCGGGATCGAGTCCCGCATCGGGCTCCCTGCTCAGCAGGGAGTCTGCTTCTCCCTCTGACCCTCTTCCCTCTCGCGCTATCTCTCATTCTCTCTCTCTCAAATAAATAAATAAAATCTTAAAAAAAAAAAAAAGAATTTTCCCCCCACTGAGCATCTTCCTGGAAGAGTCTTAAGACTTGTTCCTCAAGAATTACTTTGTCTCCTTGATTCTCAATGGGAATTTCTCCTGAATTACTCTAATATATGTGGAATTTTAAAAAGTACTCTTCATACATGGAATTTTAAAAAGTCAAACTCTTAGAAACAGCAGAATGGTAGTTGTTGAACGTTGGGGGGGAAATGGGAAGATGTTGGTCAAAGGCACACGAACTTTCAATTATAAGATGAGTAAGTTCTGAGGATCTAATGCACAGCATGGTGACTACAGTTAACAATATTGTATTGTATCCTTGAAATTTGCTAGCTGGGTAGGGAAAAAAAAGAAGATAACTATATAAGGTGGTGGATATGTTAACTAACCTTGTTGTGGTCATCATTTCACCATGGATTGATAGATCAGATCATCATGTTGTACATCTTGAATTTATACAATATTATATGTCAATTATATCTCAATAAAGCTGGGGGGGAAAGAATATTTCACTATGGTTCCTAGGATAAAAGCTATAAAAAATGTAAGACCTTTTTAGCTTTTGTTGGGAAATACCAAAGAAAATATAAGTTCAACATCATACTTATTGATTCAAATACTTACTAACATCTTGGGTACCAGCCTAGAGCCTATGATTATGGTAAGGTATGAGATTCTGCCCAGGGTCTCAAGGAACACACCGTCTATTGGGGGCTCATGCCGTGCTCCAGGGAGAGTGGCCTCTCTCCTTCCTCCAGCATGCCAGGCTCAGGCCTTCCCTGGGGACTCATAATCCATCTCCCCAGTTCGGTGTATAGTTTTCCTCTCACTATGCTTCTGGACTCTACTCGACTATCATCTCCCTCAGAGAAGACTTCCCTGATTCCCACTCATATACCCGCAACATTAGGTAATCAATATTTCACTCTATTTATTTCCTTCAAAGATTTGTATCACATTTTTATTGGAAAACAAACTGTTCCTATATTTATTGTTCATTTTCTTCTGCTACAACACAAATTCCATGAGAGCAGGAATTTTTTCCCTGGCTTATTTATGGGCACCTGTATCTCTAACATCAAAGAGCGGCTGGTAAGCACACTAAAACAGCATTGAAAAAGAGAATGAATGAATGAATGGAAGTTGGATGCATGAATGCAGCAATTAGCTTGTTGCAATCCAATATGATTATTGCCATGGTGGAGGAAAGATCTGGGTACCGCCTTGTATCTAACAATTGACGGGTGCGGTAAACAAGGATGACTCTCTAGAGGGCATGGAAACATGGACTTGGGAGAGGGCCCTGCTCTGGAGCATCCTGTAGCTTAGTATGTCTGGACATAAAAGAAAGAGGGGAGAGGGGAAAGGCCTGGGGAAACAGAAAACGGGCAGAAAGCAGGGACTCACCTGGAAAGGGTTAGGGAGCCTCAGGGGGGGCATTTCAGCCTTTATCCAGGGAGCAGCGGGGGAGCAGATAGACCCTGAACACTGACAGGTGAGGGAGAGAGAGGGAATAGGGACAAGATCTATTCTATAGAACACTCACCTCAGAAGCACTATGGAGAACGGCATGGGATGGAAGAGACCAAAAGTCAGCCTGGTGATTCAGGAGTTCGGGCAGGAAATGATGAGGAATTGAACTAAAGCCAGGGTTATGGGAACAGAGTAGAGGGGAGGGTGTAAAATCTGGGCCTAAAATCGGTTGCAGAGGGAGGAGTCAAGTTCAATTCCTCAGGTAGCTACAGCTCCTCAGTGGAAGTTCTTCGTTTTCTATAAGACAGTCCCAAGGCTGCTACTTGTTCTTTGGAGACTAGACTGAGGCTGAGAGAGCACCTTCTAGATCAACCTGATGGTTGAAAGGACAGCCTCAGGGGTCAGCCACTCCTGCTGGAGGCAGAAAACATGGACCAGACCTCTTTGTTTTGGCCCACAGGTCAGTTTCAGGGGTGGGGGGCTTATATTCTGATATATACGGTAAGGTAGGTTTTCTGAAGCATCTCCTCGTTCACCAAAATTCCTTTTAGGTAAGGGTGTCTATTCACTTCTACACTTATCTAACGAGTATTTGGTGAAAGCCTCCTAAGTGCTGGGTTTCCAGGAACAAAGCCCCCCACCCTCAAGCCATCCAGAATTTATTTTTTTAAGGTTCATTTATTTATTTGAGAGAGAAGAGAGTGCATGAGTGGGGTGAGGGAGGGGGGCAGAGGGAGAGGGAGAGAATCCCAAGCAGACTACCCGCTGAGGGAGAGCTGGACCAACCACAGCGGGGGCTCCATCCCAGGATCCTGAGATCACGACCTGAGCCCAAATCAAGAGTTGTCCTCTTAACAGGCTGAGCCACCCAGGTGCCCCAGCAATCCAGAATTTAGTGCAAGAGACAAAAAGACCATTCAAATGCCCTGTGATAAGTACTGTAAGAGATGTCCTCACACAAAAAGCACAAAGCAGAGACCCCTTAAGTCAAAAATGAGTTTAGGAGTGGGGGGTCTTAGATCAGCCAAAGATAAGAATCCTCAGACCAAAAAAACAACTTGTAACTAAAGGATGATGAATACTCATTTAAAAATAATGCAGGTATCAATAAACACAAGTGCATCAAAAACATCCCCCGTTACTATGAATGCGTGACATTTATTGAGTGCATGAAATGTGCCAGGAGCAATGGATCTCGTCTATGTTTTCCTCATTTCCTTCTCATACCAACCTTATGAGGTAGTCACATACTCCTCAATTTGCAGGTGAGAAAGCCACGGTTCCCAGAGGTTAAATACCTGGCCCCAGGTCACACAGGAGTAGAGCTGGGATTCACACCGGAGGGGTCTGAGCCCAGAGTTCTTAGTGGGGATGTGGCCCTACCCTCCACGGTTAGAGCCATCTGTCTACCCATTGGTCAGCCCTCCACAGTGTTTAAGAAACTTGCCCACCATCCCCTGTGGTACTTCTGGGGGAGGACTTCAATCCCGTTGGCTGAGCTCCAGTGCATCTGCTCTTTCACACAGCCATGTCTTCGGGCTGAACAGACAGCCTCCATGAAGAAAAAGAATGAGGAAATACACTAGTAGAAAATTCACTTTCCCCTCGTTTTCTTTGTCTCAATTCTCTACGGGAGGAGCCAAGCGCCGCCTGCTGCCTAAGTGCCTCTGTTCCACAGGGGACTTTGTCAGAGGTTACAAGGCCAGGGGCAGGAGAGGGTGGGCTGGCCCACACACTGCTCCACCATTTGCCTGAGGGTGCTGAGAAAGCTGGCAGTCTATGATGGGAAGTCATTCTAAAGGAACATTTACCTGCAACTGCTGTATTATGTGGACAAATACTTTTTTTTCCCCAAAAAAACAGTAATTGGGACCGTGCAGTTGCTATAGCGTTTATGAAAAAGTGGAAGGTTAGCCAAAATTTATGTTGAGATTCTTCCGTATTTGTACCTCAGCATCCCAAGAGCTGGCTCATGAGGATAATAGTGGTCCATATTGTCATATTACCATTGATAGCTCCTTCCGATAGAGCTGGAAGACCTAGGTCTTTCCCCACCTGAAGGAGGCCCCAAGTTATTTTTGTGGGAGTCTGGGATGCCTCTCTTGGGTATCCCTCTCAGGCCTCCAGAATTCAGAGAGACTCCTGCTCTCCTGAGGGAGAACTGCTTTCATGCCCCTTCCTGCTGCTTCCCTTAAAGGTACAAATGAGCTGGGCCTTCTTTAAGTTTCCCTCTGCAAGAAGGCTGGCTCTTTGCATCAAAATTCGGAGATGCCTTTCTCCACACTTCTCCCTTACATCCTTCCAGCCAGGACCCGACCCAGCATTACTTGAATCATGAGTCTCGGGAAGCTACTTGGGAAGGCAAGGCCCTCAACAGCTGCTCCCAGCCCCTATTCTCCATGCTCAGACTGGAAAAAGGTCCCAGGATTCCTTCCCCATCCTTCTCCCCACCTCCCTCCCAGGCATCTGCATCAAGGAGACTCTTTTGCCCTTATGCCTACAGACGAGCCCAAAGTGAGGCCTTGTTCAAAATCGGAACCCACGTGGCCCATTCACCCCACCCAATCTAAGCCCTCACCTTGGCCCAGAAGCTACCTTCTCTAAGGAATACAATAGCCTAAAAATGACTGAGGAGATACTGGATTATCTATAGTAGGAGTAAGGCTGTCATGGGAAGATTAAGAAACGTGAGATGACATCGATACTTAGATGAATCCAAGTATCCGTGAATCATGGATTCGTACAATCCATGAAGTACATGTATATATGGACTTCAGAAAATGGAGCCCAAGAAAGAAGCTTTCTCAAGTCTTTTTGGCCATAGGGAAGCCTGGGTAGCATAATGTAGAGAAGATGCCATAGCCTGCGTGGTCACAGAGCCTGCACGATTGGTGGTGGGAACCCAACAGGAAGAACAGAGTGACATGAATCCATCAATGATTCTGCAACCTGAACAAGCCACTGGCCCTCTGAGCCTTACATTTGTTTTTATGCCCAACATAGATAATTATACCATCCTGACCGGGTTGTTTGTGTCCACATAATTATCTACATTTTGTAAACCACAAGTGCCAAAAAATATTAGTTATTATAATATTGCTTGCAAGGAAGAACCAGAACAAAAGTTGAGTTGGGGGCAAGGGTGGGGAAAGGGGAAGGGGCGGGCGGTTGAGGCAAGAGGAGTGGTCTCTAAAGACTATGGGACACAGTGTGTGTAGCCGGTGGCGGGGGGGCACCAGTAGAGGCCAGTGGAAGTACCTCAGGAGGGAGGAAGATGTCCCAGGAGACAGGAAGAGAAGACTGAAGGAGGCAAATGGGGCCAAAGACACAGTGCAGAGGGAGGTTTTCTCAAGCGTCCTAGATGCTTTTCAAATGTTCCACTGCCATTCCCAGCTTGATGTCAGAGATAGTTCCTGCTTGGCACGCTGCAGAAACCTGAGGTCAGGAGCCTCAGAAGCCGAAATACAAGCCAGGAAGTATGAATCAGTGCCACTCAGACTTCCCAGCTTACAACTCCATGAGGTGTGGGTGTGTGCACCTGTCTCACATGGACAGGCCTCAACCCCAAGTCTGAGCTACGCAGAACCAACAAAGCAGAGGCTCGCCAGTTCACCTTTAACTGCTGAGCTCTTTTTCGTATTGCTGAGGTAATATTCAAAATTTCCTTCAAAGGGCCAGTGTGATTCTGGCAAGAGGAGACGATCGTTAAGCCTGGTAATGAAAACAAGTTGTTTTGGGGCACCTGGGTGGCTCAGTTGGTTAAGCGTCTGCCTTCGGCTCAGGTCATGATCTCAGGGTCCTGAGATGGAGCCCTATGCTGGGCTCTGCACTCAGTAGGGAGTCTGCTTGTCAGACTCTCCCTCTGCCCCTCCCCACCACTCATGCTCTCTTGCTTTCTCTCTCAAATAAATAAAATCTTTTTTAAAAAAAGAAAACAAATTGTTTTGAAGGGATGGTTAAAATTATGTATGGTAGGGGGGCGCCTGGGTGGCTCAGTTGATTAAGCAGCTGCCTTCGGCTCAGGTCATGATCCCAGGGTTCTGGGATCGAGCCCCACGTCAGGCTCCTTCCTCAGCGGGGAGCCTGATTCTTCCTCTCCCTCTGCCTGCCGCTCCCCCTGCTGGTGCTCTCCCTCTCTCTATCTCTACCAAATAAATAAAATCTTTTAAAAAATTATGTATGGTAGGAATTAAATATTCAAGGTAACATTTAATGAATCATAAGAGTGGTTTTTTAAGACTAATGCAATAAAGGCTTCCCTTGAGACTTCTGGTTGAAGTACAGGGTTTCACCTCAGGAAACTTTTAAGTATAAAGTATTATAATTGTAGAGGTTGCGAGGGAGGGCATTTAAAATATGCAGAGTGATTGGCACGCTCCCAAATCCCAGGTGCGACTCTGTCCCTAACTGATAAGGCGACAGTTAGTATCCAGACGCCCCCATTCAAGAAGTGGTTTTGCCCCCATTTTGGCGGGCAAAAAAGACTTTGACAGTCTTGGATTCCAGTCATGGTGGGGCAGCTCTAAGGAATTCCAGGGGAGCCCATTCTCACAGTCGGAAAGCAAACAACGCAGAGAATAAACTGTCTAATCTCAGTTCTTCCCATCCGCCTCACCTGGAGACTAAATTACTCTGTGTTGTGTAAAAACAATTCACACCCCTCTCATGAAGTAGGAAGAAGGAAGAGTGGGCAGCAGGAACAAAGGATGCACTTGCTTAAAAATCACCCTTTCTCATTTGGGCCTCAGGGGTCTCTGTGCTAGGAGCAAGAACTCAGCTTTTGGTAGAAAAGAGCTTGGATGAAATTCTACAGTGCCCCCCTACCCTAGGGTTAGTTAACATTGTAAGGAAATTTTAGGGTGAGTATAATGCTGACTATAAAGGAAAGAAGCAATAATGGTTGAATCTCAGGCACCCAGAAATAGGCGGTCGGAGAAACTTTGGGATGATTTCCCTGGCTCCTTTCACACTGCAAGCAACTGCCTGACACACAGGACTGGCCTCTGTGCATATAGGCGTATGTCCATTGTGTAGGGGGACGTTTGCTTTGGCTTCTCTTGGAGGCATCCTTTTGTCCAGGGAGGTCTGGATGGCCAGTGAAGGCACTGCCTTCCTTGCCATCTTAGCAGCTTTAAGAGGGTGAGTATTTTTCTTTGAGACCAAGGTTGGCACAGACAACTTCCTCGCTGAAATTTTCTGCCAGGCTGGGTTGCTTTTCTTGCATAATTCCACCCCTCCTCCCCCTCCCACCACCAGCCTTTGGTCAAATTTCTGGAGACTTTGGCATATGTTTGTGGGATTGTATCTATTCCTTCCTGATGTGGTGGATGCAAAGATATGCTTTCTCTTGGGTGAAATTTACAAGCACGTTTTCCTCCTTGACAGGAACAAAGAGCCACAAATATTTCCTAAGGGGAGAAAAAGGCTTCCAGATGCAAGGCTCCAAATGTGAGGGTTGTTGGGGTTTTTTTTCCTTTTGGCATTTTTAAAGCTTAATAATTACACTGGACATATTCATCCAGAAGAAGGTCCACAATTTTCATCCTAACAAGGACTTCACGAAAACCTCCAAGTCACAAATACATCTGCATCTCTGATCGTCTTCCTGAAGCAGAGACCACAGAGGCCTTGCGTTTCAACCCAGACTAGAGACTGCAGAAGATAGGAGAAGGCCCCTTTTCTTCTCCTTTTCCTTAGCCATGGTAGCACAGACTGCAGAACAAGAAAAGGGAGGAAAAGGGCGCCTGGGTGGCTCTGTTGGTTAAGCGACTGCCTTTGGCTCAGGTCATGATCCTGGAGTCCCTGGATCGAGTCCCACATCGGGCTCCCTGCTCAGCGGTGAGTCTGCTTCTCCCTCTGACCCTCTTCCCTCTCATGCTCTCTATCTCTCATCCTCTCTCTCAAATAAATAAATAAAATCTTTAAAAAAGAAAAAAGAAAAGGGAGGAAAAAACATTTCTAAACTCTTGAACTCTCAGCAAACTATTTTGTTTATTTTATTTTTTTAAAGATTTTATTTATTTATTTGACAGAGAGAGACACAGCGAGAGAGGGAACACAAGCAGGGGGAGCAGGAGCGGGAGAGGGAGAAGCAGGGTTCCCGCCGAGCAGAGAGCCTGATGCGGGGCTTGATCCCAGGACCCTGGGATCATGACCTGAGCCGAAGGCAGACACTTAACGACTGAGCCACCCAGGCGCCCCAGCAAACTACTCTTAAATTGTCTCTAGTTAAAGGGCTACTGGGAAAAGAATTATAAATGTCAAGAAGACCTTTCAGCAAACTTTTACAACCCACGGCATAGTTTTGTATTTTTAAAACTAAACCATTCTAATTGGTATTATTTTCTATTTTAGAATAGTATTTTCCAGGGCTAAAGAAACCTTTAGTTTATATGACCTATAATATAAAAATGTTCTGTCACTATGATCAAAATAATTATGGGAGATACTTCGTTCACATGTGGAAAATCACTAACACCCACAATTAAAAAAAAGTTTTGAAGAAATAAGCTACTTATATTTAATTAGAAAAACATGTCTCTTTTAAGTGTTGGCAAAGAAAAAGACTAAGTCCTAAGAAATCTTTTTGGCTCTTTATCTTACGTTGACTTATAAGCAATCGTGGAGACATTTAATGCAGGTAAATGGCTTTAGCCCATTTTTATTCTAACAGGGACAAAACTCAGGTGCATATGAATCATATTCTGCTTTAGTGGATCTGGGTCTAGAGCGATATTCTGCATCTCTAACAAGCTCCCAGGGATGGAGACACTGCTGGTCCATGGAGCACATTGTGCGGAGAATGTACGGGACAGTTCATCTTCCTTTCCCTCAGCCTCCAGTCAAGGGTGAGACGGTGGATACTGGAGTTACACAGCCCCAAGATGGTGGGAAAGGGACTGGACCCTCTAGAGGTATTCTTGGCATGTTCTTACAGTGTGGTGAAAAGTAGTTTAATCTGAGCTATTCAAAAAATTGGTAAATCCCTCCTAAGTTCAAAGCCCTAAAATAGGTACTATATAACATTACATAATACCATATAATTTAAAGAAAATAATCTCTCTAGGGGCGCCTGGGTGGCTCAGTTAAGCATCTGCCTTCAGCTCAGGTCATGATCCCAGGGTCCTGGGATGGAGCCCCGCATCGGGCTCCTTGCTCAGCGGGGAGCCTGCTTCTCCCTGTCCCTCTGCCCTTCCCCCTGCTTGTGCTCTCTCCAAAATAAATAAATAAAATCTTAAATAATAATAATAATATCTTTAAATTTAACATCTGTGCTCTGGTTATCACCTCTGTTACTGTTTCTCCTACACACACACTTTTTATTTTGAAAATTTTCAAACTTGAAAACTAATATAACAACTTTAGTTTAGATTTATCAATCTTTTCTTTTTAAAGATTTGATTTATTTGACAGAGAGAGACACAGTGAGAGAGGGAACACAAGCAGAGGGAGTGGGAGAGGGAGAAGCAGGCTTCCCGCCGAGCAGGGAGCCCGATGCTGGACTCAATCCCAGGACCCTGGGATCATGACCTGAGCCGAAGGCAGACTTAACCGACTGAGTCACCCAGGCGCCCCTAGATTTGTTAATCTTGAACATAAATAGACATATCCATGTATACATACATAATATACATTATACATATACATATATATACCATATATTTCGTTTATTTTAATGTTTGTGGTCATATTTGTTTGAAAATAAGTTGCAGGTCTTGGGGTGCCTAGCTGGCTCAGTCAGAGGAGCATGAGACTTGATCTTGGGGTCGTGAGTTCAAGCCCCATGTTGGGTGTAGAGATTACTTAAAAATAAAATTTGGAAGGAAGGAAGAGCGAGCGAGCGGTAGAGCATGCAACTTGTGATCTCAGCATTATGAGTTCAAGCCCCACATTACCCATAGAGATTACTAAAAAATAAATAAACTTAAAAAAAAAAAACAACTAAAATATTCCTGCTTAAGCAGCGGCACTGCCTTCAGTTCTTCCCCAAGGGCAAAAATCAGCTTGATTTAAAAAAAAAATCACAAAATCCAGTTTCCATCCCATAATGCAGAAACCATGTGCCACCTCCAAAACGGTGCTAGGTAGCCTAGCTACCTCTAGAAAGCTCTTTGCTGCATTTACATAAAGTTATCCCAGGTCTCTCTAATATTCTGCAGTGGTTGTCTCCTGGGTTCCACTGGTCAGAATTGGTATATGGCGCTAGAACCTATACCTCAGAGCGGCTTTTAAAGGAACTTCCAGAAAAGAAGCACATTTCAAATAAAAGAAAAGCAACATTTCTCTTTCTTCTTGTTTGTTTTTGTTTAAGAAAAAATCACATTGAGAACTAGTAGTGAATTAACACAAACGACAAAAATTTAGAAAAGCTTTTTCAGCATAGAAACATTTCAGGAGTAGAATAAAAAATATTTTACACATAAAAACCCATCTTGATGATGTAGAATTTGAAACTTCTAAGACTTAAAAAATAAAGCTGTTAGTCTACAATTTGGACTCCCATTGAGGCAAAAATAGACGAGAAGAGTTTGAAGAGGATCATATCCTTTTATATTAGATTTTTACACATGCTAGAGAAACACAGCACTAAAATTCCAGCCACTGCCTTATTCATAAGAATGCACACTGAGATGTTATAATTCTGTCTCCATGATGTTTTCTTTTCAACTGACTCAATCAACACAATAGCGTAGTGGTTTATAAATTTGGGATAAAGTAGGACAATATATCTGACTGCCTTAACAACAGCTACTTGGCTAAATGTTTTGTAGAAGGCATTGAGTTCCACTAAATGTAAAGCTGTGCTTTTATTTAGTAATGGTCAAACCAGTCATCTAGTGCTAAGGCAGCTGTCATGGTCAGTTGTCCAGAACTCTAGCCCATATCTGTGAACACTAAACATGAACAATCTAGGACACTAGGTCAATCATTTTCAGCTAATTGGCAGTAAGCAACTGTTCACAACCATACAAGTAGGATATCTCTGAAGCAATATCTTCAAGCTCAGAGCTGCAATCCATTAATGGTCATGAAATCAATTTAGTGGATTGCATTCAGCATTTTTTAGAAACTGAAATAGAATAAAAAATATTATTAACACAGTAAAATAAGCACGGCTTTGTGAAACTTAAGTTTCATCTTTATATACACTCATATATAAATCATTACATATGGATATATAAATATATAATTATATATAAACCTCTCTCTATATAATACACATATTCCATGGTTACTTTGGACAACGTATTTCTCATTGTACATCACAGTCAAAAGAATTTAAAAGCCACTGTTCCTAACGGTAGTGGGAGAAACCATAACTACCAAATCTTCTTTTACCAATGGAAAGCATTTTATTTTATTTTTTAAAAGATTTTATTTATTTATTTGAGAGAAAGAGAGAGAGGGAGAGAGAGAGAGAGAAAGCACAAGCAAGGGACAGGGGCAGAGGAGACGGAGAAGCAGACTCCCCGCTGACCAGGACCCTGGGATCATGACCTGAGCCAAAGGCAGATGCTTAACCAACTGAGCCACCCAGGTGTCCCTGTTGGAAAGCATTTTAAAGAAATACCAAACATTCTCTTTGTTCAGCCTTGGATTGTGTTCCAAACATGTTACTTTCCTCAACAGGTCATGAAAACCTCACAAGGAACATCTCTGTCTGCAAAACTATGGTGTCAACACTCCTAAATGCACCATGTCTCAACACTTTTACTCCTAGAACACACAGGAGAAATGACATTCACATGAGTCGAACCACACAACCCTTTGGCCATGTCTGGATTTCACAGCTGTGGCAGAGATAAGGTCTTGGTCATGTGATATTCTTTCAGAACTCTCTATAACTTCATTTCCTTCTCTCATTCAAAAAAGCAAAGGTAATAGATATTAGTGATAGTGGCCGGGATACTTGAATCCACTCTAATACTTTAAAGAGAGAGAGAGAGTTAATCATTTGCAAACTTCAATTTCTTAGAACCCTTATTAATAACAAAGATTGGAGACGCCTCACCACCGTGTCATTGACACAGTGTAGTAGAGCAGTGCTATAGAGAGATGAGGGTATATTCATGTATCTCTCTCTCTCTCTCTATTTTTCCACAACTGCTCACGGTTTTCCATACAACTGGCCAATTCAGTATCTTTTGTAGAGGACATCGAGGTACCAAACACAAAGGAGCATACTCAAGGAGTAGTGTCTAATTGCTGCCAGAACAGGGAATGGTCATGATTAAGAAAACTTTATCGGCATGAATGACTTTACCTCAGGTTCCTTTTCTGGCTTAAGATCAGTTACGAAACATATTCATCTTCTTCCCTGATTTTCCCTCTCTTTCAGTTTAGGGCTTTGGATAAAGAGCAGATCTGGGGTTGGAAGGTTTGGGGGTGATGGAAATGCAAAGAGCAGATCATAACAGGTGACAAACCCCTGTTCTTTAGAACTCAAACTTCATCTGGATTTGATGGGAAATGGAAATTCAGAGACTTGAAAGGACTTGCCAAGTCATGAGGCTTCCTAGTGGCAAAGACAGGAAAAACGGCCTGGCACTGAGATTCCTCAACAGTAGCCTTTCTCCAGGGGGTGGATTAGGCCCCAGCCTGCTTGATTTATTAGCGGCTCTTTCAACTGATAATAGTTGAGCTTCTCAGAGTGAAGAGTGTCAGGTGTGGTGGCTACATTTGGGAAAGAGGTAACAAAGGGAAAATTTTGAGACACTAGAGAAGTGCCACTTTATTAATTTAATCAACCCTAATTTAAGTCACAGGTGTACAAGATACAGAGATGGACAAGACCAAGCCCGCTCTCATAGAGTGTATACCGTAGCACAGTAAAAGGTCATATATGCATTTAGTTATGAACCAATCCTGGGAGGTTATAATGGTGGAATAAACCAGGGCCATATCTAAAGAGAAGCTGTGGTTAATTTTGCCTGGGCTTGAGCTGGTGTAGGGGGCTTGGGGGTATGTGTGGGTGTTAGGGGCTCATCCAGAAACCAGGTCAGCTGTGAAGAGAAGCAATT
Source organism: Callorhinus ursinus (assembly GCF_003265705.2). Classification (NCBI taxonomy): domain Eukaryota; kingdom Metazoa; phylum Chordata; class Mammalia; order Carnivora; family Otariidae; genus Callorhinus; species Callorhinus ursinus. The sequence goes on along the minus strand of NW_027397063.1, from coordinate 83,993,977 downwards.
ATGTCAGCAGTCCGTTTGAGAGGCCAGGTGGTCTTGCGACAGTCTCAAACTTTAATGTGGGAATCCTACTAGAACGCAGATTGTCCTTTAGTAGCCAGAGGGGTGAAGCCTGAGATTCTGCATTTCTAACTAGATCCAGGTGGTTCCCTTGCTGCTTCTCCACAGACCACACTGTGAGGAGCAGAGGTTTAGGAAAGTGAGTAGGGATTTCACATTAGAGAGGAGAGAGTTTTCATCACGGTCCTATCTCCCATAGTTGGTGATGTTTGGGTAAATTCTTTAAACTCCCCTTCCTTATCTGTAAGGACGGCCATAATGTTATATACCTTGCAGCTTGTAAAGATTGAATGAGAATGTAAGCACAGTGCTCAAGACAAAGTAAAACTCAATTAAAATTAGTTCTTTTTCTATTGATTTTGAATTACCCAATAGAATTTGGCTCCAAAGAACAAGATTCACGTAGAAAGCCCTCTCAAATCAATCCATTCAAAGTCTCATAACCCTTTTTCAAAGTAAATATCCCTGATATGTATTTGTTTTCACAGCAAATTAAGGCATTAAGATTTTCCCTGAGGCAATAACAAAACAATGGCCAAGTCAGATAAGAATGCAGGAAGTATTATGCCTAGTCCCATAACCTAACCACTAACCCACTCAACCTTGCCCTTAATGAAGTAACGTAATGAAATGGGTGAAACATGGGAAATTTTGGAACTTCCCTATATAGCCAAGGGAAAAGGACCTGCAATCATGCGGTTTCATAAACCTAAACTTTCTTTAATGTGTTCGGAAATTAGATAATCTGGAATAAACAGTAACCACATTTGCAAAGGGTTTTCGTTTGTCTTTTCCTCATGTATCAAGACATTGAACCTCAGAAAAACTGTGAGTCAGGAAGGTCAGATAGTTTCACCTGTTTTACAAATGAGGAAACCGAGGCACAGAGCGGTAAAGTGACTGCCTCACTGTACTGTAAGTTTTTTTTTTTTTAGATTTATTTATTTGAGAGAGTGCGCATGCGCATGGTGGGGCGGGGCAGAGGGAGAGAAGCCCAAGCCGACTCCCTGCTGAGCGTGGAGCCTGCTCAGTCCCAGGACCTTGGAGATCAGGACCCCGGCCGAAGCTAAGGGTCGGCAGGCACTCCTGTATTGTAAGTTCTTAAGGAACAGAAAGCCATGGCCCAGTATGGCGGACCTCCAAGGAATCTGTTTTGGTTTGCCAGGGCTGGGAGGTGAGCATAGGAGGGAGGTGGGAGTGAGAAGGTAGAGGTTTGTGTTGAGGGTGGGCAGCGGGGCAGCAAAGATTTCCTGAGAATGGAGTATGGCTTTTGCCTTCTGGTCGACTGTGACTTTGACTTAGTGCCTGTATTCGCCGCTCCGTTTGTTGGGCTAGAGTTAAATAAATCACATTGGAGGGGGAATGAAATCTCATATGAGATTTTAAAATGTTTTGGCAAATTCTCAAGGAGCATTTTTGGGATTCACCCAATTTTTTTCTTGATTTCAATATGCCTTTTTTTGGCTTCAGTTTTTTTCCTGTTTTCTCTGTTTTTTCTGATAAAATTCCAGTTTGAGGAAGTTGGCAAATTATGAAAACACATACGAAATTCAGATTTCTTTCTTCCTGTATATATTTCAGTATTTATTAATACCTGGGAAGTATAAAGTTATTTTAATGAAGAACATTTAAGTAATGGGATTACACTTTAAAGGTAGAATTGCTATTTTGTACACGATGACAAGTTATTTTGATTCTTTTTTTCTTCACATGAAATTTGAGTGTCCTACTAAAATTGAAAAATGAAAAAAAAGTAATACTTTAGAAAACTTTATAGCATAGACCACTAGGAGATAACGTAGTTTATTTGACATCCTACTACCAAGCGATCTTTAGTTATTAACTTTTAGACTCAGTGATCATGGATGTTTATAAAAATAACACAAAGGGACAACAAGATTCATTGGACAAATACCCTTGATAAATAATCACTGGGCACAGCTGAAACTGTGATAGAGAAGCTCCTGGCCTTAAGAAGCAGACATTCCAGTACTTTCTCAAATATTTCTTTTTTTTTTTTTTCTGATCATGAAATAGTCTGTTCATAAGTTCGGAGTTGAATATTTTATTGTATTTAAAAAATTGTAAATTAGCAATTGACTATAACAGGCTAAATGTTTATCCTTCACTATGTATTAAAGAGTCTTGAAAGCAGGAACCATATCTTGGCCATCCTTTTATATTTCTGTAATGACCAGCAGAGTGCTTTGCTTATAGCAGGCACTCAATATTAACACTTGTGAATTCAAGTTTTTGGATGGAATTATTTGAAGAATTTGATGAACTGACTGCATTAAGTGCCAGAATTTATTAGATAAACAGATTTTTTTCATCCTAAATTCTCTGTTGCTTTTCAGGATCAAATATGAGACGGGTGAATAGCCAATTGATCTTTTGAAAGCATATAAATAGTCCTCTTCTAGCTTTAAAGAGGTAAGAAAAAAGCTGTTTGAACATTTTCCCCCTATAATGACCGCTCTGGCCCTCATCATTGGTTCATGGTTGTTACAAAGAAATAAAACCTGGTCAAAATACATAGGTGCCTACAGGTCAGCACCAGTCAAAGCTCAAAATCCCAAATAGGTTATAAGAGTCATCAGGTTGGATTTACATAAGCAATGACATTTGGGAATTCCCTACAATCACAAATATTACTCACTGGTAGAGTGAGTGGTTTAAATGAACTTGCCTATCTCAAGAGCATCAAATATCCAGATAATAGAAGGGCTTATACACTCCCTGATAAAGACAACTGTCTCTGTGGAAGCTTGTGATCCAATTCTAATCGAAATATGAAGCCTAATATTTGCTTCCGTTACTTGTCTATTTCTTCCAAGCCCTATAAGGATCTGGCAAATGATATGATTTCTTGAAGCAAGGATTATTAGGATCATATTTTATAACAGTACTGACCCACAGACTTTCTTCTCTTTTATACTCAGCACATTTCCATCAATTTTGTCACCCTTGCTGAAATAATTTAGTAGTTCAACTGGATTATCTGGATCCCAATAAAATGTAACAAAACAAGCTTTCCTACCTTGCCAATTGTGCTGAGGACTGACCAGCTGTAACAATTTACATTTCCTATTTAGGAAAGAGCCATAGGTGGTGGCAGTTGAATCTAAGACCATCCAACATATCTAAAGCATCAGATATAACCAGTGGTGTGCTGGTAAATGTTTAACAACCAACTCCCTGAAAAGAAAAGAAAATAACGGTGATTTATAGTGTTTGTTGATTTCATGGTACGGATACTCCCACCGTGGCCGTTTTCAAGCTGACAATGTGAAGTCTCTGAACTCAGTCTTGGGAAGAGATGCCACAGTGGGCTCTCGCGACTCGGTAGGAGCAGGCTCCATCACACTACTCAGTAAAAAAAAAGCACAAAATGGATCGTCTTTTCACAAAACCGCTAAAAAAGTTTTCCAAGGTTTGATCTAATGATTAACATTCAGAAGACAGGCATTCCAAGATGTGTCTCAATATATAAAGCCCTTATGGAATAATAGGGATGACATTTCACCAACTCAGAAGTCTGCAAAAAGAGAAAGTTCAAGACCTCAGCTTTGGTAGCAGAGGTAAGTGTTATTATTTTTCTGTATCAAGATATTATCACCCAACGTTGTATGATTTTGTTGGGTCAACCTTCATTAATCTTAAGAAGTAAAAAGTGTATTATTCATTGTTGTATTTTACAGAAGTGTTTTTTTTAATAAGTAGAATTTATCCCTCTAATCAAAAAATGTTTAAATGTTATTCTAATTGCATAGCATTAAAAATTTGAGAAAATATAACAATTCTCTGACTCCTTAGAAAATGTGTAATATAATGATGCCATCACATTCCTGGTTCTTCTTTTAGGACGTTAAGAAAAACTCTAGACCGATCCGTAAAACACTGCAGTGCACTGAGGAGTTATTTAAATAAATTGAGCTGTGGGGATCCCCCACTTACTGTTGTGTGCTTGAGTATTTAGGTTGGCTTTTTATATTTCTCCCCTCACTTCATCCTTTGTGCCTGCTGTGAGCTGGCACTTGCTGTCTGAGTGACGGCCTCTGGCTGTTTCACTGTCTCCTCCCCATTTCTAATTTGCTGCTTCCAACCTGCTGAGGGCTGGGAAACAAAGCAGCTAGCCCACCTTCTTTCGCCTTACGTATCAGATAGACTCAGAGAGAGGGCCTGGGGCCAGTTAAAGGGCAATGATTTCCATCCATCAATTCTGACAGCTAGTTTCCCTGCTGGAACTGAATCTCTACATTTCCTAAGACAAAGGGGAAAGGTACCAGTGTGGCTCTCGTCCTGTCCTGTACCATTGAAGTTGGGGCTGAGATCTATATTGTCCACAAATTCACTAAGATATTACTATTTTCTCTCATCTTACAACACCTTGAAATATTAAAGAGTGTCTTTTTTCCTATCTCAGGACGTCTCAAAGAATAGACCCATCCCGCTATTCAGAGTTGGATTCCTGACATGAAATCTGTCACCTCTGCCCCCTCCTATTCGGAGTTCTCGATTGCCTCTAACTTGTCATCTGTAGTCACACAGAGAAAGACCATTCAGCCTACAACCTGGGATCTTTCTTCCCTAGCCACATCCTCCTCTCCCCGCCATAGGTAAACCTTACATACAGGAATGTGCAGATCTTAAGTGTACAGTTCAGTGAGCTTGGATCAAGGTATACATCCGAATATCCATCATCCCGATCATGATATAAAACATTCTGTCAGCCCAGAGAGTTGTCTCATGTCCCTTCCAATCAATTCCCACCCTTTACAGTCTGATTGCCTGTTTCCGAGTTTTGTCTCTAACTTCTTTGGCTCAACGTAGAGCTTTGGGGATTTAGCCATCTTGCTGTACGTATTAGTGGTTCATTCCTTTTTGCTGCTGAGTACCACTCCAGTGTGTACATACACCCACAATTTGCACACCCCTACTCCCGGTGATGGACACCTGGGTTGTTCCTAATTTGGAACTATTACGAAGAATGCTGCTGTAAGTATTCTTGGATTAGTCTCTGTGTGACGTATTTTTTTCATTTCTTTTGGGCAGGTACCTAGTAATGAAACTGCTGGGTCATAGGGTAGGTGTATATATTTTTTTCTCAACATTTTTTAATGAAAAATTTCAAATATACAGAAAAAGTGGAAAGAGCTATACAATGGACAACCGTTTCCCAGTACCTAGCCCCTAAATCCTATGAGTTAGCATTTTGCTAATTTGCTTTATCCCGTATCACATACCTATTCCTCTGTCCAGCCATCTATTCGTCATATTTTCTGATGCATTTCAAAGTCAGTTACAGACTTCAGTCTACTTCAAACACTTCAGCATGTATCTCACTGACTAGAGTTCGGTATTCGTTTATAGATTTTTTAGATATAATTTATATACAATGACATGCACAAATCTTAAGTGTGCTTTTGATGAATTCGGGCAAATATAACCCAAACTCTCACCAAGATATAGAACATTCCCATCATGCCAGAAAGTTCCCTCAAGAGAGTTCCCTCTTCCCACTTAATCCCCACTTTCGTTCACCATATGCAATCACTGATTTTTTATCATAAGTTAGTTTTGCCTGTTCCAGAACTTTATATAAATGGAATCCTCTCGTGTGTACTTTTTTTGTTTTGTTTTGTTTTTATTATGTTAATCGCCATACATTACATCATAAGTTTTTGATGTAGTATTCCATGATTCATTGTTTGCATATAACACCCAGTGCTCCATGCAAAACGTGCCCTCCTTAATACCCATCAGCAGGTTAACCCCTCCACCCACTCTCGTGTGTACTCTTTGGAGTAAGGCTTCTTTGACTCAGCATAATGACTTTATGTTGCATATATAAGGAGTTGTTACTTTTTTTTTTTGGCGGAGTGGTTATGGATATACCACACACTTGTTTAGCCGTTCGTCTGTTCATGGATACCTGGGCTGCTTTCAGTTTTAGGCAATTATGAATGAAGCTGTTATAAATATTCTTTTTTTCCTATTTTATTTAAATAATCTCTACACCCAACATGGGGCTTGAACCCATGATCCTGAGACCAAGAGTCACATGCTCTTCCGACAGAGCCAGCCAGGTGCCTCCCCCCTTTTATTTACAAATATTCTGGCACAGATCTTTTTGTTTTCATTTCTCTTAGGTAAATATCTAGGAATAGAATTATTAGGTCAGAGAGTAGGTATACACTTAGTTTTACAATTGTGGGACTGTATTTAAAGTGGTCGCTCCATTTTACATACCTACCAACGTGTATGAGAGTCCCAATTGCTCCAGATCCTCACCAACACTTGGTAAAATCAGTCTTGTAAAATTTAGCTATTCTAATGGGTGTGAAATGATATATTATTTGTGGTTTTTATTTACATGTTCTTGATGACTGATGATATTGGCTATGTTTCCATGGCCATTTTGGCCATCTGTACATCTTCCTTTGTGAAGTGGTTGCCCATTTTAAAAATTGAGTTTATTTTTATTGTTGGATTGTATCAGTTCTTTATATATTCTGTGAGATATACATTTGTAAATATCTTCTCCCAGTCTGTGACTTGCTTTTTTATTTTTTTAACAGTATCTTTTGATGAGCTGTTTTCATTTTGATGAAGTCCAATTTATTACTTTTTTAAGGGTTAACACTTTCTGTCTTGTATTTAAGAAAACTTTGCCGATTCCAAGGTTACAAAAATTTCTCTGTTCTCCTCTGGAAGCATTACAGTTTTAGTTTTTATATTTAGCATGGTGATTTTAAAAGCCTTTTCTGAAGTCCAGAAAATACTACTGATACATGTATTGGTAAGATACAAAAGTGAGAACCAACAGCTAAGTTCATTATCTTCATCTTAAATCTTCTTGATTCTCTCGTGAACCATTTGTTTATATTTCTAAATGCTACTCAAACCGTTGTTGTTGTAAACAAGAAGGAATTCGTGTCTCCTCATTCCTAACACCGGGAGAAAATTTATTTTGTAGTCGTGTCGAACCGTTGAGCGAATGCTTCCTGGTTTGTGAGCTGACAGGGACGGGAGTCCACAGCGAAAGTGCCCAGAGCAACAGGAAATACACTGCAACGCAGGATTGTTTCAGGCACAGTACCCCAACAGGTGTTGTGTGGCTCATTTGCCTACTTTGAGTAGCAATCTTCTCTTTTTTTCATTTTTTAGGACTTTATTTATTTATTTGAGAGAGAGAGAGAAAGAGCACAAGCAGGGGGAGTGGGAGAGGGAGAAGCAGACTCCCCGCGGAGCAGGGAGCCCAATGCAGGGCTCGATCTCAGGACCCTGCGAGATCACGACCCGAGCCGAAGTCAGAGGCTCAACTGACTGAGCCACCCAGATGCCCTGAGTAGCAGAATCTTGATTAAAATTGTCAAAGACTCCTGGATCAGCTGTGTATTCTTAATAATATAATCTTAAAATTTGGAACCTTATGAAGTTTTATTAACTGAGAATGGTGACAGTACACTACAGAATAAACTCCTTTGTGTGTGTGTGTGTGTGTGTGCATGGGCACGCGTGTTCATAGTAAAGTACACACGGTATTTCTTCCACGAGGTCTCCAGCCTTCCTCACTGACAAAATGTGAAAGACCTTCAAGAAGCTCAGGGCCTTTTCTCTCTCCTTTGGGCAGCTTTGTTTCCTTTCCCATAATGCCAGTCCCACTGTCTGTTGCTGCTTCTTGCAGGATCATGCAGTTGGCTTCCTTGTGTTCAGACACTTAACACCGATTGCAGAGAAGGCTCTGGCTGTCTCTCTGCAGGTGCTCAAAGCTCGGGTTTTTCACTTTTTTTTTTTTCTTTTTTGACTCTTCACCAACCTCTCTTCCATAACTCTAGGTAACCTCACATTAATCTTACAGAGCAAAAGGAGGTCCCCTGTGCCTCCTGCATACTCCACCCAAATCCTGGGGCCAGCTGTGGTTTTGGCCCCCAGAACAGCAGCTGCATTCTGGAGCTCTTCTCTACCCTTTTGCTCAGGGTCTTTAAACGATGGCAGCGAGAGGGTTACGTACCTCACTTTGGCCGTTGATCGAAGAGTTTCTAGATATTCGAGATTGAACAGGTTTGAGAGTTCTTGGACATTAATATTCCGAGTGTTAACTTTTAACACCCTTTTGATTCCAGTGGCTTTGCCCCTCATTGTGTTCCGTTAATTCCCTGAGGACACACCCTCCGTGACTAGTAAGATTTGCTTAAAATAAGATAAATAATTAAAAATATATTTCCATCTTTTAAGAATTGGGATTCCCATGATGCCAGATAATCAGGTGAACGAAAATTTTAACTTTTTAACAGTTGTTTCGGCTTCTTACCAACACAGCCCTTGTTGAGATGCTTACTACTTTAATTTATGCAACTGTTAGTAGTTCTCACTCCACAACTGGTTTACTCTAAAAATATGAACATTTAATTATACCAAAGTCAGTAAGTACGACCATTTTTTTGCATGAGAATTCTTGGGAAAACATTTTACCCATCTAAAATATCATTAATTTAAAACTAATTAGACTAAATAAGATTTGGCAAGTTCCACCCTAAAGACAAATTGCTCATATTTTTCTTAATTTGCTCATGCACGTTACCATGGAGACAGCAAAGTCAAAACACACAAGCTAGTGCATTGTTCAGCTCTGCACTTCCTACTATAGATTTGATTAAGTAATTCTGGCCTACTCATTTTGAGAATTTAAGAACATAGCATTGTTTCTTTTGTAAAAACATGGTCAGCCTTCAGACGTGATCAATAAGGCAAGAAGAATTTGATCTTACTTGGAATCTTTGTTCCTTCTAGTGTGATAAAATAAGAAAGAGGTAAATCGTTTCCTTCAATTAGTTATTTTTGTGGTAAATGTAATGCCTCTGATTCATTCCTCAGAGCAGCAGGGCTTGATCTTGTAAAAAAAAAAAGAGGGGGGGGCTGAAAAAAACTGCTTATTTGGTGAATGAGGCAGGTGTCCTTTCAGACTAACGCACCAAAAAAGGCGATTTGGAGGCTCATTTCCTTTGCAGATGCCTTGAATATTATTCTCCACCTTCCTCCCCTACATTATACTTGGAACAATAGGAAAATGCACCTCCTTTTCAACGAGGTGTGTTTGTGGTCTTATAATTTTGCCTTTATGAGACCCATTTGTGATGTGCTTCTGCTCTCTCATGGTAACGTTGCTTCTGTCTCCCCTGGAGCTCACCTAGAAAAATCAAGATGTTATTATCTCTATATTCTGTTCCTTTTGCCCTTAAGACTGGCAGAAGAGCCATTCCTAACGCTTGCATGTAATCCATTTCATGAAGGATGTTCCCAGTGGCTTGGCAAAGGTAGGTTTTGCCCATGTGAGAGTCCCTTTTCTGGCACTTCATGAGGACATGGAAACAAAAATGCCTTAGATTTGTTTTGTTTTCCTTTTTAAGAGAATTGTCTGAATCCCAGAGAATAGTCAGAGACCATCCATTCTGCCCTCTACCCATTCCCCAGGGATCTCTAGTTTCTTTGTATCCAAACACTCCTGGGGAATTTCGAAGCTGACCACTAGTAGCAGTCTGGCTTCCTAGCCAGGGTTTTATTCAGTAATGGTCAAGTCACTCAGACAACTGAATAATTTCAGTCCTTTTCTAAAAATATTCCTGCTGCAACAAACAATGAAATGATTTCATTCCGAGTACAGAGAAGCCTCTCTCTTTAGGTTTTCCTACTTGACTCTATATGGAAAATATCTCAATAATCGTTCATTAATGTATATCTTTCCAATAATTAAAACATGAATATTTAATCCTATAATTACATTTTGTCCCAGTAGACAAATTACGAGTATAATTTCTAGACCAATTCATGGAGTACGAAAGAGCCTTTGCGATCTTAATCACAGAAACGACCTCTCTCTCCCAGCACTGAACTCGGAGCATATACCAGATGTCCGTGGCACACATCTCAGCCATAGTTACTCTGTAAATACCAGCGTCGAGAGTGAGCTCATGGGAAAGGAACTATCAGTTCGAATTGGCCCAGGAAATGGTCTGTTGGAGAGCTCGGAGCTGAAGCGGGCCTCCTCCCCCCCTCCCCCATCTTGCTGGTTTGGAGGTGGAGGTTGGGGGACTGACTGTTCCTCTGCCGCGGGAAGCCTCGGCCCTCCCCTCCAAGGAGAGCTGGGACAGATGGGCAGTGTATTTGACAAGGAACCCCTGCACCCTTGCTTCAACGCCCTTCTCCTCTACTTTAAAAGCAGTACTGTATTTTTTAAGTGTTGGAACTGGCAGCTCTGCCGGTCACTGGCTCCAGTGAACAATCCTCCATTCAAATCAAGCAGCCCCAGCCCCGATCCAGGCGAAAGCTGTGATGAGGGACACAGAGGGAGGCCTCTCTGGCCTCCACCGTGCGGAGGGCGAGGGTTAGGTCAGGCGCCCCGAAGATTCCAGAGGGGGGATTTCAGTGGAGTTCTTATACAGCAGCTCTTATACCAGTTTTCAAAAGAGGAATTAAGAAATGGGGAAAAAAAAAAAAAAAAAAAAGGAAGAAGAAGAAGAAGTTTACCTTAGTTGGCTTCCTTTTACTGGTGCCCCCAGGATCTGAGCCTCCCCAAATCTCCTCCAAGCAGGAGGCCTGTCTCCCTCCCTCACTGGCGGCCTCTTCAACCAGGCCAGATTTTGTAGTACTAACATTTCTAAGTAAACAGCAGAATAAAATGTCCCTTTTAAAGGAGCCAATGCAGAGAGGAGGTGAGGGAGGGTTTGTGAGTTGCAGTAAGGCAAAGAAAGACAGAAGAGCAAAAAAAGGAGGAAGAAAGGTAAAGTATCTGCTAATGGGTTTAAATCATTTTAGATGAATGGGGCCGGCCGAGTCTCCTAGGGCTCATCCACTACCTGCCCACGATGGAAGTACCTTCCAGCACCAGCAGCACCTTCCCAGCACGCACGACTACACACCCACACACGCGCACATGCCCCCTTGTGCAGCCCACATCGCTCAGCCTGAATCCTCGATGCGTTTCCCAGAGCTGCTCTAATAAAGTGCCGGAAATTGGGTGACTTAGAACAACAGAAATGTGTCGGCTCACAATTCTGGAGAACCGGAGTCCAAAATCAAGGCCTTGGCAAGGCCAGGCTCTATCTGACAGTTCCAGGGGAGAACCCTCCCTTGCTTCTGGCTGCTGGTGTTTGCCAAGTATCAACCCCACCACGTAACCATCTCCCCCCCATGAGTCCTCACCTCATTTCCCTTCTGTTTGTCCGTCTCTGTGTCTGAATTTCTCCTTTTGATGAAGACACCAGTCATATTGGATTAGGGCCCACCCCTAATGGCTTCATTTTAATTTGATTAGCTCTGTAATACCCCTGTTTGCAAATAAGGTCCCATTCTGGGGTACTAGGGGTTAGGACTTAAACATACCTTTTTTAGGTGACACAATTCAACCCATAACAGGCCCACATTTGTGAAGCGCCTCCCACTACTTTGTGCTTACCTCCTCAAAGGTTGCCCACGGTAGCAGGGCAGGGAAGAAGAACTTCTCAAGGGAGATGAACCTCTAGATCAGGGTACTGGGACAAACAGGGTAAGACTGGTTTTTCTAGTACGCTGGGATGTCGAAATAAAGGCATCAGGAAGGAATAGACCTCGCATCTCTTGGGGACTCTTTTGCATCAGGCCTGTATTGGGCACTTTCATAATCACCTTGTGTCTGAACAACTGGATCACCCACTTCATTTTCACTTTGCCTTTTCTTCAACCCCCCCCCCCCTTGAAGACTTTTGCCCCATCGGCGACTATGGATATGCCTTAGAAAATAACATCACCCCATGGGACACCTGGGTGGCTCAGTTCGGCTCAAGTCCTGATCTCAGAGTCCTGAGATGGAGCCCCACATCAGGCTCCTTACTCAGCGGGGAGTCTGCTTCTCCCTCTCCCTCTGCTGCTCCCCCTGCTTGTGTGCTGTCAAATAAATGAATAAAATCTTTTAAAAAAAAAGAAAAAGAAAAAAATAATATTACCCTGGACAAATTCTTAATTTTGTAGATGAAGAAACTTGAGGGTCAGAGAGGCCAAGTGATCTCTCCCAAGTTGCGCAACTAGTTAGTGTCAGAGTAGGGCAAGAATCCAGTTTGATTGACTCCCACTCCAGCAGTCTTGTTTCAATGTTTCAACGTTGCCTTCCTATTTGACTTGACATTATTTGCAGGTAGGAAATAAATGCAACCTTATTTTACTTCTTCCCTTCTACAGAGATGAAATCCCAGGCAGAGTAGATGGGAGGGCCAGCAGACCCTCCCTGGGGTCATGCCATTTCTTAGTTGTTTGTCCCCAGGACAGGAGCAAATTCTATATGACTAGGGTATAATACGTATGTCTTGCACCAAAATAACTCTGCCCTTACCAGGGCCTGTGTGCAAAGATGGAAATTCAGAGAGAAATGGATACAAACCTTGCCTTGAAGGCGTTCATCGTCTTGTAGAAGATTCAGAAATGTAAGAAATTAATCAAGCTCTAATGGAATAAGTTGTCACAATAAAGATTTGACATAAGTCTCGGGGGAGCTGGGCAATGGCTAACAGTCGTGTGGGTCCTGTGGACAAGTTTGCCAGGCTCAGTCAGTAGAGCAGGTGGTTCCGGGAAGGTTTGTCCAGGTTTATGATGGCTGACTACGTCGGGTCCTTGGGGCAAACAAGTCATGAGTGTCAAAAAAAGAGAAAGGAAACGTAGGTTGGAACCAGTTTCTTAAGATTCTTCATGCAATACTAAATGATTTAGACTTTGTTTATGGGTAATAAAGGTCCAAAGTTGGTTTTAAAGCAGGGAAATGACAGGAATCCGATTTCTCCCTTTGGAAACAGGTGAGGCTGAGACCAAGGAACTGTTGGAAGCACCAAACCTCACCTCCCTCGACGCCCAGCACTAGTCCAGGGCCTTCAAGCTGAAGTAACCAGCATCGGGGGACACCCCGGAGCCCCACTTGGGCTCTAGATCACACACTAGGGCTTCCAAGAAAAGCAGAGATCTGTAGTAAGCACTGAATACCCAGTTTACCTGTGGGAAAATCCAGCTTCAGTGCCACAGAGAAAGCCCCTGACACGTTGTTAGGAAAGTGCTCCCAGGAGGGAGTCCCTGACATTTCAGAAATCCCTGTCCCCCTCTCTTTGTCCTTCTCAGTCTGTGTCGTTAATTTCCAGGCCGTCTCCATAGCAGAGTCCAAAGAGCACGGCGGCATGCGTGTGGGAGTGTGTATCTGGCGAGGCCTGTTGGAGCCATAGGTATGTTTTTGAGTTTGATACCCAAGGAAACTCTGAGTGGTAGACGCAGCCCCTTTCCTCAAAGGTTAAAAGCAATAAGACCGTCTTTGTGCCTTTGTGGTCTGACTTTTCACAGGCTATTATGAAGGTTGGGGGGGTGGGGTGGGGGAGAGCTTAATCCATATAATTTGCATGTTAATGTCCGGTCTAAAAATATTCACTGTGAGAGGAAAAAACACACTTTAAAATATGCTTCACAGGAACAACATTTCAGTTCTTGTGATCCAAGTGCCTAGCAGTAAGGAAAAGGACATCAACTCGTTTCAAATTAATTTCATTTATTACAAGCTTTCAGATCAGCAGTGATATTTAGGGTTTTGGTAAAACATCATATTTTTATGCTTATTAAACTCAGAGTAGATTAAGGAAGTTCAAAAAGAGATTCTTTCAAAAATTTCTATTCTTCTCCTCCGGTTTTGGTAAAACATCATATTTTTATGCTTATTAAACTCAGAGTAGATTAAGGAAGAAGTTCAAAAAGAGATTCTTTCAAAAATTTCTATTCTTCTCCTCCCTCAACACTCATGTGCTGGGAACCCCGGACGGAGTCTGCTGCACACCAGGGGTCCTTCACCTGCCACCCCCAATATTTTATCAGGAGCTGAAATTAAATTGGGATGTTTCTGGTCAGTCCTTTTCATAACAAAAGAAAAGGAATCCATATTGCCATGATCAGATTCATGAGGAATTTTCTGATTTATGCGAATCAGGATACCAACTTTTCCTCCTAAAAGAAGAAACAAAATTCGTCTTTGAGGAAAATAGCACGGGCAACTAGGAGTTAGGTCTCTCTCCTCTGAAACTTGTCGGAGAGGGTGAGCCCCTTGGGCGTTCCTGCAGGGTGGCATGAAAGGAACTGCTGTTACCTGCTGAATCACCCTCCCCACATCCTGGCCCGCCTGCCTGCTCCCTGGGGGGTGTCTGCCCTTTCAGTCATGGCCACACTTGCTCACAGAAAGATGAGGTCACCAGCTGCATGCATCTTAAGGATGGCCAGAGAATGGCCTCTTCAGATGAACTGAGTCCACTCTCGGGAAGTAGGAAGACTACTACCCTTTCCTGTGTACTCAACCTAGCAATTTGGGCAAATAATGAATAGAACTTGGAGGTTCTTCACAGCTTTCTTCACAATTTCCATTCCCTTAATGTCTTGTGAAAAGAAAACCTTTCAGGTCTCTCTCTAAATCTTTAGGGGCGACGAGGGTAACACATGAAGCTTTAGCAATAGCAAACATACAGTGAGAGTGAAAACTAGCGCAAAACAGATCAGGAAATCTGGATTCTGGGTTTAGTTGTCATCTTCCTGTATGATTTGAGGACCATCAGTTGACCTCTGTGGAATGTCCTTCTTCTTGGGGATATTGCGTTAATTCACAGAGATAGGTACTACTGATAGGTGTCATGAAAAGGGAAGGGTGACCTAAAATATTTTCTTAAAGCAAGCTCTGTGCCCATTGTGGGGCTTGAACTCATGACCCCAAGATCAAGAGTTACATCCTCCCTGACTGAACCAGCAAGGAACCCCCCAAAATATTTTTTGATAGCAAATAACAGAAACAAACTGACAAAAAGGCAGGGTGTGAGGGGGGTGGAGAAGGGAATCAGGTCACGGGCTAGTGTACAGAAGAAGGATATGGACGATAAAAGGAATTGTCAGCACAGAACCAAAGGGAGGAAGCCCAACATAGTTTTGCCCCAGCTTTATCCAGAACCAGAATAAGCAATCTTCTGCTGCTGGATCAAAGCATGAGAAGAAAACAGCATTTTTAGATAGAAAAGAAATTTTTAAAGACAAGATGGCAGATGAGCATCTTTACTGAAGCCTTATTGATACACGCTCACTCAAATCAGTTGACTCTGCCATCTTGGCAGATTTATTTGGTGAGGACACATGCCACCCTGAAGCCCACACTAACCCATAGGGTGCCTTTAACTAAAGATACTTATGTATGTTGGATTTTTACCCCAAGAAACACTGGGAATTGATGTTTTCTTCATCCCTGTTTCAGAGTGATGTGCATTGCTGTCCTCAGCTGGGGTTCTGAGTAGCGTGCATGTGTCAGCTGTGGCCATGACAGATATTCACATCAATAAACATTGATGGGACACCTTTTAGATTTTAAGTATCACTTGAAGACACAAAGAAAATAAGACATGGACCCTGCCCTCAGAAAGAGGCAGATATGCAAACAAGCAAATTACAACACAGCATCCTAAATGTCATGACACACTGTGGCCAGGGCAGCAAGAAGGAGGAAGTGATTAACTCCTTCCGGGAAGCCTTTGCAGGGATGACAAAGATGGGGGGGGGGATTGTAGTACACAGACTCTTGAATTATTTATAGAAGTATTGTTTTTTTAAATGTGGGGAGGGGAGGGTTTCATGGTCAAATAATTTAGGCAGGCCTTTTACTGCAAGATTTACTATTACAGGTGTGATTTTAGGTGAGTTTCTTAATCTCTCTACACTTTTACTGGTTTAACTATAGACTGGTGACAGTAAAACACACCTCATAGCATTATTGTGATCATTGTAAGGTATATCTATATATACAAATATAGATACACACACACCTCTAATAAGTGGTACAGCCTATGCCCACCCACCAGGAGACACCCAGTAACAAAATAATTAGGGTTTGTGTGTGATGAAAAATAAGCACAAGAAAAAAAAATGACAAAGATTTTCCTAGCAGTGAAGTGGTATCTTGAATTCTCTTCTTTCCCAAAAAGAGAAAAAATCAGTAGAGAGAACAGAATATCTTTATGGCACAAGTCAACTGGAAAACACATGTTAATAAATGTATGTTCAATGAATTCCAAATAATCTTCTTCAAGATCAAATTCAAAGATGAAATTAAAAAACACCTCCATTTGCATGACAGGATGGGTCAGTGACTGGGGATGAACAGATGACACTGCAGGGTTTTAGATGCTGGGTATGATGAGAGCTTTTGGAATGGGACAGTTTGCTTTTTATTTTGTAAGACCCTGAATGGAGGGGCGCCTGGGTGGCTCAGTCGGTTAAGTGTCTGCCTTTGGCTCAGGTCATGATCCCAGGGTCCTGGGATAGAGTCCTGCATCAGGCTCCCTGCTCAGCGGGGAGCCTGCTTCTCCCTCTGCCTGCCACTCTTCATGCTTGTGCTCTCTCTCTGTCAAATAAATAAATAAAATCTTTAAAAAAAAAAAAAAAGACCCTGAATGGAAAAATGAGAACTGTTGACCGGACTTTGTAGAAGTACTCTTGAGTAAACTAGGGATAATATTCCACATTGCTAGTTCTAACTGGACTGCATGGGCCTGCTCTAAAAGGAGAGATTTTATTTTTTTTTAAACCTTGCTTTTTTTTTAAGTCTATGTATGTACGTATGTATTCTCTACACCCAACATGGGACTTGAACTCATAACCCCAAGATCAAGAATCGCATGCTCCTCCAACGGAGCCAGCCAGGTGGCCCCTATAAAAGAGTTTAATATTAATAGCTTCTATTTTTTAAAAGCCAAATAGTTCAAAGCATTGGCTTTGGGGTCAAATATGCCCAGGAATTGAAATTCCAGCTTTCACTCTTGCTGGTGCAAGATTTTGGACAATTTACTCTTTCTCTCTCTCTCTGTGTGCCCTCCTCATACATAAAATAGAAGAACTATTAACACCAACTTCACAGGAGATCATATGAGGATTTAATGAGCTCACACATGTAAAGCACATAGCATAATACCTAGCACTCACAAACTCTCTAAAATTAGCTATTCTTATAATTACTGTATTATTCATTCTTGTGAGAGGAGAGAGAAAAAAAGGGGTTGGTTCTTCCTGGAAAGAGAAAGAGTCAGAGATGAATTCACAGAAGAAAAATATGTACAGTGCCCACTAGGATAGCTATAATTTTTTTTTAAGGTTTACTTATTTTTGAGAGAAAGAGCATGCACGCGAGTTGGGGGAGGGGCAGATGGAGAGAATCTTAAGCAGACTCCCTACTGAGCGTGGAGCCTGACACAGGGCTCCATCTCACCACCCTGAGATCATGACCGGATCCAAAATCAAGAGTCAGATGCTTAACTGACTGAGCCACCCAGGCACCCCTATAATTTTATTTTTTAAAGAAAATAACAAAGTATGGTCAAGAATGTGGAGAAATTAGTTTCACATTTCCTCAAAAAGTCAAACCTAGAGGTATGATACAATCCAGCAATTCCATTCCTAGGTATATACCCAAGAGAAATGGAAACATATCAACAATAAAACTAGTACACGTTACTAGCAGTTTTATTCTTAAAAAAAAAAAATAAGGTTTTATTTATTTGACAGAGAGAGAGTGCACAGGCAGGGGGAGTGGCAGGCAGGGGCAGAGGGAGAAGCAGACTGCCCGCCGAGCAGGGAGCCCGACGTGGGGCTCGATCCCAGGACCCCGGGATCATGACCTGAGCCAAAGGCAGACATTTAACTGAGTGAGCCACCCAGGCGCCCGGTAGCAGTTTTATTCTTAATAACCAAAAAATAGAAACAACCCAAATGTCCATTAACTGATGAAAGTATAAACAAAATGTGATGTATCCATACAACAGAATATTATTCAGCCATAAAGAGGAATGAAAAACTGATACATGCTACAACATGGATGAATCTTGAAAAAATTACACTAGGTGAGACAAGGCAGTCACAAAAGGCTACATATGATATGATTCCACTGATACAAAATGTCCAGAAGAAGGAAATCCATGGAGACATCAAGTAGTGGTTATCAGTGGCTAGGGGGAGTGGGGCATAGGTAGTGACTGCTAATGGGTAGAGGGCTTCTTTGTTGGGTGGCAGGAATGTTCTAGAATTAGGTCGTGATGACAGTTGCACAAAAAATTGTAGATGTACTAGAACCACTAAAGTTTACACACTAAAATGATAAACATATGTGAATTATTTCTCAAAAAAAAAACTTAAGGTGGGCTTTCAAAGACAAATAGGGATAGGCCAAGCAAAGGTAGGGGAACAGGGACACCCAGGCTGAAGGAAAACCTGAAGTCAAAGTTCAAAAGCAATAAAAACCAAGCTTTATTCAAAACATGGTAAGAAACGGGTTTCTTTTCTTCCTGCTGAGCACAGAGCCCAACACGGGGCTCGATCCCATGAGCCCTATGGCTGTGCTACTCAAAGTGTGGTCAGTGGCCATATTTTGTTTGTTATGTTCTATGACCATATAAGGGAAGAAATCGTGTGTGAGTGAGCTATAGAAACTTCGGTAACTTGACACTCCGTGGTCAGTGTCTTCTTGTCCTGGGGCAGGATATGGACCAGGTGTGGTCAAGCGCTCACGGTGAGTGTCATGTCAGCCGAGCTGCGCACTAGCCCTGCACAGTAGGACCACACAGCCAAGCTTGAAAGATGGGAAATGAAACAGCTCGTTCTTCACTTTGTAGAGTTCGAGAAACACTATCATAGGGAATGCATTATAGGGGGATACAGGCCGGAGAAACATGTTGGGAACGAAGTGTGAAGGCCCTCATTAGTAAAATAGTTTGGGATCACCTCTTTGTCCAGAATTCTTTAACTAACATGTGCCTCATGATGCACCATAATTGTCACGTTGTGGCATTTCAGACCACAGATTATCTGTGAGGCCTGGAGAAGACAGAGCAATGGGGCAATTGTCGGGGAGAGAAAATCTTTAAATACAAAACAAAACCAAACCCCCTGGGAAACAAGTAAGGGCGTATCTACTCCTCTTGGAGTCAGCAAGAAGTAGACAGAGTAATCTCCAGGGTTAAAAGAGGCGCAGAGCACACTGATAAGCATCCAAAGGTTTGTTCCTATTTATTGAAGAAGAGAAACCAGAATAAGCCATCCCAGGAAGAGAAAGAGTTGGGAGCTAGGTTAGTGGTCGAGAGACAAACGAGGAGCAGGAGGAAATCTCACAGCTCACTCTCCCGCAAAGGGAAGGCGCAAAGCCAGCCAGCTTCACGTGTGGGAAAATACTCAACCTCTCAGAAGAAGAGTGCTATATTGATTCCAGACATTGTTATTCCTGCGTGCGGGGGGGGGGGGGGGGAAGAAAAGAAAGGAAACAAAGGTCTTGACAGAAAAACCAGCTTCTACTTTCTCAAATGTCTTGGATGTCACTATGAAGCAACCGTGAGACTTCCCCTGTTGTCTTGTGTTGGCTCATTCTTCCCCCGGCCAAGGCCATTTATTTAATGTCTTGTTTCGTTAAAGCTGATGAGAATTTGTTTCAGAGTCCGGGGCAGGGCTAATGTAAATGCTCTTTTGTCCGGATGGTGCAGATTGAAGGAAGTTCATACTCTGCACAAGTAAAGCAATGTGTAATGTCATATTGCCAAGAGGTTGCATCATTTCTAAACTTTCCGGAAGACTGGATGGATGAGAGGTCATCTATGTTTGTTTTGTGAAGTTTGGCCTACCAGGAAATGTGTGGGTACAAGAGATATTTTAGGCCCATGAGACTCTCACTTTAGAAGCTGAATCCAGCAGCATGTGCTATAAGCTTCAGTCTCTAACTAAATCTTTGAAGAGTGGCAAGTTGTGAAGTATGCAAGGTTTTTTGGCTGTGCTAACAGAGCCACGTATAAAATGCTGTTGCCAAACAGAGACTAGAACCAGATGACAAAGACTGAAAACACACACCATGTATTGACTTTCTCTATAAAATGCTCGTTACAACTTGATCCAGTACTATTCATTTCTAGAATTACATAATAACTTACCAATCCATATTAATTAAATTTGTAAATTGACCTTGAAAGATTTTTTAAACAGAATTTTTCATGTTGAGTTTCCTTAAGAATATAATGGAATTACTTCAACAAGGAAGAAAAAAATGCTTTAAGGAAGTTGTTTGTTTTTTTTTTAAGATGTATTAATTTATTTTAGAGAGAGCGTGCAAGGTCGGGAGGGGCAGAGGGAGAGGGAGACTCTCAAGCAGACTCCCCGCTGAGCAAGGGGCGCAATGCCAGGCTGCATCTCTCGACCCTGAGATCGCAACCTGAACCAAAGCCAAGAGTCGGACACTCAACTGACTGTGCCACCCAGGTGCCCCTAGCATACATTTTAAAAGATGTGATCATTAGTGGCCCACCAGCAACTCTATTCCAGCCTGTTCATGGACATTTTATCTGTGGTCTTCACATTCTCTGTAATCCAAAAGATAACAATATTCCTTCCCTAAGAGACACAACTTTTCTCTACTTTTTTCATGTGGTTCTGGAGGCGGGGGGCTGCCAAAGAAAATATCACTCATACGTACACACACCTGGAATGTACCCCATTTACATAGGCTACGTGGGAGTGGCAGCCCCTGGAGGTGTGCAGGGTGAGAATGGAAGGGATCATATAACTCTCCTTGCTATACCCATCAGCACCATTGATTTCTCCACATACCTCCTGCTGCTCAGGTTTGGGGGAGCTTGCTTCTTCTCAAGCTTCCTTCTTAGCACTGCTGTTCCTGCCACCACCATGGCTGGTTTTCATGAAATGCCTCTCTGAGAACATTCCTCCAGTATTTTCCTTTCTCTGGGTCCTCACAATGCAGGCACCACCTTGTCCACGGAGAATCTTTTAGCTCAATCTCCAGGTGGAACAAGCCACAGTGTCTTCTCACAGCAGACGGGGGCCAATTGTTTCTACCCAATTCCTGGATCCATGATTCTTGCCCTTGAAACCTTTGTATTCCCCATTTTCCTGGAGGCAGCAAATTTCCTCCTCAAAAATCATCCTCAAGTCACAGGCCCTTCCGTTTTTTTCCAGTTCCGTAATGGTTTCTTCTTCGACCTGTCCTCTCCTTCCTTAGCAGGTGTGAAAATCCATCTTTCCTCTCTGCTTTTAATGTAACAATAACCTCAGAAAATGTACTACCTCTTAAAAAAAAAAATTCACTGTGGGAAGCAGTATTTATCGTAACTAGAAAGTTTCTTTACATGCCGGGATTTGCAGGCAGCCAAGCCCTAGATTGTTTTCTTACTGATTGCAGATAAATCTTTCTGATTCACTGTACACACCTCCAGGGGTCCTGCTAGTTTATCAATAAAATATCAGGACCTCCTCTCTTGAAGAGGGAAAAGGGGAGGGGCCCCCCTCCCTTGAAAACACTCTTGATAAAAAATGCAAGACAAATTTCCTTGTCAAACCTCCAACCAAAAGGTATACAGTAAAGGGAGAAAATTGGAAGGGAAGTCAAAGATTAACTGTTAAAAAAAGAAGCAACACATGGACAATGACAACAACAACAGTGACGAGAGTCGCTGGCAGGAAAGAATCATCTCTTAAAGATACACAAGTGCACAAGGAAGTAAGCTGATATGTGGGAAACCAGTCCAGCCATGTGTTCAACATTCTTCCGAGCTGGAAACTCTCCCCACAGCATCTCACAGCTTCTGCCTCCCACCTGTCCCATGTCGGTCATTTGTCAAGTCACATCGGTTCTATTTCCACACTAGTCATGCGGTCACTCGGCACATGTTTATTGAACCCCTGCTGTGGGCCCAGGACCACTGTAGGCACTGGGAGGTGGTGAACGAGAGGAGAGACAAGGTCCCTGCTCTCATGGGGTTTATCATCTGGTGAAGGGACAAAAACCATAGCCACCTGAACATACAAGCAAGGTAATTTCAAATTGTGATAGGTACCCCAAACACGGTAAAGCAGGATCACCGGATCTCTTGATCCAACCTTCTGTACATTCCCTCAGTTACCGCCCTCCTGGGATCTTCCTTCCTTCTTAGGTGGCTGATCATAGTCACTTCCTACTGGTCTTCCCATTCCCTGCCTGCTGATGCATGGCCAGTCATGTGATTTCTCACCTCCAAAATCTCAAAATGTGCCAGAGCGGTGGCGGCCACGCGAAACACCGATCCTCGCCCTGCCATTGAAGACACTCGTGTTGTGATCCCCAACCCCCTTCTGGGCCCATTTCGCACCATGCCCCTTGTGCATTCTGTGTTTGAAGCAAACTGGACAACTCAGGGGGCCTAGCCACTCCACCGGCTCTCCTGGCTTCCTTCCCTCTGAGTCCACTTCTGTATGGCTCATCTCAGAGGTCATCTACTTTTGGAAGCCCCTCCTGATGGCACTTCTTCCCTGCTCCCCCAAGGTAAAGAACAACCTTTCCTTCTTTGGGCCCCTGAGAGAATTGATTTGTTTTTGTCTCTTGGGCTTTAGTTTACACTGCCTTATCTTAGAATTTCTACTGCCCTATCTAATCACTCCTGAGAGCAGGGATGGTGGCTTCATAATTTCTGGATTCCTATTGCCCTTCACTGTGCTCGACAAATAGTAGCTTCTTCATTATATTTATTATGAAATTGATGTAAAATGAATTGAGTAACTAACAGTAACTTTTGATGATATGAATTATTCCATCACGGCTGTACCTAAAGTCCCTCTAGATTGAAGTTAAGTGATGCGTTTTGCTAAAAGCAAGCCTTATAACACTTATTCTTGGGGTGCAAAATCACCTTCGTGGATTAGTAGCTCAAGCTAGGAAAAGAGCAGGAACCGGGGCGCCTGGGTGGCTCAGTTGGTTAAGCGACTGCCTTCGGCTCAGGTCATGATCCTGGAGTCCAGGGATCGAGTCCCACATCAGGCTCCCTGCTCAGCAGGGAGTCTGCTTCTCCCTCTGACCCTCTTCCCTCTCGTGCTCTCTGTCTCTCATTCTCTCTCTCTCAAATAAATAAATAAAATCTTTAAAAAAAAAAAAGAAAAGAGCAGGAACCAATATTATTGAGCACCTACTATAGAGACTACGCTAGACACTTCCCATATATTATCTCTCACTGAAGCAAGGAAACCATTTGCATGACAAAAAGCAGGATTCTCAGGGTATAATTTTATCTTTCAGCGTTCTGAACCATTATATCTAACATATTTACTTGTTGATTTATTTTTTTATATTGTCCATCTTCCACTCTCTCCTTCCCCAACTAGAAGGGATTTGTCTCTTTCTGTCTTCTTTTTCTCCCCTTTGTCTTTCCACTGCCATATTCCCAGCACCTAGAAGCATGCTGGTGAGCCAGAGTAGGCACTCAAAATAGATGTAAAGATTAGATGATTTTATCTTACTATTTTCTTTTCATGTCCCTGCAAACTCTACCCTAGCCGGTCATGCAGTTGATTGCTGAGAACCAAATCACCATTTTGAACATTTGCATGTGAAGATTGCATTCTTCTCTGCTGTCAGACATTTCTCCCAAGTGACCCCAACTTCACAGGTGTACATCCTGAGAACCAGAAACATCTGGGTGAAGGGGGAAGGGGGAAACCTGCAACGTTCCAACCCCACAAAATGCTTTTCCAAAGACAGAATGCGAGAAAGCTTTAGGAACAGCCAAAGCCTTTTGCAAAAAGAACTCCCTTGTGGAATGAGGGAAAAATTTGGAACAGAGGTTTCCCTGGGGCTGGAAGTGTTACTGGTCTCAAGAGTCATCTGAACCAACAGCACCGCTGTGGGTTCCAAGCTCAGCACCTGCCAAGTCCAGGGTTTCTCCTCCCCAGATCTGAGGACAAACCAGATAGAAATGAAATCTGTTGGGGATCTGAGGTGTAAGGGGAAAGTACATGTAGCTACAAGGGAAGGAGTCATTTCTATTTATTTCTTAACACCAGGCTGTTCTTCAGTTGGCGTTCCCTACATTCTTGCATAATCATGTTTCATTTACTTATGTGTGGGTGTTACTAGCAACTGTACACTCAAGGGCAGGTGGGACCTTGCCATTAGAAAATACATTGATTTGCCTTTGTTTTGTTTTGTTTTGTTTTAACTTGCGGGATAAAGTAATTAGTGTGTTTGTTTCAAGATACCCACCTAAATAAACATTAAAAATTTGAAACAGTAAATATTTCTTAAATTTCAGCCCAGGAATCTGCTGCACTTTTGGGGGGTATTTTCTCCTCTTTCATTTGAGTGCTGCTTTTCCATCTGAATTATGAAAAGAAAACCAGAAAAGACTTATTTCTCCCATCCTGGCTCATCCTTTGTTTTCAGTATCATCTTTGAAATGGCAATGCCAAGGTCAGCAGAAGCTTCTCGAAGGGGCAGGTGTTTTTCCCTTGTCAAAGGAGATAAAGGGTAAGAGTTGGAGAGCATCTGGCTCCCTGGCCTTGACATGAGCCGTAAGGAGGAAAGTCCCTTTGGTCCTTTATCCCCTTTAAATCCATCTCTTATCTCCCTAATGTTTCCCTCACCTAAAGTTCAAATTCAACTAATTTTTATAAGTGTCCATCATATGCCATTCTTGGGATATACATTAATAGAGTTGTTTATTCCTTTACTTAATAACTATTGAGCTCCTAATATGCACCAGGCACTGTCTAGACTCTAGGGTTAAAACCACAAGGAAGAAAAGGTCTTTTCCCTAAAGTCTAAGGGGTAGATGGACAGTTAAAGCAAACTTAGCACTATGATGGAGGCCAACACATGACAGAAGATGGGAGGAACATCTAACTGTTACAAGGAAGGCATCATGGAAAAAGTGATGAATAGGAGTTAACCTGCCAAGAGGGAAAGCACAGGGAAAAAACATGTGCAAAAGTCCAGAGAAAGACACAGCAAACAACCTGATAGAACTACAAATAGTTCAGTGTAGTTGAAGGATAAGTTGGGGGTGGCAGTGGTAAGTCACTGCGTGGGAGAGAACAAACCATGAAAAAGCTTTCTGTCCTGTGGACAAGGAAAGTCAATGAAGAATTTTAAGTAGGAGTGAGGGAAGAGACATGATGGAAGATTCAGAAAGATCACTATGGGTGGAAAAGGTGGTCGAATGGAAGGCAAGGGAAGAGAGCCTTCCAACAGAGAAGGGAGGGGTGGACAGTGTCAAATGTTCAGAGGTCAGGTCAGATAAGAAATGAGCACTTGTTCGTGAGATTTAGCGATGTGGAAATAGTTTATGACCTGGGTGAGAGCAGTTTCTGAGGAGAGGTGTGGGCAGAAACAGATTGCAGTCAATTGAGAGGAAAGGGAGGTGAGGAAATTGCAGAAAATGATAACAGTTATTTCAAGAACTTGGGCTGTGGCAGGGAGGAGGGACAGGAAGAAAGTGTGGGACAGGGAGGGAAGGGAAGGGTTGGAGGGAGTGGTTTTTGCTTTTTGGTTTTTTTTAAGATGGAACAGACTTGAGGATAGTTAATGGGAAGGAGCCAGTGAAAACGTCAAAATGGAAATATAGAAGAGAGGCTGATTATTGGAGGGAAGCATCCAAAGAAGCCCAAGATGGTAAGAGCCTGGGTTCAGGCAGAGAGGTCAGGTAGGGGAAGGTAGGCACAGAGGAGGTGATGGGAGGGATGACAGGAAATTGTAGGCATTCTCATCTGGCTTCTGTGTTTTTGTGCAGTGGCAGGCAGCATCCTCCAAGGACTGAGGTGAGGCGGAAGGACAAAGGAGCAGAGTGGAAGGTCTGAGGTGCATGGAGGAAAAGGGTTATAACAGATGCTATGGAGGCTGAAGGAACATGCTGATCAGGGAAGCGAGAGTTCCAGGGCATGCTGATGGCCCAGGTGGCACAGAAGCAAATTTGGAGTATATGCTTCCGGAAAGTTGTGTGATTTTTCACCAGCAGTGCTCCCTAGCCCAGAGCATGAAGAAGGCAGACAGCTGTGGGTGGAAGAGTTCTGCCTGAAAACTCTTGGGGAAAAGTCAACTTGAGAATGCTGCAGGGAAAGCACAAAGTTCAGGAGTGAGCCAGGTTTCCAGAAAGTGGAGACAGTTCATGGAGAAGTGGAAAGTGGGTGTGAACACCTTCCAAAAAGAAAATGGAAATCCTCAGGAGGAGAGGAGCAGGGGAATTAGGGTTAAGGAAAAGGAAACCCAGAGCAGAGGAGTGAAATGGGAGAAAACAGTTGTCCCAAGAGAGTTACGCCTTGGCCAGGGACCAGAGAAGGCAAGTGGTGGGTTTAGCTGACAACCAAGTATCTCCCCAAAATAAAACCCAGCAGTCATCTTGTAGCTAGGAAGAACTTAGGCCTCTGTGAAGGAGTGAAGCCAGGCTTGCGTTGATTGTCCTGTTGAGGGAATCCTGGCCCGTTCCGTAGGCTTGTTGGGTTAGCTGGTTCCTGTGACACTCCTATTGCAAACCAGAGGGACTGGAACACTCTAGTGCCTTTGGAAGGAGTGAGCCATGTGTGGTTCAAAGCTGCTTTGCTCTCTTTAGCTGTCACCTCGTGTGACGAGTAGTAGTATTTCCCAATCACAGGTGAGGCTCAGAGGGTTTAAGAACTTGCTCCAGGGGCGCCTGGGTGGCTCAGTCGTTAAGCGTCTGCCTTTGGCTCGGGTCGAGATCCCAGGGTCCTGGGATCGAGCCCCGTATTGGGCTCCCTGCTCAGCGCAGAGTCTGCTTCTCCCTCTGCCACTCCCCCTGCTTGTGTTCCCTCTCTCGCTGTCTCTCTATCTGTCAGATAAATAAATAAAATCTTAAAAAAAAAAAAAGAAGAAGAAGAACTTGCTCCAGGCCCTCAGCTAACAAATGGTAGAGGCAGAATTAAGCAAGAATTTTCTCCAAATTCAATGTTCTTTCAAATTATAGTCCTCAATGATATAGGACTATCAATCTCTCAGTCACTTCAAACCATGTGAGGAGATGTCAGTGCAACATCTGTCACATTTTTGAAAATAATAAACTGATATGTTTTTATTCTAATTAACTCCCAAAGTGTAGGTCCTCCTGATTCACATACTAGATAAGTTGTCAATGAGGGGTGAATGCTGCCTATCTTAGGGATGTTGCAGGGGCATATTTGATTGTCACATTGACTGTGAAGTGCTGCCAGCATTTAGTAGGTGAAGGTAAGGAATGCGGAAATGTTCAGCAATGCCTGGGACAGTCCTACCTAATCAACAAGTGTCTTACCCCACATGTCAGTGCTGCCCCTATTGAAAAACATTGGCAGAGCAATGTGGTAGCCAGCCTCCAAGATGGTGCCTGTTGACCCCTATCTCCTGGTATTTACACCCTTCTTTTGTCTCTCCCACACTGGAGTAGGGTTGGTCTGTGTGACTGGTAGAATATGGCAGAAGTGATAGTGTGTCACTCCTGAGATTAGATTATCTGCAGTCACTCACTCTGGGGAAAGCCATGTCATGGGCAGCCCTACTGAAGGTGTTGTGCAGTTTGCTTGCTGCGCACAGATTCCTTGCCAGGGAGCCAAGTAAGGATGCCTGTCCAGGCCTTGTTCTACTCACCAAGCTTGGCAGCCTGGCCCAAAGGTATATTCACCAGAGGGATGTCATTAGTTCATTTTCCCAAAGCTTCTATATGGGCTAGTCGCCTCCCTGCCCCATAGATATGTTTAGAGGTTTTCCAGGGCAGGAGGCCTTTGCTTTTCCTAACTTCTCTGGTTATACACTGTGACGATTTCAAGTCCCTTAACGGAACCCCAGCTTTAACATGGCACAGTACAAGCTATTTCCAAGTCCATTTGGAAATAGCTGAGGACAGAAGGCCAGAGAAGTGCCCCTAAGGTCTCCCTTGGCTTCCATGTGTACGTCCCACATGACCCTTGCTGGGGATGTCTGAGTAGAGAGCCGGTGACCTGCCAGGAGGTTGCCGAGGCCCCAGGGTAAGAGTGGACTTTCCCAACCATGTTGGCTGGGGATGCAACCAGAGGATATGCAGTGCCAGCAATAGTCTTGATCTTGGCTGAATCAAGAGAATGCACACCAGTTTCATAACCAGTGATTTCAGCAGCAGATGTCAGCAAGGTATGCTGGATAAGGATAAGAGAAGACCCAGGGTTGGGAGAGGGTACCCAGAAACAGTGAATATTTACCCAAAATGCATGAGTTACCCAAAAAGCCTGTTTTAAAATGAAAGATATTAAAATTTCTTTACCTGACAAGTTTATGCCCCATCCTAGCTGCTTGTGGAGTAGACTAGAGAACTATAAGAAATAGTCTGTAGAGAAATTTGCTAAAGCTTTTTTTTTTTTTTTGCAGTTTCCAATTTGTAGTGGGTTACTTTTTTTTTAAGGGGGGGGAACAGAAAGAGGGGCAGAGGGAGAAGGAGAGAGAGAGAATCTCAAGCAGGCTCCATGCTCAGTGTGGAGCCTGACACGGGGCTCGATCCCACCACCCTGAGATCATGACCTGAGCCAAAATCAGGCACTTAACAGACTGAGCCACCCAGGCATCCCTGTAGTGGGTTATATTTTTGCCCCCACTAAAACATCAATGTAGGGGCACCTGGGTGGCTCAGTAGGTTAAGTGTCTGCCTTCGGCTCAGGTCATGATCCTGGGATCCTGGGATGGAGTCCCACATGGGGCTCCCTGCTCAGTGGGGAGTCTGCTTGTCCCTCTCTCTCTTTCTGCCACTACCCCTGCTCATGTGCTCTCTCTCTACTGCTCTCTTTCTCAAGTAAATAAATTTTAAAAAATCTTTTTAAAAAAATCAATGTAATTACAGCAATTGCCTGATTCTTTCCCTCTGAAATTTTTTTAAAAAGAAAACACTAAATGCAAATGCAGCACCCTGTGCAGTCAGTCACCCCAAAGCATATTGTCTAGTGTCAATTAATGCGGGCAATATTGTGCCTTCTAAACTTCAAATAACTTGGCCATTGACTACAGTAGAAAAATTATTTCCTGGGTGCCCAGGTAGCTCAGTTGGTTAAGCATCTGCC
Source organism: Callorhinus ursinus (assembly GCF_003265705.2). Lineage (NCBI taxonomy): Eukaryota > Metazoa > Chordata > Mammalia > Carnivora > Otariidae > Callorhinus > Callorhinus ursinus. Next base: position 83,965,030 of record NW_027397063.1, on the reverse strand, counting down.
TTTGCCTCAGGTCATGATCCTGATCCCAGGGTCCTAGGATTGAGTCCCACATCAGGCTCCCTGCTCAGCAGAGAGTCTCCCTCTCCCCCTCCCCCCACTCATGCTCGCTAGCCCTCTCTCAAAAATAAATAAATAAATAATAAATAATTAAAAAGGAAAAAAAAGAAAAATTATTTCCTAATGAAATGGGGAAAGGTCTCAAAGGTTAATAAATTTACCTAAAGAAGTCAGAGGTCTAAGTGCCTACAAAACTGTCTTCCGTTCCGTAGTGGAATACAAAAAGGACGAGGAAGAGGTAAACTGGGGAGGATAATAAGCCCACTTCTTAGCATTTATCCTCATTGTAATTTTGCCTCTTTATTTTCCATTTATATATTATATTCTTCCACGTTCTCTTAGAACCTAGAAATAATCTTTCCTAAACTGAAGTCAACAGACCTTCAAGAGGTTCAGGCTGTTCTTGCTCTAACTCTTCGGAAAAGGAGGCAGGTGTTGTAGCATGCCAAGGAACAACCAAAGAAAAAGAAATCTGTGGATATGTAGGGACCTAGAGAGACCCCCAAAGCTTGAATCGTCCATCTTCCTCCTAGACTTGGAGTCGCCAAATGAGGGCGCGAACCCCGGTTTTGCTGTTTACTTCCTTTGTGGAAGTTCCTTGTCGGAGTTCTTGAGCTACTCTGTATCTTAGCTTTCTCACCCGTAAGACGGAAACAATGATGTCAGTACTGCCTACATTACCGAGCTGCTGTGAGAATTCAAGGAGATAACACATACGAGACTCGTATTATTTGAGGGTAATGTCCCAAATCGCCACTGATACCGCACAGAAAGTATTACAGGGCTATGCACCTTATAGATAAAGCAAGAAATTATTCCTGTTGCCCCTCCCCCCACCATTTACCTGCCCAACAGAACAAAGAAAATGGAAGCACCAGAACCAGCGTCCGAATGGCGCACAAATTAGCACCCAGCAGCACCCGGTAGCTATTCCTGGGGTTAACAAGTCCATCCTGAGGAATCCATGTCATCAGTAACAAAGCTCTGCAGCAAACACAGACACCCCAGGACAGGCTAGATGACTTTCTAGCTGAGGCTCAGCAACCATTCCTTAATGTGAAGGGACTGAGGGATGATAACAAAGGGGTGAAGGAAAGAGGGGTGGTAAAGGTCCCAGTACCTTTAGACCCTTGCTGCTGCAGTGATCTACTGACCAGCCACAGCAGTGTCGCCTGGGAGCTTGCTGGAAATGCAGCATCTCAAGCTCTGCCTCAGACCAAGGAACCAGAATCTGCCCTTTCACACACTCCCCAGGTGAACTGTCCCATATTACAGTTTGAGAGGCACTATTCTGAAATTCACTGAACGTAAGATAAACTATATGTAGTTCTCAACCTGTGCTTTTGAGTGTTCATAAGATTTCTGATGATAGAACTCCTCTACGAACTGTTACACGTAGAAATCTCCTGCAGGTGAACTCTATCTGGCCATCACTAAAGGATTTGACACAGAGATGAGCAAAAAGATAAGCATCCCCCTCAGGTTGATGTCTTAAGTGCCCATCTGTGTCTGGGGGATGCTGCTATAAGCCACAAGAGCACTTATTGAGGACCCTAGTAAGAATTTAGTTTTGTATATTGAGCATTCGTTTAAAAATCACTTACTGCATGCACCTGGGTGGCACAGTCAGTTAAGCATCTACCTTCAGCTCAGGTCATGATCTCAGGGTCCTGGGATCAAGCCCCGCATCAGGCTCCCTGCTCGGCGGGGTGTCTGTCCCTCCCCTCCTCCACTTGTGCGCTCTCTCGCTCACTCTGTCTCTCATAAATAAATAAAATCTTAAAAAAATAAAAATAAAAATCACTTACTGGACACATATCATGGGCAAGGTTCTATTCTTAGAGGAATAACCAAACCTGGAGGAAGTAATCTTTTTTTTTCATCTTAAATTACACCAGCCCATAAAAGTCAAAATCGACACATAACTGAAAAGCTTTTAAATAAGGAAATTGAAAGAACTTTACTCTTCTGTTTTTAAAACTGAAAAATAAAATTAACAAAATTTTTATGGAAAAATATTAGGAGCCATAAAATTATACTTTCTAGTCAGTTGATATGAACAACCTGGGATCAGGAAAGGAAGAAAAATGCACAAAACAAAGAAGAAGCCGGCGGCCTCAAAGGAAGGGAGGCAGAGATACAGAGAGAGTGAGGCAGACACAGGTGCAATGGTGGGTGAGGTATTAGACAGGTTAGAGCCACTTCTGCCACACCTGACAGTCATTTGAGTTCATGGTAAGAAGTCATTTCCTGTCACTTCCTTTTGTGAGATTCTGTACTACTTAACTATCCATGGCTCTTCACCTGTCCTTATCAAATATTGTTGAGTCTAAAATCGAGGAGTTACAGCAGCCCTTTTGTGCTTAAAGGTACTCAAGTATCGCCTCCAACTGTGAGAGGATTAAGTAATTATCAACAAGGATAATTTGTAAAGTTCTGACATTTGTTGTGCTCTGTAAGACCTGCTGTAAGGACCTTGCCATCTAATTAACCATCAGTCGTCAAAGCAATGATGTAATTAAACTGATTTGCACACTACAACACCAGGCTAATAGTTGTCTACTCTTCCCTAAAAGATACCCAGGAATAGAGGTGACATCTCAGCAAATTAATAAATTATTAACAGTTAAGGTATTCATCAGAATTCTAAAATTTATTTTAATGGAGGACCACATCAAGCTGTCTGAAATCAGACACAATGGTTTTATTATCCATGAGCATAAAAAAATCTTGCTTTTTTTTCACTTTTAATGTAGAAATTCTTATTCTTCTCAAGGCTTACATTGCTCCTAGGATGAAGTGATGCACAGAACGTAGGCACATAAACTCACACAGACCCAGTTTATACTTTATGCATTGTGCCAACAATGTGTAAGGAAGCAAAGAGACTAGTGAACTCACAAATAATAGAGCAATTTGAGATTTCCCATACAAGTTATTCTAGAAATGCCAAATATCTTGTTTATGACAAACCAAGAATTGAAATGTTGGTTGTCATGTTCTCTACCACACAGAAAAATGCAGAGTGAAAGGCTTACGAATTTCAAATAAAATACACGTGGGGGAATAAAATACACACAGGGGGAATAGGATTCATCTTGCTGAAGCTCTATTAGGCAAAACTGGTTGTGAATGGAAATTAAAATATGGTTGTGTATAGAAAGTAGAAAACATAACTTTGAGGGAGATAATCTGCTTTTTAGAAGATAAACCTCTCCCTCTCCATTTGCTCCGGCTCATGTGCTCTCTCAAATAAATAAAATTTATTTTTTTAAAGATTTTATTTATTTGACAGAGAGAGAGAGACAGTGAAAGAGGGGACACAAGCAGAGGGAGTGGGAGAGGGAGAAGCGTGTGCGGGGCTCGATTCCAGGACTCTGGGATCATGACCTGAGCCAAAGGCAGACGCTTAACTGACTGAGCCACCCAAATGCCCCTAAATAAGTAAAATTTTAAAAAAAGAAGAAAAAAAAAGATAAACCTGTGATTCCACAACAACGACATAGAAGCCGAAGTGTGATTTCCTTGTCCTTATTATATTTTAGCCGTCCCCGAAACTAAAGTAATGGAAGAATTATATCCCTATGTACAAAGTGACTATAAATTATCCATTCATTACAGAACATTTTACCCCTTATCTATTTAGATACAATTATAGCCTTGCTCTCCAGCATTTTAGAAAACAGGATGTTGGTTAATAAAAATTCCAGTTAAAAGTAAGTATTCATTTTCTCTGAGCTAGTCTTGCTCTTATTTTGTCCCTTATTCTTTCCTCCTAAGCTGGGCAAAAGACATGTCCCAGCGATCTAACTTTTCTTTTCAAAAATTGGCAGGAGCAATACATAACTGTCTAGCTAAAGCTTCTACTCTTTTTTTAGTCGACATTGTTATTCAGTAAGAAGTTTTATATGATGAACTCTCCAATGCACTGAATCTAGATAGATTAGTAAAATACCAGATAACAGCATTTGGCTGAATTACACTTTTTTTTTTTTTTGTCAGAGAGAGAGGACACAAGCAGGAGGAGTGGCAGGCAGAGGGAGAAGCAGGCTCCCTGCTAAGCAAGGAGCTCGATGTGGGACTCCATCCCAGGACCCTGGGATCATGACCTGAGCGGAAGGCAGACCCTTAACCGACTGAGCCACCCAGGCATCACCTGAATTACACTTTTAAAAAGAGTATACGTATACATATTTTATCTCTGTGTGATATATCTCTACAATTTCTACTAGATTGCAAGCTCTGTGAAGGTAGGTGACTGAGCCTGTCTTGTTCACTTCTGTACTCCCACAACACAGCATAGTTTCTAGCATATAGTAGGCATGCGATGCATTTATTTACTCATTGGCTAATCTTTATTGAGCACCTATTCTGTTCGAGGCACTGTTTCTAGATGCTGGGGATATCGGCTTGAAGAAGAAAGAGGAAAGTTTCTGCTCTCGCGGTGTTTTATTCTAGTAGGGATCAACAAGCAAACCAATAAGTAAAACACATAGTAAGCACTTTGAGAAAAAAAGAAAGCTGCATAAAAGGGAGGCAAAGTGATGGGTATGAGATGCTATCAGATCCTGGGTGGTCATCACGGAAGCCGTACTCCCCAGATCCCCCTTCCGGGTGGGGCACTCATTCCCCAGCTGCCATGAATATTGGCTGCTGACCGGTCACAGCTGAGTCCTCTCCAGGAACAGCTCTCTGTAGGAGGAAGCTGCCTTGCCCAAGGTCATGGCCTTCCTGGGGCAGGGCAGCCTGCATCTGATGACTGGCTCCTGTGGCAGTACAGATCTTTTGCCTCGACTGGAACAATTCTGAGGATCCCTCCCAGCTCCAGAGCTCCCTGTGGGATCAGCTGAGGACTCTGTTCTAACTGCATCAACAGCTCAGCTCAGCTGCTCCCACTTTTCAGTGCTGCCTCCTTCATCCTCACCCATCACAGATACTGGTCCCAAATGCACTCCCCCCAAGTCTCAGAGTGAGCGAGGGGGAGAGTGGCATTTGGATTTTATTCCAAGTAGAGTTGTCAAATAGGTACTTGGTATGTAATTCTGGAGCTCAGGGAAGAAGTGGAGCGGAGGATATAAATTTGGAAGTTGTCAGTGGAAGTGAAAGCCATAGGACTAGATAAAAATCACCCAGGGAGTAAGTATAAATAGAGAATAAAAGAGGCCCAAGGGTGGATTTGGGAACCCTCCAACATTTAGAGATTAGCAGGGATGGAAAGAAACAGCAAAGAAAACTAAAAAGAAGCGCCATTATGATAGCAGAACCATGGAATGGTGTCCTGGTAACCAAGAGGGGGAAATGCTTCAAGGAGGAGGGAATGATCAGCTGGGTCAAATGCTACAGACAGACAAGTTGATGACAACTGAGTTGGTGATTAGATTTGGCAACATGGAAGTCACTGACGAAAAGAGTGGTTTCAGTGGAATCGTGGGGCAAGAGTATGATTTGTGGAAAGAGTAGAACATATCTTAGTCAAGATTTATTAGATGCCTGCGATGTTAACTTGCTTTGTACTTCTTCCACATTTGAGAGGGTAGTTGTCTGTATTCCCAGGGCCTAGAACAATACGTCGTATGTAGCATGTGCTCAATGCATATTTTTTTTGGAATGAGTGAATTACGTGGTGCCATTTTTGTATGTACACAAGCCTCACTGACCATAGTAGTATAGAATTTTTAACATGAAAAGAGATTACAGGGGCGCCTGGTGGCTCAGTCAGTTAAGCGTCTGCCTTCTGCTCAGGTCATGATCCCAGGGCCCTGGGATCGAGCCCCGCATCGGGCTCCCTGCTCGGCGGAGAGCCTGCTTCTCCTTCTCCCTCTGCCTGCTGCTCTGCCTACTTGTGCTCTCTCTTTATCTCTCTGTCAAATAAATAAATAAAATCTTAAAAAAAAAAAAGAAAGAAAAGAGATTACAATCTTTCCACTAATTCAACTATCTCATTTTACAATCCAGCAAGCCATAGCCTGGGGAGATTGCCCCCCTAGCTGAGCTGGGACCGGGATTCAAATCTCCGAAGCTGAGTTCCTCATTTGAACCACTGCAACATTCTGGGATATGAAAATGTTTGCTTTATGTAACTCTATAGACCTACAATCACCTTCAGTTCAAATTAGAGAAAAATCAAAGATTATTTTCATGATGTTAAAATAGTTATTCTCCTAATCCCTCAGTGAGATTTCTTAATGCTTCTAACTAGAGAGTACATTGCATGGAACTTTCTGATTAAAAATTTTATTTTTTAATTCTGTATTTTTATTTGATAAAATACTAAAGGGTGTAGATTGTACTTACTTCAAAAGTAACTCTTTGAAAAAAACAGCATGGGATTTAGGTTCTGTTTTTCTCACTCTAGGCAAAAAGTTAACCTGCTTCTTTTCGGATAAGTCTTTAATAGAGCAATGAAACATAAACCTTATCATTTGAGCAAACTTTAAAGCTCTTTCATATACATGGAAAATCTCTTGAAAAATGATTTCAGATGAAGCAATTTGAACTGAAATTCCGTTGTGCTAGGCACTTGTACTCAAAAGGGTCTACTTTATTTTCAAAGAATTTAAGTACTTAACATCAAAAACTGACAGTAAAAAGTGCAGTATTGTGAATTTCCTAATTTATCTTATAGAGACAGATTTTGAATGCCATATTCAGAAAAATACTACTTGTGGGTAATATCACTAAATGAGGCTTTGGCAAGAACTTCAAAAAGAAACTGTCAAGTGCAGAAAAATAAACTAGATTAATAAAATTTTATTCTGGTAAATTTTACTAATGAATACTGCTAATGCAGGTGCCAAAATCAAAAGTATAATTGACTTGTCTCATTGGCTAATATGTTACATTTTTTTTTCCTGGAGGTGTCAGATAGTCTAAGGGAAAACGGAAAATATCAGCTGTATTCAGTTTGGTCATGGAGACAATGAGCAAGCATGAAGTAAGCCTATGTACATTGGGTCTACACAGGCCAAGACAAAAAGAAAGGAAGCCATTGTATAGATATTCAGGCTTCAAAACTCACCAGGGAACAAAAACAGGGTTTTAAAAATGATTCAATGTACTTCAATAAAGTTTATTTTAAATAGTATAAAAGTTTCATTTACAACCACCTAATGTAATTTATTTGGGCAAGGATACAAAATCCACTGGATGCAAGGTATTTGGGGAACAGGATATTCATCTGGCCTCAAAGGAGCATCTCATATATTACTTATTAAGCATAATAGGAAATGGTGTTTTTATAAGGGAAAGATGCAATAGATACCCACATTCATACACATATAGGCATTAATACATAACTATAAAAAAATCTATATACCTCTCTGCAACTTGTTTTTCTTGGGCAGTAATGCCTGAAAGAATTTCTAAATTGACCAGTATCTCTATATCTAATTTGCTATCTCTACTCTTTTCAGTGATTAGAAAACATTCTGTGATTGTGGATATAATGTGACTATTTCAACTGATTCCTCCATTGGGTGCATTTTCTTTTTCCTTCTAATCTGCCACCTCTATGGACAAGGCTATGAAATAAGCATTCTTGTACATATTTCACATATGCAGGTCCTTTATGTCAATGAAATTAACATCTAAGAATGGGTCAAGGTAGTGTGTCTGTGTCTTGCATTAATGCATGTTACCAAATTGCTTTCCAATGGCCTGATAACAGTTTGCAGTATTTCCACAGGAAATATGAGATGATTATTCTTCCTTAATCTTATTCCCACCAACAATAGATATTATTGCTCTATAATTTTCCCACTTTGATGGAGTAAAAAGTGATACCTCATTGATGCTTTAATTTGCATGCTCTCATCATGCTTCAGTTTATGCATGTACTCAATTATCTATCTATCTATCTATCTACCTACCTACCTACCTACCTATCTATTGACCATTTGTCTTTGCTTTTCATATTCTTTGCCTAATTTTCTTTTGGATTATTTGCCATTTTCTTGTTAACATCTAAGATTACCTTGGGGTATTTGGGGGGTTTTTTTAGTTTGTTTTTTAGATTGATTTATTTATTTGAGAGAGAGAGAGAGCAGAGGGGAGGGGCAGAGGGAAAGGGAGAGAAGCAGACACCCCACTGAGCATGGAGGCCCTGGGTTCAATCCCACAACCCTGAGACCATGACCTGAGCCGAAATCAAGAGGCAGAAGCTTAACAGACTGAGCCACTCAAGTGCCCCTAAGATTAGCTTGTATTCAGAAATATTCATGCTTTGTCACCCGCTGACAATTTTCTTCAAGTATATTATTTTCTCAGTTCATATCATTTATGGCATCTTTGCTCATAAAAGTTTTTAATTTTTTGTATAAATATATATTGATATAACATATAGAAATATACTTTAGGATTTCCTGTCTTAGTTAACAATGCCTCCCACACCCACAGAGGGAGAAAAATAAAAATGATTTTACAATTTTCTTTATGTAAGTTCTTTGCTTTCCTTGTCAAATATAATTCTAAGTTTTTCATTTTTTATAATAGTTCTGTTGAGGTATAATATATATATCATAAATAACCCAATGTAAATGTATAATTCAGTGTTTTTAGTGAATTTATATAATTGTACATCCCTCACCACTATTCATTTCTAAAACATTTCCATCACCCCAAAATGTTGCCTCTGCCCATTTAGTCAATTCTTTCTTTCATTCCAGCCCTTGGCCACCACTGATCTTTCTGACTACAGATTGGCCTTTTCTGAAAATTTCATACATATAAATGGAATCATACAATATGTGTTTTTGTTGTTGTTTCTAGCTTCGTTTTCTTCGTTTTCTTAGTTTAAGAAAGTTATGAGGTGATACGAGTTTCCTGAGGCTGCTGTGACAAATGACTACCAACCAGGTAGCTTCAAACAACAGAGATTTATTGTCTTGCTTCACCTCTCGCAGCTTCTGGTGGCCGCCAGCATTCCTGGGCATTCTTGGCTTGTGGCCACATCGCTCCAATCTCCGTCTCAGTCTTTATATCACCTTCTGTGTGCGTCTGTGTCTTTTCCTTTTCTGTTTTTCAAATGTCCTCTGCCTTTCTCTTAAAAGTACCCTGTCCATTGTCTTGGATACAGGGCCCACTTGCATAAAGGATGTTCTCTTCATCGGAAGATCAATAATTGAATAATATCTGCAAAGACCCTTTTTCCACATAAGGTAACATCACAAGTTCCAGAAATAAGGATTAGGATAATTTTTTGGAGAGGCCGCCATTCAGCTCACTACACAGATTCATCCATGGTGTAGAACGTATTAGTGCTTCAATCCTTTTTATTGCCAAATAACATTCCATTGTACAGATATGCTGTAGTTTTTATTCATGCTTTAGCTAACTGACATTTGGATTGTTTCTGCTTTTTGGCTCTTATTATGAGCAATGCTGCTATGAACATTCATGTGCAAGTTTTTGTGTGGACATGTTTTCAATTCTCTTGGCTATATAGAAGTGGAATTTCTGAGTCTTAGAGTTACTCTGCATTTGATCTTTTTAGATATTGCCAAACTGTTTTCTCTAGTAACTATACCATTTTGCATTCCCATCATCAATCTATGAGGGTTCCAGTTTCTCCATAGACTCTCTAACATTTGATATTGGCTGTCTTTTTATTATAGTCATTTTAGTGGATATGAAGTGGTATCTCATTGTTGTGATTTTAATCTGTGTATTTCCTAGCTCTGTCCACTTAGAGAACCTGAAAGCAGTGATATTTCAATAACAATCAGCCACAACAAGTACCCAGATTTTGGCTTCTAAATAAATTTTCTTTTAAAGCAAATCATCCTTTCTGGGGCCCCTGGGTGGCTCAGTCGGTTAAGCGTCTGACTCTTGGTTTCGGCTCAGATCATGATCTCAGGGTCATGAGATCGAGCCCCCGCACCAGGCTCCTCACTGGGTGAGCCTGCTTAAGATTCTCTCTCTCCCTCTCCCTTTGCCCCTCCCCCCTTTCTCTCTCTCTCTCTCCCTCCCTCCCTCTCTAAAAAAAAGAAAAGAAAAGAAAAAGAAATGAATATGTACTGGGGCACCTGGGTGGCTCAGTCGGTTAGTCAGACTTTGGCTCAGGTCATGATCTCAGGGTTCTGGGACGGAGCCCAGTGGGCTCTGCACTCAGCGGGGAGTCTGCTTGGCCCTCCACCCCTCCTCCAGCCTTGCGCGCATGTGTGCGTGTTCTCTCTCTCTCTCTCTCTCAATAAGGACATGTACTTACCGATTCCAACGTAGTTGAGCTGTCTTTATCACTTTTATTCATTTTAAATTTACTGAATTATGATCAGAAAACCATGTTCTTTAAGGAAATACACATAATAATTTTTAGAAATCTTCCATGGAATATAAAAAGGTGGATATTCTGTACTGGAAGAACTTAAACGTTCTCTCTAAATCTGTATACAGGTGATTCTCCTTATTCCCAGTACAGTAACTATGTTCTCTAAAGTCACTGTGAACACTGAACCATTGTTTTTGGGGAAACACAGGGTTAGGCTTCTGGGAGCCTCTGGTTACAACATTTTCATCATCCAATCAATATATAAACTTCTTTTATATGTGTTTCTGTTTAAAGACAGATTACTTAACAGGTATTAGTGATTCATTAGGTTTGAATTCGCAGCCAATGGCATAATAACTCATGCCTGAATGAAATGTATCTACTATGTGTATTATCTCCATAAGGGCACATTCCGGCTCTCTTCTGCTTAGGACATTAGACAGCACTTCAGCTCTATACTTAGCAGCCATTTTAAACAGTGAAATCACCAACAAAAAGCATAAAAGTGTGAAAAACATGACACTAAATATCCTGGGGAAAAGATACTTGCTTATAATACAAGAGCTGAAACGAGAAGGCAGAGTGTTACCTTGTTTGTCTTGAGCTGAGAATGTGACCATCGGGCAACTCAAATTTTTTGCTGCCCTGCCACGTATGTGTGAATGACTGCAAAAGTGCCACAAATATTGATCTGATGGCTGCAAATGCATTGTAGTGAGTGGGCGAATTCACAAATACAGAATCTACAAATAACGAAGATGATTCTATCTGTATAAAACAAGTGTAATGACTGTATTATTTAATTCCTCTATGTCTTTGTCTGTCTACCTTTATCTATCTCTGTCTATCAGAACTGGCTAATCCTGATATTCAAGTTTTTTACGTACAGACTTAAGTACTTCTTGCTTATATAAACTATTATATTGCATTTCTAATATTTTTTAAATGTGTTTAGCTGCTATGTTGTTTCATGCATAAAAATTTCTCACTGTTTTATTTTCTTCATAAATTATGACTTTTATCATTATATAGAGTCCCTCTTTTTTCTGTTTAGAGATTTTACTCACTTATTTGACAGAGGGCACAAGCAGGGGGAATGGGAGGGGGAGAAGCAGGCTCCCCACTGAACAGGGAGCCCAGTGAGGAGCTTGATCCCAGGACCCTGGCATCATGACCTGAGCTGAAGGCAGACACTTAACCAACTGAGCCACCCAGGCACCCCATGTTTAGAGATCTTAAGCTTAAATTCCATGTTCCGCAGTATGAATATTATGACACCTGCTTTGAGAGTTTGCTCTCCTTTTGCGTGGTGTTAATATTTACTTGCTTTTCCCAGGCCTCGTAGAAAATCAAACCAATATTTCCCTAGTATTGCATGAAAAAAAAGACACCAACCTTCCCCCCCGACTGAGTTTTATTACCCCACCGACACTCCCCACCCACGACACACAGCTGGAGGAAAACTTTCACTGCAATTTCCTCCTTGCTCCCCTCCCAAGAGATAAAGCCTTCGTGATATTTGTGCTTCCTTCCTCCTTGTGCCCCTCCTCACAATTCTTTAGTTTTGCTGAGGTCGTTCAGTTCTTTAAATCCAAGATTATTATTAGAAATTTCCTTTTTAGTACACTTCTCTCTTTCTAGGATCTTTATTTAGTACTTACGTTACACGTTCCCACTCTATCCTCATTTGCTCGTTTTAAAGTAGGTATCACAAACTCATTGCTCACTATAGCTTTCTCTCCTGGTTAAGTCTGTGTTTTATTTGTTTGGGTTATTATTATTATTATTATTAAAGTCTTTTTCTAGTATTTTTCCCAGATGAGTAATGAGATGTGTGACTTCTCTGAATTCATACATATCTGCAAACATCTTTCTTATACCCTAACAGGTGAGATATATTTTTAAGTTGAAAATGTATTGCATTGTCTTTCAGCTTCCAGTGTTGCAAAGGAGAATTTCAGTGACAGTCTAATCTTTTTCTTCTATAAATAACTTACAAGCTTCTACACAGAAAGAATGAGATTTTCCACTTTATCTTTGGAGTCCAAAAGTTTTACCAGAATATGCCTAGCCATTTATGTGTGTACATATACATATATAAATAAATATGACATAGATAGATAAATATGTATGTATGTATGTCCATATCTATCTATATAAATAAATCAATTGTCATAAATATCATTCCTGCCTGAACCTTAGGGTTCTTTCTTCAATCCAGAGGAATCTTTTTTGTATGCTTCTTTTTGTTTTGCTTAAATAATCCTCTCCTTTGTGCATCATTTTCTCTTTCTGGGACTCCAGATATTCTCATGTCAATTTTCTTATACCTCTCTTTCATCTCTCTACTTATAATTTCCTTTTTGGGTTTTTTTTTTTTTTTTCTTCTGAGCTTTGTAATATTTCTTGCATCCAGTTTCTAGGCGATCAGTTGGATTTCAACAGTTAACCATTTTCTTCTCCAGTGGTTTTGAATTTAAAAATCGTGTTTTTTTTGTTGTTTTTAAATCCAGAAAGTCTATTCTGTGTACCCCTTGTATCTTGTTAGGTACTTGTATTACCTTTCCTGTTCAAATTTTAAGTTATGCTCTCTGCCCTCCAGCAAGCGTAATTCATCGGGAGTCTGTTCTGAATGGTCAGCTCGCTCTTCTCTCTCTCTGGCTGCTTCGTCTTGAGTGATCTGCTCATCGAGGCTCAGCTCCAGCTGCTGGAACATGTCACACAGTGACAGTTCAGTGAATGGTGGCCTGCCTGGAAGTCTCTGCCCGTGAGGACCTACATGGTGACATCGGGCAGGCTGTCAGTGCCCTGTGAAGGCAGCAGAAGGAAGGCTGGCTGTGCCCCATTTTATGGTTTTCCAGGAGAGATGGCTCAGTCTACCTGTCTAGCTCCACCTGGAAGCCAGAAAGAATGTGCACATTCCCCTGGGCTGAGAGAATCTCTCATGCCTAACTTCACCCATTGTATTCTTTTGCTGATGTGTATTTTCTTATTTTTCTACAATTTTATTTGTAGGTTTTTGAAAAAAATAATAATTTCATTTGAAATGCTACGGCCCTTTCTCAACTTTTAAGCTCTCGTATTCCTTACGAAGAGACTGTACTAGAATTCCTCTGTTACCAATTTATTTTAGTGAAATTAAGGAGGGGCAGAAAGGGTTTCTGGGGGAGGAAGAGTTTCTGTTTGACATGAGGAGATATACTTAATAACAGAGAAATGTTGAAGTTACATTAAGCCTAGATAATATATTGGTTTCACGTGCACATTGAAGAAAGATCGGATGTAGAATTTGAAAGTGAAGCCCAGAGTGCACCTATAATTCACATGAGAACCTATTTTTATAGAAAAATATATGAAAATGATTATTGCCATGTTTATAAGTTTTATTTTTAATATATGAATTAACATTTTAAATTACTTTTTGAAAAAAAGCAAAGCACAGCTAGATTGTTTCGCTAAATCATGGTCCCTACCTACAACTTTGTTAAGAACATCAAATTTTGTATCCTCCAAGAAGTACTGAGACCTTAGAGAAAACATGCAGTATTTTTCTTTTTTCTTTCTTTCTCTCTCTTTTTTTTCCTTTTGCTTTTTTTTATTAAGGTGACATTCACACAACATAAAATTAATCATTTTATTTTTTTTTAAGATTTTATTATTTTTAAGTAATCTCTATACCCAACATGGGGCTTGAACTTACAACCCTGAGATCAAGAGTCTCATGCTCTATGGACTGACCCAGCCAGATTCCTCTAAAATTGACTATTTTAAAGTGAACAATTCAGTGGCATTAAATAGATTCACAATGTTGGGTAATGACCACCTCCACCTACTTCCAAACCATTTTCATCACCCCACAATGACACTCTGTATCCATTTGGCAGTTATTCCTTAATCTCCATTTCCCTCAGCCCCTGGCAACTACCAGTCTGAAGTCTTTCTCTGTAGATTTACCTCTTCTGAATACTTCGTAGAAATGGAATCATACAATATATGACTTTGTGTCTGGTTTCTTTCACTTGGCATGTTTTCAAGATACCTCCACGTTGTAGCATGAATCAGGACCTCATTCCTTTTTATGGCTGAATAATATTCCATTATATGCATATGCCCCAGTTTTCGTATCCAATCTTCTATTGCTGGACATTTGGATTGTTTCCACCTCTGGACTATTGAAAACAGTGATGCTAGGAAAATTTGTGTCCAAGCATTTGTATGAGTACCTATTTTCAATATTTTGGGATATCTAAAAGTGAAATTACTGAATCATACGGTGGTTCTATGTCTGGCTTTTTGAGGAATTCTATTTGGTTTTAATTTTGCTTAACTAGCATGTAGCACTTAACTTGAACCTCTGTTTATTTCTGTTAGGTCAATGAATTAATAGTGGGCTAGGATTATTAGGAAAATAACAATGCATATTCCTGACCACAGTTTGGCTCATGGAGCGTTTTCTCTTGCCCCATTTTCTCTAAAACTGCCTCATAAAGTATTAAAGATCCTAAGAAACCCTGCTGTTCCCAAGTTTACACCAAAAGACAGATCTTCAGGGGCACCTGGTTGGCTCAGATGGTCGAGCATGCGACTCTTGATTTTAGGGTCACCAGTTCTAGCCCCACACCAGAGGTAGAGATTACTAAAAAATAATAAAAATAAATAAAAATAAAGGCCAGATCTTCCAAAATAGAACTAAGAAACTTGCTAATAATGAATAAGGGATTGACAAACACTTGAGCTACAAATTCCAACATTGTGTTAATTATCAAATAAGTCCGGGGGGTGGGGGGGAAAGTCAGATAGGATAAGAAAGTGTATACAATTTAATAAAATAATATGAAATTGTATAAAATAAAATGTTAAAATTTAATCCTTGAAGTCCACGTAGTACCAGTTGATCTTAAATCCACACCCTTCGAAATCAAAACATAAGCAGGTGCAGGTGAGCCTTTGAGAGCATAATTTTTAAGGAGAACAACACCTTTCTGAAATGTTTTTAACCCTTTTTAAATGTTTCTGGGAACTACACACGCATACACACACTAATATATACACATGCTGTGGCTGTTTGTTTTTGTTTCTTTTTAAGAGACAGCCAGCAGTCATAAGACAACTTGGTTTATTTTAGAGGTATCCCTATTTAAAATTGTATTTCAATTTCCATTTTCCCTTATGTCTTTCTCTTTTTTTCTTTCTTTCTTTTTTTCTTTCTTTCTTTTTCTTTCTTTCTTTCTTTCTCTCTCTCTCTCTTTCTTCTTCTTCTTCTTCTTCTTCTTCTTCTTCTTCTTCTTCTTGTTGTTCTTCTTCCTTAGTTGTCTTGAATGACAAAGAAGAAGACAAATTGAGAGTTGTAAAGAGTGCTGCCGGGGAAACTCAGGGGCTATAACTACCTAATTATGAACTTCCTGAATGTGCAACTTGACCGCCAGCAACTGGGTGTGAGTAGTACAGTGAGCCTCACCTCCAGCTGTTCTACAAAAACAAATCAGTGAAGGATTTCCCAGGCACATTTTCCTTTGGACCTGGTTGAAGTTTTAACAATGCAAACAGGGTATTGTTGCTCTTTTTTTATTTTAATAGGTGACAGATTGTCTGAAGAGAAGCAAGAGTTTCCTACAACAAAAGAACTGGCCTATGGCGCATACACTTCTGCTTGCGGCGAATGTGTTTGAAACTGTGTAAAAAAATAAAAACTGCAAATCTGTCTCCTTCTATGTGGAACCAAATCTGGAAATATGTGCTCTAGAGGCAACTGTAAAATCATATTTCATTCTGGCATATGCGCCAATGATTGTGTTGTGTGAGTAATGCATATATGTAATCCATGTGGTAAGCTTTGTGGACTGAGAAAAAGTCAGTGCTATTCACTGAGGCTTGGCAAGCAGGAACCATTGATTTAGAAAAATTTACATGGGCTGAAACAATGTGAAAAATGTAGTGTCCAGTTTGTCAGCTTGTGAACATAGCAAAAACCATAGCACTACCGATTAGCACAAAGACTGAGGGAGGCAATCTCTTTTTGCTGTTTTCTAGTTTACATGTACAGAAGAGTGATTCCTCTTGTACAATAAGGGAATTTATAGTTAAGGCATACTATCTTTCAGCAAATCAAAAAGTCCAGATGGGTATCTGTAGGACCAGAAATCCAAAAAAACTTTGCCAATATGATACACTTAGGGGAAAGTAAAAAATCTTTATAGAGTTTATTGTCATTGTGTTCAGATCAATTCTTAATTGCTTTTAGCTATAGATTCTTGAGTTTCAAAGTAATTATGAAATCTTTTTACTAAATGCATAGTAGCATAAGTTCTAAAGAATGTACAGCTCCATAGGAGGGAAAAATCATGAAGATAAACAAACTCAGAGAACCCCATTAATCTTTATGAATAGCAAGTTATCATTTAGGCAGGATTTTTTTTTCTTAAGTCCAAAGGCATTTAAAAAAAGTAGACTCTTCAGATCATAAAGGACCTTAGAAGTAATCTAGAGGAGATGGGTGAAGAGAGCAAACTGGGAGGAAGGGTGGATGGAACTCAAAAGAGTGAAAGGTTATCAGGGGCTGGGAGTTGGAGTGAATGAGGAATTATTGTTTAATAGGTACCGAGTTTCTGTTTGGATTGATTTGAAAATTCTGGAAATGGATAGTTGTGATAGTTACACAACAATGTGAATGTAGCTCATGCCGTTGGAATATATACTTAAAAATGGCTAAAATGGTAAGTTTTATTTTATGTATATTTTATCACATAATACCATAATATTTTATGTTATTTATATTTGGCATTTAAAAATATATAAAAAGAAGAGAGGCACCTGGGTGGTGCAGTCAGTTGAACGTCCGACTCACTGACTCTTGGTTTCAGCTCGGGTGTGATCTCATGGTCGTGGGATGGAGCCCCTTGTAGGGCTCCGTGCTCAGCACGGAGTCTGCTTGGGATTCTCTCTCCCTCTCCCTTTGCCCCTCCTGCTTATGGTGCCTCTCTCTCTCTCTTTGACAAATAAAATCAATTTATTCCCTCAAATGAATAAATAAATCTTTAAAAAATTAAAAAGACACAGGTAATTTTAAATAAATGTAATAAAGCAATATACCACGCAGACACTAATCAAAAGATAGTTGAAATTGTTCTATTTATATCAAATTAGAATTCAGAACAAGAGACAAAAAAGAATACTTCATAATTATAATGACATCAATTTGTCAGAAAGATGTAATAGTCTTAAATATTCATGCACTTAAAAACAGAGATTCAAAATACATAAAGCGAGGATACCTGGGTGGCTCAGTCAAGCATCTGACTCTTGATCTCAGCTCAGGTCTTGATATCAGGGTCATGAGTTCAAGCCCTAGCATGGAGACACTTAAAAGAAAAAAATGGTGGCTCAGTTGGTTAAGCATCTGCCTTTGGCTCAAGTCTTGATACCAGGGTCCTGGGATCGAGTCCCGCATCAGGCTCCTTGCTCAGCAGGGAGCCTGCTTCTCCCTCTGCCTCTGTGGCTTCCCTTCCTTGTGAGCTCTCTCTCTCCCTCTCTCTCTCTGACAAATAAATAAAACCTTTAAAAAATACATAGAGCAAAAATTGATAAAATGGAAGAGAAAAACAGACAAATCTGCAGTTATAGCTGGAGAGTTCAGCACTCCTCTTGCAGTAATTGATAGAACAAGTAGATAGCACTAATAACACTTATAGCTTGAACACTAACATTCTGCTTAAACATTTCATCAAACTATAATAGAATACACATTCTTTTCAAGGGTTAATGGAATGTTTACAAAGATAAGCTATATTCTAGGTCTGAAAAGAAGTCTCAATAAGTTTAAAAGTATTGAAAATATGCAGTGCATATTCTCAATTACAACGAAATTAGAAATCATCAAGAAAAAGATTTTTGGAAACTTTCCAAACATTTGGGAATTGAACAACACATTTCTAAATAACTCAAAGAAGAAATCACAAGGGAATTGGCATATATTTTGAACTGAATGAGAATGAAACACAACATATCAGAATTTTGGGGAGACAGCTAAAGCAGTGTGCAGAGGGACATTTATAGCTTTAAATGCCTAATTAAATAACCTAAGCTTCTGCTTTGAGAAACTAGAAAAAGAAGTAATTAAACTCGAAGTAAGCAGAGTGAAAGTAATGATAAAGCTAAGAACAGAAATCACTGAAATAGTATAGAAGAAATCAATGACATCAAAAAAACATTTAAATGCTCACTTCAGCAGCACATATACTAAAACTGGAACAAAAAAAATGTTTATCTTAAAAGATTCAGCAGAATTGATAAATCTGTAGCCTGACTGATCATGAAAGAAACAGAGAAGACATAAGTTATCAATATCTGGAGTGAAAACAGGAATATCATCAGAGATCCCTCAGGCAATAGAATAAAAAGGGAATATTACAAACAACTTCATGCCAACAAATTTGACAGCTTAAGCAAAATGGGAAAATTCTTAGAAAAATACAAACTACAGGGGTGCCTGGGTGGCACAGTTGGTTAAGCGTCCAACTCTTGGTTTCAGCTCAGGTCATGTTATCAGGGTCCTGGGATTGAGCCCTGCGTCAGACTCCATGCTCAGTGTGGAGTCCACTTGAGACTCTCTCTCCCTCACTTTGCCTCTCCCTCCACCCCTGTGCTCTCTCTCTCTGTAAAATAAATAAAATTTAAAAAAAGAAAAATACAAACTACCAAAACTCATTTAAAAAAATAGATTCTCTGTATCTATTAAAGAAATTGAGTTTATAGTTAAAAACCTTCTCACAAACTCCAGTTCAAATGATTTCACTGGTGGAGTCTTTTTTTTTTCAAGATTTATTTGTCAGAGAGAGAGAGAGGGAGAGAGCACAAGCAGGGGGAGCGGCAGGCAGAGGGAGAAGCAGGCTCCCCACTAAGCAAGGAGCCCCATTTGGGACTTGATTCCAGGACCCTGGGATCATGACCTGAGCTGAAGGCAGACCCTTAACCAACTGAGCCAGCCAGGCGTCCCTCATTGGTGAATTCTACTAAATATTTTAAAGATTAAATATCAATTCAACTGTTTTTATGAAACCAGTATTATGCTGAGGTTAAAACCAAAAGCATTACAAGAAAAGACTATATGTCAATGGGCACAAAAACTTTTAACAAAATTTTAGTATATCAAATCCAGCAATATATAAAAATGATAATGTCATATCCAAGTGAAGTTTATCTCAGGAATGTAAGGTTGTTTTATTATTTTTTAATTGAGATATAATTTGTATACCATAAAATTCACTCATTTAAAGTGTACAGTGCAATGGTGTTTATTAGTTTTGTATATTTACAAAATTGTGTAACCAATCTAATTCCAGGACATTTTTATCACCTTAAAAAAAGAAACCCTGTGTCCATTAGTAGTCACTCCCCAATCGTCTCTTCCCTGTCCCTGCAAACCATTAACCTGCTTTCTGTCTCTATGTATTTGTCTATTGGGGGCATGTCATATCAATGGGATCGTACAATATGTGGTCTATTGTGACTGGCTTCTTTCAGTTAGCATAATGCTTTTGAGGCTTATCCAAAATGCTCAGTTTGTAGCATGTATCAGTTAATTTCTTTTTACAGCTGAATATTATTCCATTTATGGATATGTCATATTTTCTTTATCTATTCATCAGTTGATGGACATTTGAGTTGTTTCCACTTTGGGGACTATTATGAATAATACTGTCAAGAATATGCATGTGCAAATTTTCATGTGGATAAATTGTTTCATTTTTTTGAGTATATATCTAGAGTAGAATTGTTAGGTCATATGGTAACACTGTTTAACTTTTTTAGGAACTGCCAAACTGTTTTCCAAAGTGGCTGCACCATGTTACATTTTTCTTGGCAATGCATGAGTGCTTCACTTTCTCTACATCCTCTATACATCCTTACTGACACCTGCCATTGTCTGTCTTTTTGATTAGGAGTGGTAATAGGATTGGCTTAATATTTGAAAGTCAATCATTTTAGTAGACTTAAAAAGAAAAGCCATATGATCACCTTAATAGATGCAGGAAAATCATTTAACAAAATTCAATACTCATTCTTTATAAGTAACTAAATAAGAACTCTCAGCAAACTGTAAGCAGAAACTTCTATAACTTGATAAAAGAGCATTTCTATAGCTGACATCTTCATAGGGGACATCACACTGAATGGTGAAAACACTGAACACTTTTCCCTTAATTTGGGTAAGAAGCAAGGATGTCTACTCCTTTCACTTCTATTCATCATCGACCTGGGAGTCCTAATCAGTAAAGTAAGAAAAAGAAATAAAAGGCATTGAGATTGCAAGGAGAGAAGTAAAACTGTGTTTACTCACAGAGAACATGATCATGTACATGGAAAAGGTTAAGAAATCTCTAAAAGCACTACTCAATCTAAAAAATGAGTTTAATAAAATTATAGAAAATAATGTCCAGATACAAAGATTAATTGTTACACTAGCAACAAACACTTTCTAATAAAGTGAAAATTTTAAATACCATTTGCAACAGCATCAAAAACATACTTCAGGAATATTTTAGCAAAAAATGTACTAGACTTATACAATGAAAACTACAAAAGACTACTCAGAAAATTTAAAGAAGGCCTCCAGAATTAGAGGGATATACTATGTTCAATATTATTTATCAGTTAAGATGTCAGTTTTTCTCAAAATTACCTGTAGATTCAATGCAATGCTGATCGAAACCCCAGAAGACTTAAGTCTTCTTAAGCTGATTATAAATTCTATATGGAGATGCAAAAAAGTCTAAAATAGGAAATACAATTTTGAAAAAGAAGAACAAAGTTGGAAGAGACATACTGTTTCAAGATTCACTATAAAGCTACATTAATCGAGATTATGGTGCCAGCATAGGAATAGACAAAGAGATAAATGGAACAGAATAAAGACTCCAAAGATAGACTCACACATAAAAGACCATTTGATTTTTGACAAAGACGTACCAAGATAATTCAGTAATGAAATAATTGTATTTTCAACAAACGATGATGGAACAGTTGTATTTTTGGTTACAAAGGTATGCGTCTTGACTCTTATACCATATTCAAAATGTACCTACCTCCACATGAAAACATGCTCAACATCCAAAATCCTTAAGGGGGTGCAAATTACAGCTGTGATGATCCACCACTACAGGAAGGGCCCCAATTTAAAGACTTATAATACTAAGTGTTGGCAAGGGTGTGGAGCAACAGGAGATCTCATACGTTGCTGGTAAGAATGTAAAATAGCACACCCATTTTGGCCAAGAGCTTGACAGTTTCTTAAAAAGTGAAATATGCACGGCCCATGTAACCTAACAATCTCATTCCTAAGTGTTTACCCAAGTGAAATGAAGACAGATGTCCACAAGAACATTTGTACATGAATGGTCATAGTAGCTTCAAGATAACAAAAATTTGGAAACAAGCCAGATGTCCACCAACAGATGAATGGATAAACAAATTTGGTCTATCAATTCAGTAGACCACCACTGAGCAATAACTACACACAAACAACTGATACATGCTATGACAGCGATGAAGCTCCAAAACTATGCCCAGGGAAAGAAACCACACATAAAATGTAAGCATTTGTATGAAATTCCAGATTTAGCGACCAAAATCAGATCGGTGGCAGGTTAGGGCCACGGGCAGGAGCGGGAGCCCGACAGAGAGGGAAAGGGAATTTTGCGGGATGATAGGAACGTCCTGGATCTTGATTACAGTAGTTACATGGGTGTTTCATTTGTTAAAATCCATGCAAATGAACTTCATGGATGCATTTTTATCGTATGTAGGCCAATACCTCAAGAAAGTTGATTTTTAGAAAAATTGCATCGAGGGCAATCGTGCTGGAGAATGCGTGGGTTGTTTCCCTCACCCACTTGGCTGCCTTGTTCTTTCTCCTCTCACGTCTCCTCCCCCACACCTGCCCCCAGTTTCTGCTTTAAGCCACAGCCTTCTTTCACGTGCCGGCTCTCCAAATATTTGGAGAGGTCTCTATCAATCGCTTCCTTCACCAGTGTCCCCCACCAAAATCTTCTCTTCTCTGCTGGGGTTAAACATTTCCAGTTCTCCAGCCGTTCACATCTGATGTCATTTCTACTTTTGAGAAAAGCAGAGCTAGAAAAGCTAGGTGGCTTGTGCAGAGAAGCAAGATCTGGAGGGTCAGTGAATTCCCCAAACCTAGGTAGAGTATTAAAAGGGCAAGCAAAACAAAACAAACAAAAATGTGAGTGTTTACAGTGGAAAGGTGTATGGGGACCTGAATCATGGCAGACACACAAGCCACGGGCAAGATTTCATTTCCTCTTAAGTAGAAGGAAAGACAGGTGGTCTACCCCAGGATACTCTCCTGCATTGGACCCAGAGAATTTCTTTCAGTTAGCTTCCTTGGTTGCACAGATCAGGGGACTAGTATCTAAGCAGCCCATCATACATCCCAGGACTTCTCTTCAAATTTCCTGCGCTCTGTGAAGAACAGTATCTTTAAAACAGTATTTACATTTTGTTTTATCTCCGTTGTTCTCATCTCTTGAGCAGCTATCCTGGCTCAATTATGTGTGGGTTATTTAACTGCTCTCAATTTTCCCACTTGTAAAATAAGGAGAGCGATTGTAATAGTTTCAAAGTGTTGCTATGATGACTACATGTATTACTATATGTGAAATGCTTTGAATATTTCCTGGCATGTAAGCACTCTTTATAAGTATTTTCTGTTGTTGTTTACCCGAGAATAAACGAGGGAAAAAAAAAAAAAATATATAATATATATATATATTTTTTTTTTTTTAAAGAGAGAGAGAGAGACCAGGGAAGGGGCAGAAGGAGAGGAAGAGAGAGAATCTTAGGCAAACTCCATGCCCAGTGAGGAGCCTGATGTGGGGCTCAGTCTGATGACCCAGAGATCATGATCTAAGCCGAAAAGAAAGAGTCCAGTGTTCAACCGACTGAGCCATCCAGGCTCCCCAAAGAGGAAAATCTTACAAGCTTCTAGACAGAATGAATAAATTATCTCTAAAGATGGTAGGGGTAGGGCTGGGGGGTGGGGAATAGGCTGGCAGTGAAATTCTTCTTTGCAACATTAGAAGGTAGAAGGTAGCTTGAATACATTTCAAATTAAAGATCCTGTGACCAGTTGCTATACATTTCACTTATCAAAATGAAAGATATTTTTACATACATGTAAAATGCATTTCCCACCCCATAGTAAGCGCTCTGTAAGGGTTTTCTGTTGTTATTGTTACATAGGACCACGATCTGAGACTTCTCATCTACCTTCCTGCATTAGAACTATCTTCCACTCACATTCCGTACACACCACCCCTGGCACTCCTGCACCTGACCCACCCTCCTCTCTCTTCTTTGCTCACTTAGATTTCAATTATTTCAGCCCCAGGAAGCCAGGAAGCCACATTCCATCTAAATTAATGGACTATCTCTTCCAATTTGGCCAGGTTTGTGTTAGCTATCAACAGACTTCGATTAGGGGAGTAGGAAAAAAAAAAAAAAGAATATACTTGGCCTACCAAAAATCTTAGGAAATGTAAGAATCCTAGAAAATACCAGAAAATATTTGGCCTGTTTCATGAGGAAATCTCCCTTGCTTGTAATTTTTAAACCCTTAACTGTATCTAAAAGGATTTCATACAACTGGAAAGTTCATTATTTTGTGATTTGTATTATTTTTCTAGTTACCTATTCATTGATTCGGTTGGCTTTATTTCTTTAAAAAATAAATTACTTCATTGCTAAATTGGGGACTGTTTATGAAAACTGCAACTTGAAAATTTAGACTTTTTCTTTTTGAAGAGGAAGAAAAGGTTAAAAAAATCTAAAGCATATTAGCCAAGAATTTTATGTCTGAAATTTTTTTATAGCAATTTAAGGGAAAAAGTAATTATGTTTCTGATTCATTTATGCTTAGATCATCAAATTGTTGTTTTTTTTAAAGCTATTTGATGTTCCACTAGCTTTTGAATCCTTTAAAACTTTTAATGTCTTTTTTTACACCTCATTAAAGACATTTTGCTCTCTTTGTGAGTTTTATCAGTCAAGTGTGTGCCTTGTATTTAACCCATCCTTATCAAACTGAGCAATTGCTTGAACAGGCTTACTCTTACCTCAGTGTCCTTGCACGGTGCTTTTCTCTGCCTGGAACATTGCTTTCTAGATACCTTCATGGCTAACTTCTTTATTTCCTTTGTTTCCAAGTCACATTTTCAATAAGGCCTACCTTGACCACCCTCTTTCAAATTACAAAAAGAAATGTAGTCTGTGATGACACATACAAATAATTGTGTTTATTAGCACAAAAAACAACATATCCAAGTAAAACTTAGAATGAAAAAATGTTAGAGAGACTGCAGTTCTTCTAGTCCAAATTTCTTACTTTACAGGATGAAGGCTCAAGAGGTTAAGTGGCTTCCCTCAGATCAGACAACCAATTACATTCAGAAATAAGTGTATCTAATAGGCGTCTTAGACTCAACATGCCCCAAACGGAACTCCTGCTGTTCCCCCAATCCTGTTCCTCCCACAGCCCTCCTTGTCTTGGTTCATGGCATCATTCTGCCAATGGCTTACCCCAAAAACCTTGGACTCATCCTTATCTTCCTTTCTTTTATACCCCTGTATCTAATCTGTCAACAAATCTTGTTTGCTCCATCTTTGAGATAGATACGAAATCCTACCACCTTTCCATCTACCACACTTGTGCAAGTGGCCATCATGTCCTTCCTAGACTACTGTAGTAGTCTCCTAACTGGTCTCCCTGCTCCTGCTCTTGCTCCCAATTATCTATTCTCAATCAGTAGCCAGAGGGACCCCTTTAAACCTAAGTCAGTTCTTGAAGAAGAAGAAAGAGAGAGGGGCAGAAGGTATATTGGAGCAAATTATAGCAGAGCACTTCCCTAACTTGGGGAAGGAAACAGGCATCAAAATCCAGACAGTACAGAGAACCCCCCTCAAAATCAATAAAAATAGGTCAATACCCCAACATCTAATAGTAAAACTTACAAGTCTCAGAGACAAAGAGAAAATCCTGAAAGCAGCTCGGGAGAAGAGATCTGTAACCCACAATGGTAGAAACATTAGATTGGAAGCAGACCTATCCACAGAGACCTGGCAGGCTAGAAAGGACTGGTATGACATATTCAGAGCACTAAATGAGAAAAATATGCAGCCAAGAATACTATATCCAGCTAGGCTGTCATTGAAAATAGAAGGACAGATAAAAAGCACAAACAAAAACTAAAGGAATTTGCAAACACCAAACCAGCCCTATAAGAAATATTGGAAGGGGTCCTCTAAGCAAAGAGAGAGCCTAAAAGCAACATAGACCATAAAGGAACACAGACAATATACAGTAACAGTCACCTTACAGGCAATGCAATGGCACTAAATTCTTATCTTTCAATAGTTACCCTGGATGTAAATGGGCTAAATGCCCCAATCAAAAGACACAGGCTATCAGATTGGATTAAAAAACAAGACCCATCGATATGTTGTCAGCAAGAGACTCATTTTAGACCCAAATACACCCCCAGATTGAAAGTGAAGGGGTGGAAAACGATTTACCATGCAAATGGACACCAAAAGAAAGCTGGGGTGGCAATTCTTATATCAGACAAATTAGATCTTAAACCAACGGCTGTAATAAGAGATGAGGAAGGCCACTATATCCTACTTAAAGGGTCTATCCAACAAGAAGATCTAACAATTGTAAATATCTATGCCCCTAACATGGGAGCAGCCAATTATATAAGGCAATTAATAACAAAAGCAAAGAAACACATCGACAACAATACAATAATAGTGGGGGACTTTAACACCCCCTTCACTGAAATGGACAGATCATCTAAGTAAAACATCAACAAGGAAATAAAGACTTTAAATGACACACTGGACCAAATGGACTTCTCAGATATATTCAGAACATTCCATCCCAAAGCAGCAGAATACACATTCTTCTCTAGTGCCCATGGAACATTCTCCAGAATGGATCACATCCTAGGTCACAAATCAGGTCTCAACTGGTACCAAAGATTGGGATCATTCCCTGCATATTTTCAGACCACAGTGCTTTTAAACTGGAACTCAATCACAAGAGGAAAGTCAGAAAGAACTCAAATACATGGAGGCTAAAGAGCATCCTACTAAAGAATGAATGGGTCAACCCATTCATTTAAAAAATTTAAAAAATTCATGGAAGCAAATGAAAATGAAAACACAACTGTTCAAAATCTTTGGGATACAGCAAAGGCAGTCCTAAGAGGAAAGTATATAGCAATATAAGCCTTTCTCAAGAAACAAGAAAGGTCTCAAATACACAACCTAACCCTACACCTAAAGGAGCTGGAGAAAGAACAGCAAAGAAAGCCTAAACCCAGCAGGAGAAGAGAAATAATAAAGATCAGAGCAAAAATCAATGAACTAGAAACCAAAAGAACAGTAGAACAGATCAACGAAACTAGGAGCTGCTTCTTTGAAAGAATTAACAAGATTGATAAACCCCTGGCCAGACTTATCAAAAAGAAAAGAGAAATGACCCAAATCAACAAAATCGTGAATGAAAGAGGAGAGATCACAACCAACACCAAAGAAATACAAACAATTATAAGAACATATTATGAGCACCTCTATGCCAGCAAATTAGATAATCTGGAAGAAATGGATGTATTCCTAGAGATGTATCAACTACCAAAACTGAACCAGGAAGAAATAGAAAACCTGAACAGACCTATAACCACTAAGGAAACTGAAGCAGTCATCAAAAATCTCCCAACAAACAAAAGCCCAGGGCCAGATGGCTTCCCAGGGGAATTCTACCACACATTTAAAGAAGAATTAATACCTATTCTTCTGAAACTGTTCCAAAAAATAGAAATGGAAGGAAAACTTCCAAACTCGTTTTATGAAGCCACCATTACCTTGATCCCCAAATCAGACAAAGATCTCATCAAAAAGGAGAATTACAGACCAATATCCTTGATGAACACGGATGCAAAAATTCTCACCAAAATAATGACGAATAGGATCCAACAGTACCTTAAAAGGATTATTCACCACGACCAAGTGGGATTTATCCCTGGGCTGCAAGGTTGGTTCAACATCCGCAAATCAATGTGATACAATACATTAATAAAAGAAAGAACAAGAACCATATGATCCTCTCAATAGATGCAGAAAAAGCATTTGACAAAGTACAGCATCCTTTCTTGATCAAAACTCTTCAGAGTTTAGGGATAGAGGGTACATACCTCAATATCATAAAAGCCATTTATGAAAAACCCACAGCAAATATCACTCTCAATGGGGAAAAACTGATAACTTTCCTCCTAAGGTCAGGAACATGGCAGGAATGTCCACTCTCACCACTGCTATTCAACATAGTATTAGAAGTCCTAGCCACAGCAATCAGACAACAAAAAGAAATAAAAGGCATCAAAATTGGCAAAGAAGAAGTCAAACTCTCACTCTTTGCAGATGATATGATACTTTATGTGGAAAACCCAAAACTGCTAGAACTCATACAGGAAATCAGTAAAGTGGCCAGATATAGAATCAATGCACAGAAATCAGTGGCATTCCTATACACCAACAACAAGACAAGAAAGAGAAATTAAGGAATCGATCCCATTTACAATTACACCCAAAACCATAAGATTCCTAGGAATAAATCTAACCAAAGAGGCAAAGAAACTGTACTCAGAAAACTATAAAATATTCATGAAAGAAATTGAGGAAGACACAAAGAAATGGAAAAACGTTCCATGCTCATGGATTGGAAGAACAAATATTGTAAAGATGTCAATGCTACCTAGAGCAATCTACACATTCAGTGCAATCCCCATCAAAATACCATCAACTTTTTTCAAAGAAATGGAACAAATAATCCTAAAATTTGTATGGAACCAGAAAAGACCTTGAATAGCCAGAGGAATGTTGAAAAAGAAAAGCAAAGCTGGCGGCATCACAATTCTGGACTTCCAGCTCTACTACAAAGCTGTCATCATCAAGACAGTATGGTACTGGCACAAAAACAGACAGATAGATCAATGGAACAGAATAGAGACCCCAGAAATGGACCCTCAACTCTATGGTCAACTCATCTTTGACAAAGCAGGAAAGAATGTCCAATGGAAAAAAGACAGTCTCTTCAACAAATGGTGTTGGGAAAATTGGACAGCCACATGCAGAAGAATGAAACTGGACCATTTCCTTAAACCACACACAAAAATAGACTCAAAATGGTTGAAAGACCAAAATGTGAGATAGGAGTCCATCAACATCCTAAAGGAGAACACAGGCAGCAACCTCTTCGACCTCAGCCACAGCAACTTCTTCCTAGAAACATCACCAAAAGCAAGGGAAGCAAGGGCAAAAATGACCTATTGGGACCTCATCAAGATAAAAAGCATTTGCACAGCAAAAGAAACAGGCAACAAAACCAAAAGACAACCGACAGAATGGGAGAAGATATTTGCAAATGACATATCAGATAAAGGGCTAGTGTCCAAAATCTATAAAGAACTTCTTAAACTCAACACCCAAAGAACAAATGATCCAATCAAGAAATGGGCAGAAGACATGAACAGACATTTTTCCAAAGAAGACATCCAAACGGCCAACAGACACATGAAAAAGTGCTCAACATTGCTCAGCATCAGGGAAATCCAAATCAAAACCTCAATGAGATATCACCTCACACCAGTCAGAATGGCTAAAATTAACAAGTCAGGAAACGACAGATGTTGGTGAGGATGCAGAGAAAGGGGAACCCTCCTACACTGTTGGTGGGAATGCATGCTGGTGCAGCCACTCTGGAAAACAATATGGAGGTTTTTCAAAAAGTTGAAAATAGAGCTACCATATGATCCAGCAATTGCACTACTGGGTACTTACTCCAAAGATACAAATGTAGGGATCCGAAGGGATACGTGCACCCTGATGTTTATAGCAGCAGTGTCCACAGTAGCCAAGCTGTGGAAAGAGCTAAGATGTCTATCAACAGATGAGTGGATAAAGAAGATATGGTATATATATATAGAATGGAATATTATGCAGCCATCAAAAGGAATGAAATCTTGCCATTTGCAACGATGTGGATGGAACTGGAGAGTGTTATGCTGAGCAAAATAAGTCAATCAGAGGGGCGCCTGGGTGGCTCAGTCGTTAAGCGTCTGCCTTCTGCTCAGGTCATGATCCCAGGGTCCTGGGATTGAGCCCCGCGTCGGGCTCCCTGCTCGGTGGGAAGCCTGCTTCTCCCTCCCCCACTCCCCTTGCTTGTGTTCCCTCTCTCGCTGTACCTCTGTCTGTCAAATAAATAAATAAAATCTTTAAAAAAAAATAAATAAAACCAGCTTCTAAAAAAAAGAAATAAGTCAATCAGAGAAAGACATGTGTCATATGACCTCACGGATATGAGGAATTCTTAATCTCAGGAAACAAACTGAGGGTTGCTGCAGTGGTGGGGGGTGGGAGGGATGGGGTGGCTGGGTGACAGACATTGGGTAGTGTATGTGCTATGGTGAGTGCTGGGAATTGTTCAAGACTGTTGAATCACAGATCTGTACCTTTGAAACAAATAACGCATTATATGTTTAAAAAAAAAGAAGATAGTAGGAAGGGAAAAATGAAGGGGGGGAAATCGGAGGGGGAGAGGAACCATGAGAGACTATGGACTCTGAGAAACAAACTGAGGGTTCTAGAGGGGAGGGGGTGGGGGGATGGGTTAGCCTGGTGGTGGGTATTAAAGAGGGCACGTTCTGCATGGAGCACTGGGTGTTATATGCAAACAATAAATCATGAACACTACATCAGAAAAAACAAAAACAAAAACAAAAACCTAAGTCAGTTCTTGCCATTTTTTTCTTTTTTAAGTAAGCTCTATACCCAACATGGGGCTTAAACGCATGACCCTGAGATGGAAAGTCTCATGCTCTAGTGACCGAGTCAATCAGGTGCCCCACTTCTTGCCATTCCTGTGCTCCGTTCCAAACCTGTGTCAATTCCCCATTTCACTCAGGTAGTGCTTACAGAACTCTCCACCATTTGGCTTCCATTTGCCCCAACTTGACTTCTACTACTCTATCCCTTGCTTGCTGCACTCTAAATACAGTGACCTCCCTGCTATTTCTTAAAGAAGCCAGGCACATCCCCACCTGTGGTCTTTCACTGGCTCTCTCCTTGCCTGGAACACTATTTGCTTAGATATCCCCACAGTTAATTCCATCTCCTTTGTTCAAAAGGCATCTTCTCAGTGACTCTATCTCAGTCTTATTGAAAATTACAAACTGTCCATTTTTATCCCAGTGGCACCTGATTTCTCTTAGTATGTTCTACTTTTTCTTTCAGAACATATCAACTTCTAATTTATATACCATTTACTTACTCATTGTGTTTATCATTTATTGTCTATCTCCTTGTTATAATGTAAGCTCCACAAGAACGAGAATGTTCGTCTGTTTTATCATTGTATCTTCAGTGCCTAGAACTGGCACAAAGTAGGTATTCAATAAATATTTGTTGAAAGAAAGGAAGAAAGAGAGCAAGGATGGTTTTCCTCTCCCCTAGACCTAGAGCCACTGGAGTACCTTATGTTGCCAATACTAAGTGGACAAAACTAACTTCACTGCAAAAAATCTTAAGTGAAAAACAAGGTAAACCTTAGATTACCAGAATTAGGCAGTATTATTCTTCGTACCCCCTTTCCAGTGCCCTCTTCATCAGGCAAAACTACAACTCTTATCTTTTATTCCACTCAGAATTTTTCTGATGGAGCTGTTCATTTACCTGAAATCATATGAATGTTCTTACTTCAGTTTTGGTTTCCAGTGTGCTACACTTCCTTAGGTTACTTATATTTTAAGAGAAAATAGCAGAAATAGGGGAATACTTAGCCTGAAGCAGTGAGTTTTTATTGGTAAAATTTTAGGCAGTATGGTATATGGATGGTGGGAGAAGTCTCAGTTGCCCAACATAAATATCTATTTACTCTGGGTGAAATTAGCCAACTAGTAGGGCTTTGCCAAAATACTTTAAAAGCAATGTAAAGTATGAATTACAGAACAAATGCAAAATGGAAGTGACTGATGAGCTCAGATATGGCAGGGTCAATGGTGGGGATTTAGCAGGATATACTCAGTAAGAAGTTCATGAAATTTAATAAAAAGGGGTTTATTTATTTATTTTAGTTTATTTACTTTTTTTTAAGAGAGAGAGAGTGTGAGAGAGAGTGTGCCTGAGGTGGGGGGAGGGGACAGAGGAGGAGGGAGAGGAGAATCTTTTTTTTTTTTTAAAGATTTTATTTATTTATTTGAGAGAGCGAGAATGAGAGAGAGAGCACATGAGAGGGGGGAGGGTCAGAGGGCGAAGCAGACTCCCTGCTGAGCAGGGAGCCCGATGTGGGACTCGATCCCGGGACTCCAGGATCATGACCTGAGCCGAAGGCAGTCGCTCCAAAGGCAGTCGCTTAACCAACTGAGCCACCCAGGCGCCCAGGGAGAGGAGAATCTTAAGCAGACTCCATGCCCAGCAAGGAACCCAACGTGGGTCTTGATCTCACAACCCTGAGATCATGACCTGAGCTGAAATCAAGAGTTGGATGCTTATCTGACTGAGCCACCCAGGTGCCCCAATAGTTTATTTACTTATTTATTTATTAAGTAACCTCTATACCCAGCATGGGTCTCAAACTCACAACCTCAAGATCAAGAGTCACACACTCTTCCAACTGAGCCAGCCAGGCACTTCATAAAATGTGGCTTAGAAGAAACTTACAATATGATGAAAGGTAAAATCATATAACAGAAATGTAGATGTGAATATTGAGTGGAGGGAGAAGGAGTTGAGTTGAAGTATAGATGTATAAGGGATGAAAGTTACGACTTCTCTGATAAACAACCAAGAATTAAATCAATTTTTCAGATATTTTAGGCAAAACAACCTCTCTTGCATTTTTTAACCAACCTATACATTGCAGAACATCAGGGGAGACAAGGTCAAGTTAGAACCACAGACAATGTATTAGAAAATAGATTTGGCTTTGAGTGTGACATCAGGAAAGAAACAGAATTGATCGATTGAAGTATAAGAATTAAACAGCTTTGGAAGGAGTTAAGAAATTACATTGTTTAATTCTAAGAATAGACATAATGTAATGTCCCATTTGTGTAATATATTGATTATATATTTTTGCAACACAAAAAATTTCTGGAAGCTTACACAAAATAATTATTGTGGTTATTTCTGAGGGGAAGATATGGAAGTGTGCGTAGGGCACAAATAAGGAAAACTTTACAAACATTCTGTATACTTCTATATTGTTTGAACATATTCCTTTGAAGATGTATTATTATATAGAAAAAAGTTTAACAATTTTAAAGGACAATATTTAATAAAAGTTTAAGGAAAGATAAAGTCTTGATACTACTTCAAATCGTACTTAAAAATCACAAATAGTGGGGCACCTAGCTGGCTCAGTCAGAAGAGCTGTGACTCTTCATTTGGGGTCATGAGTTCCAGCCCCACGTTGGGTATAGAGATGACTTAAATAAATAAATATACAAAAATATCATGAATAGTATTTCCCTTAGTAGTTATATCAATTTTAGTACCAAATTTGAATTCATTCTTTAAATCAAATACAATGTACACAATGTCAAATGGCTAAGTGCTACCAATTCTTTAAATGGTCCACAAATTAACCCATTTTCATTTCTTTAATAACTTTACTTATTTACTTATTTTTTAAAGATTTTATTTATTTATTTGACAGAGAGAGAGACAGTGAGAGAGGGAACACAAGCAGGGGGAGTGTGAGAGGGAAAAGCAGGCTTCCTGTGAACAGGGAGCCCGATGCGGGGCTCGATCTCAGGACCCTGGGAGCATGACCTGAGTCGAAGGCAGATGCTCAACAGCCAAGCCACCCAGGCGCCCCTCTTTAGTGACTTTAAACCAAGATGTTAAAAAGGCATTAGTCCTTTTGTTCATGAGTTTTAGCAAATAAACAAAATTAAACTAAGGACACTAGGGTTCCTGCTGTTAATGATGGCATACAAATATTTCAATTCCATTCAGCAGTATTTATGAACCATCTGTAATACGCTCTGTGCTAGGCCCTGTGGGATGCAGAGCTGCCCCCCGCCCTTGAACAGCTCAGTGTTATGAGAGAATGTGTTGAGTGCCAGGCGAGGAAAATTGGTCCATGAGGGCAGGGCACTATCCATCTTGTTCACTACCGATATCTGGAGCGCAGTGCCTGATGCGTGACAAGTAGAACCTCAATGCATGTTTATTTATTGAATTATTAAATGAGAGCAAGATGGGGAGAAAACAAGGAGAACATGTAGCATTAGGTACCGAGGTCAAGGCCAGGGAGCTTTGAGAAGGGTGTTGTGGATGGACGCAGTAAAGGCAGGGGTTGCATACTCCATAACACAGGCATCTTTGTGAGTATAAAAGGCATTTATGTGTTCAATGTAAATATATAAAATATCCCACAACTTTTGTAACCTGTTTTTTGGTCCCTTAATTTTTACTATACCCAGATTCTCAGCAGATGAAAACATGCTCAGAGTTAGCTAGTTTCTACCATCGATGGTTACAGGGCTGAAGACAAGCCTGAACTCGGGGCCAGAGCCATACCCTTCGTTGGTGAGGAAATCATTGCTTTAAAAAGGTCCCCCAGTCTAACTCCCTTTTTGCCATTTGGTTCCTGATCGCAGCACCGCTGTAAAGACAATGCACACGCGGGCTCTTTCACCTGCCTCTGCTACTACTTTCATCCAAGGCTGCAACTCGGGGAGAACGCTTTGTAGAGGGTGATCCGCTGCTCCTGCTCCCCATTGGCTAAGGCTCCAGTGCTTGAATCTCTCTCAACCTCTGGGAGGCCTTGATTAGGAGTCAGAAACCATTTCCATGGAGTGCCAGGAGTCTGTTTGCGGTACATGAAGGATGAAGGGTGATTGTGATCCCAGAGACTGTGGCTCGGAAGCACATTTTTGGTCTTAGAGCAAAATATATTCTCTTTAGAAAGAAAAAAAAATCAGAAAAAAAAAGTTTAGCTTGGCTCTTTACATGGAAAATGTTTCTGCATTATAACAATAAAAAATATACTGCATGCCCTTTTTAACATTCTTTCATGTTCACTTCACTCTTCCTTTGCTTATCTCTTACTGGAGCGCCCTCCCTATCCTCCCTGCTTCCCTAATGTCCTTTGCTACCAAACATTCATTCCTCCACTTCTGGGAATATTTCACCAGATATCTTTTTTATTTTATTTTTTTTAAGATTTCATTTATTTATTTGACACAGAGAGACACAGTGAGAGAGGGAACACAAGCAGGGGGAGTGGGAGAGGGAGAAGCAGGCTTCCTGTGAGCAGGGAGCCCGACGCCGGGCTCAATCTCAGGACCCTGGGATCATGACCTGAGCCGATGGCAGACGCTTAATGACTGAGCCACCCAGGCGCCCGCACAAAATATCTTTTGAGAAGGCGCCTCCCCTGTTTTTGTCACTGGTTTTGGTGGGATTGACTCTATTCAGAGCTCTAGAGGTAGGCCCAGATTGTTGTTGTTGTTTTTAAGATTTTATTTATTTATTTGTCAGAGAGAGAGAGAGCAGCAGGAGAGGGAGAAGCAGGCTCCCCACTGAGCAGGGAGCCTGATGCAGGACTCCATCCCAGGACCCTGGGATCATGACCTGAGCCAAAGGCAGGCACTTAGCCTACTGAGCCACCCAGGCATCCCGGCCCAGATTGGTTTAAAAGCAATTACTACTTCTGTCTCTCCCTCTGCCTGCCGCTCTGCCTATTTGTGCTCTCTCTCTACCTCTCTGTCAAATAAATAAATAAAATCTTAAAAAAAAAAAAAATAAAAGCAGGGGCGCCTGGGTGGCTCAGATGGTTAAGCGTCTGTCTTTGGCTCAGGTCATGATCCCAGGGTCCTGGGATCGAGCCCCGCATCGGGCTCCCTGCTCAGTGGGGAGCCTGCTTCTCCCTCTCCCTCTGCTTCTCCCCCTGCTCATGCTCTCTCTCTCTCTCTCTGTATCTCTATGTCTCGAATGAATAAATAAAAAAAATCTTGAAAAAAAAATAAAAGCAATCACTATATCCCTTTGCCCAAATCACCATGATTAGTTTAAGGACTGACACACAACCCAATTCGAGCCAGGGAGGTGCTAGATTTCATTTATTAGGGATTCCGGGAAAGAGGCACTTCCTTGTTTTCTCTCCAGGCCTACTGGAAAAGACCCTGTCTTCTGGAGGATGTGATATGAAGTATGAGGTCTAGAACTATGGCATACATTTTGCTGCCAGGAGGGAAACCAGCTAAAGAGCAAAGTTAATATTATCTCTCATTCCCTTTACCACAGACTTGGGTATTTTAGTACTAAATCATATCATTAGAAAATGGGCATAGTTATTTATCAATATTATAATAGGATAATACCAAATATTGTCATTAGAACTCATGGCTAGATTTAAAGATTTTATTAGATTTAAATCCTAGAAATGCCACTCTCAAGGTATATGATGTAAGGAAAATTCCTTAAATTTCCCATGCCTCTGATTTCTCATCTTTGAAATGGGAATAATAAAAGTATTTATTTGTTGTAGAGATTTTCACTTCTGGGGAAGCAGTGGACAAAGCTAATGTGGAAAATCCACCACAAACAGAAATACTGGATAAAATACAATAACAGCAGTGAAGTCTAATGCAAATTTGAGGTTGGAAAAAAAAAGTTCTTCTGTGTCATGATTGAAAAGTATCTTACTCTTCTAAAGCTTAATTCAGATAGTATCTTCTTCAAAGGTTTAAAGTGTACAAGTCAGTGGTTTTTAATCTCTTCACAGAGTTGTGCATAATTAATTTTAGAGCATTCTCATTACCCCCAAAAGAAACTCACCCCTTTAGCCATTACCCCTCAAACTCTCTGAGCCCTGCTAGCCTTAGACAACCGCTAATCTACTTTCTGTCTCTATATTTGCCTTTTCTAGACATTTTATATAAATGGAATCATACAACATATGGTTTATGTAACTGGCTTCTTTCACTTAGCATAATACTTTTAAAGTTTATTGATATAATAGCCATGTATATCAGTACATTGTTTCTTTTTTATTGCCAAATAATATCCCATTGTTTGGATATACCACATTTTATTTATCACTTCATCAGTTGACTGACATCTGAATTCTTTCCACATTTTTGTTATTATGAGGAATGCTTCTATGAACATTTTCCAACTTAGCTGTGCCTCAGTACCCAGACATTTGGTCAAACACCAGTCAAGATGTCATTGTGAAGGTATTTTTCAGATGATTTAACATTTAAATCAGTAGACTTTGAGTAAAACAGATTATTCTTTATAATATGGATGGGCCACATCCAATCAGTTGAAGGCCTTAAAGGAAAAATGGCTGACATATCCAAAGGAGGAGTCTTCACATTGCTTTCAGAGTCAAGCTGCAACATCAACTCCTTCCTGGGTCTCTTATCTGCTGCTCTCATACTCACAGGAGCTAATTTCTTAAAATAAATCTCTTTTTTTCTCTCTCAATCTTTTGCTGTCACTTAGGTTACAAATTCTTTAAGGAGAGGCTGTTTAAACTTATTCAATCTTCTTTGGAATAATTATCGCAAAGCTGGACAGAAAATCTTGTTAATCTATGAAAAGTAAGTGAAAGAATGTTAGCATATCCTAATAAGCATAAACAATGTATTTGTTGATCCATCATTATAAGCTATGGAATTAAAAATGATTACAGTTAGTTTCATTTGTATAGTACTATTTTGGTTCAGGAATTTTTAAAATTTTTATTTATTTATTTATTTATTTATTTATTTATTTATTTATTATGGAATGCTTCACGAATTTGTCTGTCATCCTTGTGCAAGGGCCATGCTAATCTCGGTATCGTTCCCATTTTAGTATCTGTGCTGCTAGCCTGGTTAAGGTATTTTAAACTGGGGGCACCTGGGTGGCTCAGATGGTTAAGCGTCTGCCTTTGGCTCATGTCATGATCTCCAGATCCTGGGATCGAGCCCCATGTCCGGCTCTCCCTGCTCAGCAGGGAGTCTGCTTCTCCCTCTCCCTCCTGCCTCTCCCCATTGCTGCTGCTCCTCTCTCTTTCTCTCTCTGTATCTCTCTGTCTCAAATGAATAAATAAATTCTTAAAAAAAAAAGGTATTTTAAACTGGGTTTAGAATAAGCTGTTTCATTCTAAACCTAATATTTTTTTTCTTTCAATGTAGTTTGAATTGGTTTCCTGTCACTTGAAGCCAAAGAGTTCTAAATAATATACCTACCTCCCATAAGGATAGAACAGCATATAATAAAACAGACATAAGATAGGTTCATCAAAATAAGGATTAAATGAATATGAGGTATGTAATAAAACGGGAGGAAGAATGGTCTTACCAGAAATTCCAGGCTAAGGATAATTGCTGTAATTGAGAACAAAATTTATCTTTTTTTTAAAGATTTTATTTATTTATTTGACAGAGAGAGAACAAAATTTATCTTGACTTTCTTAGCAACAAAGGAAAAAAGGAACCTCAATAAATTACCTCATTCTCATTGTCAAATAAAGGAAGCCTATTTCTTTATCAAGATAATGGAATATTATGCAACCATCAGAAAGAAGGAAATCTTGCTGTTTGAGACAACATGGATGGACCTTGAAGGCATTATGTTAAGTGAAATAAGTCAGACAGAGAAAGACAAATACTGTGTGATATCATTTGTATGTGGAATCTAAAAAAGCCAAATTCATGGAAACAAGAGATTGTGATTTATAGACCATAAGGTATTGGGAGCCAAGAAAC
Organism: Callorhinus ursinus; assembly: GCF_003265705.2. Classification (NCBI taxonomy): domain Eukaryota; kingdom Metazoa; phylum Chordata; class Mammalia; order Carnivora; family Otariidae; genus Callorhinus; species Callorhinus ursinus. The sequence goes on along the minus strand of NW_027397063.1, from coordinate 83,926,873 downwards.
AGAGGTTTGGTGACCAGTAAAACAGAGTTTGTCCAGGGAGAGGAAGTGAGTCTGTGGTGCTGTCCTTATGGGGTAACTGGGGTGGACTGTCCAAATTCTACCAACAGCAGGAGGCTCAGCACAGAGGCAGGTACAATATGAGCTGCCCTGGTTGGGTGAACAAGTTACTGAAGCCAGCTGAAGAACTTGCTCATAAATTCACAGGAAACTTCTAGAAAGAACTGGAAGAGGGGCGCCTCGGTGGCTCAGTTGTTAAGCATCTGCCTTCGGCTCAGGGTCCTGGGATCGAGCCCCGCATTGGTTTCCCCGCTTAGCGAGAAGCCTGCTTCTCCCTCTCCCCCTTCCCCTGCTTGTGTTCCCTCTCTCGCTGTGTCTCTCTGTGTCAAATAAATAAATAAAATCTTAAAAAAAAAAAAAAAACTGGAAGAGCATAAGGGGATTGAGATACCTTACAATAATGGTGGCTGCCAGAATCCGAGAAAGGGTGTTTATTAATGTTGATGTGATCATATGTGATGTGTGAGGTCTGAGACACAGAGATTACACGTAATCTCGCTGGTGAGGTCTGAGACACAGAGATTACACGTGATATACCAAAGGGTATGTTTCCAAGAACTAAAAGAAATATTGCGGTAACTACATAAAAAACTAGAAATGATTTCAAATATAATATCATGTCCTTCAAAAACAGAATGGGCACAGTTGCCTTTGTAGTAAGTTTACTCTGTTTTCAACTCATTGCTTTCCAGTCAAATTTCAGAATCTTTCCTTGATCAAAACGGTTTGTATTTTAAGCATGTAGCTAAGCTAAAGACATTTTTTTTTTTTTTACCTCCTTTCTCTGTGAAAGACATATTATATTGATCTATATCTGTATCTGTCTCTACATGCGTTTCTATTCAGGGTAAATTTTGAATTTGTTTGGGGAAGACAATATTTAGCATAGTCGTTATAAAGAGACTCAGGTATCATACAGAGCTCTCGATCTCTTAGGAAGAGAAAGTAGGAGTAAATCAGGTGTGAGAGTGGGCAAGAGTGCTAACAATGAGTATGAAGAAAAGCAGACCAACCTGCTCCTCTGTGGTGCTGTGGTTCAGGTAGGTCAGGGGGATTGACAGATTCATAGCTTTTTAAAAAACATTGCTTCAAATTTGCCTCCATTTGGGAAGAAATTACTAGTGGTAGTCCTTGGCCTTGTTTTGTTTTGCGTTTTTATTGGTGACTTGGATGGCAACATGGAAAGCATGCTCGTCATACTTATCAATGTCACAAAGCTGGCAAAGGTCGTTTGGTGACAGACTTAATGTCCAGGAAGTTCCTGGTAGGCTGGAATGTGAGAAAAAATACCTACAAATAAAATTTAATGGAATTAAATAGTCAACTAATTAACATTAATTAAAATCAAGTAAGATGAAATCAATTGCATTCCTAATACACCCAGCTTGACCACTTTTCATGGAAGAGGAAACATGATTTAGTAGGATGAGGAGACAGCTAAGGAAATCAGTACCATATGACCTTGTAATGACACAGTATTTTGTCCAAAGTGGAGCTGTAAAGGGTACCACTCTGGGGTTGTGTTCCGATGCTGCCTGAAGCATGAACAGCATATGGATACCCACCTTTCAGAGATGTTGAACAAGTAGGCCCCCAGACATGGCAGAAGACAAGGACGGAGAGAGATCTGGAAGCCACGTGACGAGATAAGGATTCAGCATATCCAAGATGTTCATCAGGGAAAAGAGAGTCTTCAGGGAGCATGTGACCAGGATGGTCGGTTCATTGGAAGGGAAGTCATATAGAAGGCCACTGTTATTATTTTGTCTGCCTCCAGAGGGCAGAAACAGGACCATTGGGGGAAAGTTGCAAGGAGGCAGGTGTCTGAAGACTTGGTACAGATCTGGAGTTGCTGATAAAAGGCTGTCTCGGCAAGAAACATTTCCCTCTTCCTGGTGGTGTTCGGGCTGGGCTGGGTGCTTAGCCGTTGTGGACATGGGAACAAAGATTGTGCTTTGGGAGGACGAGCAGGCTGAAAACCTTTTGCTCCCTACCAACCCTGTGATTTTCTGAGCCCTAGCTGTCATACAGCTTCTACCTGGATAATTTCTGATAACTGTGGGACAGATATTCTTGTTTGAAATGACTTAGAAAAATTATATATATATATATAATTATATATATCGAACTACAATTTGCCCTTGTCTTACCTTGAACAATAGTGAAGAAGGTGAAGCTACTACCCTGACTGGTTGCATTGTTCTGGAGAAGTGGGTTTGACTGCAGTTGCAGCGTTGCTCTTAGATTGTGTTGTTGACTGAGCTGGCTGTCCTTTCCTCTAGTTAGTACTCTAGTAAATTCTGAATCCTCTTCAAAACAGGATTAATTGGCTTTTTGTCAATGTTCATATTGAAGCTGGTATCAGATCTGGCTCAGGACATCAGAACAAGAAGTAAATGCAAAGAGTTAATGCCCTCTATCTAAGGTCAAGATTGGGTTTCAAGATTAGAGGCAAGACTGAGCCTGCCTGCGAGAATCTAGCAACCCTAGTTATGGGCAAAGAAAGGAAGGAAGCATATTGAGACTGAGAACCTGGCTAGGTCTTCTAGATACTATGTATTACTGGCTGTAGTGATCTCTGAGAATTTCAAATTTGAACATTTTAGACTTAGAGAAGTATTCAGAGGTTTAATGGTTTGAGATTTTTTTTTTAGTGCTAGTTTTAAAACTCATGCTTTCCGATATGTTAAAGTTGCATTTCTTTTGTTATAAGGTATTTGAAATCAGGAAGTATCACTTTGAATCCTTTTTTTTTTTTTTTTAATACACTCAGCCTACACTGATTGCATGGACAATGGGAAAGGCTTACAAGCCTATATTTTGTTACATGCCTTAACTTCCAGGCATCTTCGTTTGATGTTAATTTTTGTATTTGAGCAAATCCTAAACTGCTTTTGGAGTAAAGTTATGAGTATGGTTCCACAGTTTAGGACCTCGGGTGGCAGGTGATTTGGGTTGTTAAGACCATATGGTGAGACTTATTGCCTCATATGGAGGAGGCCCTCCTGCCCGTTTGCAGACCATCACCCTGGCTTACGTCTATCATCTCCCACCCAGGCTGGGTTCAGGGCATGTCTTTCTAATGAGAGGGCTTGTTCTACACCCTGCTTCCACAATAGTCAGCTTTGAAACCTACTTCAATCACACCATGCCTCTATAACCTCATTGTATTAAAATTTAAATCCTTCAATGTGTAGTTGAGAGCCCTCTCAAAGGTCCCATCTTTTTCCTTGAAGTTTCCAATTTCTGTTCTCTCCAATCCCTCCAGGAAAGACATCTTCATTCATTCATTCATTCAAAGGGAACCACTATTTATTTACACCTGAGTATCAGGTGTTTGAGGCTTTTAATTCTCAGGACCTGAACAGAAGGCAATATCACCATTTAACAAATAAATGTTTATTTAAATGTTTACTTAACAGAGGACTCGGGGAACTTTAATAACTTGCCCAACATCACTGGCTTTTGTCTGATGATAATTTCCATGCTCTTTACGCTACACCATGCTTCCTCTCATTTTGCAAACATTTATTGTGCTTTCTGTGCTGTGCCAAAACTGGTGTAAGGTGTTAGGATAAGAAGATGAATGAAACCCTGAGATCATATATCTGAACATACATGTAAAATTTTAAGGCATTTTTTTATACGTTGATTCTTCTTCACTAGCACAAAACCAGTCTAGTGGACGAAGTAGGCAGAAATAACGGAGATCTGGAGGGGAAACAGGGGTGTGCAAAGAGAAATTAAGATTCAAGCACTTGATGATTTAGGACCAAAGAAAAGGGGGGAGGGAATATTGAGAAATAGCTCCTTTCTTTTTGGAATTTAAATTTGATTTTGGAGCTGTGTGGGATAGTAGTGAATGCAGGCAAATAGGGCCCTCCATCCTAACTGGCTTCTTTCACCAAATCTTTCCACAAGGGAGAAGCCATCTTTCTAAAACATGGTTCCAATCCTGGATGACAGTCCTGCCTGGGGAGGGGGAAAAAAGGAAAAGCAGTGGCTCCCCAGCTCCCACCTCAGCTTCTCCAGCTTCCCTTAGAGCCATGCCCTCCAGCCCAGCTGAACTCTCATGACTTCGAAGCACATCTCTGTCCTTGGGTACATGCTTCCACTCTGTCTGGAGCCTTATGTCTCCCTTTTCTCTATCCTAAGATAATTTCCTCGTCTTTGAGCTCCAGCTAAAATCACTCCCTCCCTCCCCACAGTCTCATAGCTCTTTTCCCCAGAAGCTCATCATTCTTCTCAGCTCTTCTCACATTGCTCTGAAGGTACCGTTCACGTCCTCCACTTGATTGGGTCTTGTTCATTTTTGTATCCCCGGCATCCACCTAGCATTGTGCTTTCAATAAAGTACCCCTTACATATGTTTGTTGAATAACTTAATTGAAAGTATGTGGATGAATCCAAATGAGTAGATAAATTGGCAAACTTCAGAGGGCAGAAGGTTAGATTCAAGTGTGGAAGGACAGGCTTGGCAAAGGAGGCAAACGTAGGCAAGAGAAACTGAGAAGACTCAGGTTAGTTGCTTGCCCTGAAATTTCAGTTCTCTGCCAGGTTCAAGAAAACTCATTATTAACTTGAAATTTGGACACATCTTTCTTTCTTCTCCTTCTCCTCGCCATGCACCCCCTCCCTTCTTCAACAGGCAATTCTGACCCTAGTTCCATCTCCCTACATGTCTGAGCTAAGATCTGAGTGCTATAATAGCTCTTGAACATTTTTCATCTCAGTATTCTTGTATGTTTTTCTGGCTTTAATACAGTACTATGTACAATCACTTTATCTGATAGATGATTGTTCTTTTTAGGTCAATGAAAGTAATGCATTGCCTCTGGTCACTACTGAGTACTGCTTTGTGACCGATATGATGCTGAATATAATTATTTAGGATACCTGGGGAGCTAAGGAGAGAAGGGGCCTCTGTGGGAGAACTTCTGCCTTCTTGCCTCCGGGATAATTGGAGGGGTGGGATGGGAGGCAGCTGGTTAACCATTTCGAGCCCCTACAACAGGAATGCATTACGTTTAATCAATATAAGCCTAACAGTTATCTAATGAGTCATATTATGCACGATGCTACGTTTGACAGTACAGAAATACAGATATGAGTACGGATCAGTTTCTGCCCCTGTGAGTGCACATTGGGTACCGAAAGGGGGAAATAGACATTTTGACTTTGGTGTCATGAAAATCTGTTCACGCTATGTTAGTTGTATGAATAAGTGCTGTGGGAAATAGACAAGCGAGTGACAAAATAGCTCACAAGGTTGCGGGGATTTAAAAAAGCTGTGTAAATGAAAAAACGTCATAGTCTTAGCTCTGATTATTACTCAGCAAACACTGCATTTATATTGGTGTTTGGCGATCTTTTGCAGAACGCACAGCCCTCGTTTTTTAGGACCTGCTAGTTCCCCTAGGCCTCAGACTTCTTTAGTCTGGCTGAATCAAAAAGAGTTTCTCCTCAGCTGTGCAGGCCTGGGAGCAAAGGAGGCTCCCACAGCCCTGCGAAGCTGAGATTTTTTTTGGCGGCGGTTTTACTCTGCAGTTTACGGCAGTGGGCGGGCCCCAAATCCCCATGTGGTCCCGACATCATTGACATGGCGGAATCCCCCATCAAACCCTCCTGGTAGTTATTTGAGCGGCGGCGGCGGCCGGAGGAGGAGGAGAGCGGCGGCGGCGGCGGCGGCGGCGGGAGCAGCGAAGGGGGCAGAGGGGATCGTCGGGGCTGCCGGCTGGGAAGGCGTGGGCACCCCGGTGTGTGGCGCGTCCGGAGCCCCGCGTTTCAGCCCGAGGGAAGGTAAGGCGTGCAGGATCGGGAGACTGGAGGGGACCGGGACCCCGCGCCGCGGCCGCCGGGTCCCGCGCGCTGGAAAGCCCCGGCCGGACGCCGAGTCCGCCGGAGTGCGATCCTGTCCCGGAGCGCTCCTGGCGCGCCGGGCTTCCCGGGAAAACTTGGCGCCAGACTCGTGGGGCTCCCCGCGCTCGCCTGGGCACCTCGGGAACACGGGGCCCGGGAGGGGGCTGGCCTCCACTCTGGGGCCGCGTCTTGGTAGGCTCAGGTCCCCCGCCCGTCCCCCCAGCTTGCCTGGGCTTGGAGGAGGGAAAGAAGCGGGTAGATTCTTCTTGATGAAAAAAAATCTGGGCAGTGGCTCCCGGGCTCTCCCTCCCCCCCCTCGTCCTCCCCATCCTTCCCAGCAGATTCTGTCCGAGGAATCCGCTCCCCCTCCCGGAATCTCCGCGGCAGGAACGCTGCCCGGGAGGGGGAGGGCGGGGGGAGAGGCCGAGGAATCTTCGACGTGTCACTTTCGGAGGCTGTAGATTTCCATATGGTGGAGGGAGGAGGGCGGGCGTGCGAAGTGGGGCTGGAAGTTGGGGCCGCCTCTCCGCGCCGGGCGGGGGCGGGCCGGGACCTCGGACCCCGGGATGCTCGCGGGGAGGGTCCGGGCCCGCAGCCCCGGGAGCCGTGCCGGCCCCTGCCCCCGGCCGGGCCTCTCCAGGACACTCCCCGCCTTGCCGCTGGCCACCTCCGTGCGCGCCACGTCCTCCCTCTCCGTCCTGCCCCCCGGGCTCCCCCCCGGGCTGGGGGCGGTAACCGGCGGCCCCGGCTGGACTCGGCGAGCCCAGCGGCTGGAAGATCGGGCGGGGGAGCGGGGCGCGGCGGGAAGGAGCGGGCGACCGGGTGTGTGGGCCAGCGTAGCTCCGGTCAGTTGGTCACCCCGAGGGGCGCCCGGGCCGGGGGTGGGGCGGGCGGCGGAATCCGCTCCCGGAGGCGGCCGGGAGGGGCCGCGCGTACCGTCTGGTGCCCGCGGCGGGGCGGGGGCCGGCCGGCGTGGGAAGGGCCTGTCACCCTGGCAGGAAAGTGGGGCCTCGGGCTCTGCCCGCGAACTTTCCCAAAGGTCCGGGTCCGGGCGCCCCGTGGGAGCCCAAGCACCAGGGCCGGGTGTCCCGGGAGACGGGGCTGGGCCGCCTGGCGGCGCGGTTGGCGGGGAGGCTTCCAGGAGTGCGCGATTGGAGTTGGAGCTTTTCGAATCCCAGCTCCCACCCTGCCATTTCCAGACGAAGGGAAGCAGTGACATATTATCCAGACATTGCCGTTTGCTGACTTCCTTAAAAGTTACAACTCTTTATTTTCTCTTCAGCCTAGCATTTCCTTGAAAAAAAAATTGGAATTTGGCCGACGCTGAGGCCCCAAATCCACACGTTTATCTCTCCATCCCTGTCGGTTTCTAGTCTCCCTCCCCTTCTCACACCCAAGCTTAATCATATTTTGGAACGGGAGAGATCTTTTGTTGGGTGGGCACCCTTTGATTTGCTTGTCCGTTTATTTTTTAAAGTGCGGCTAATTTAATTTGAATTTCCTTCAGTTTCCAGGCCCTGCTAGGGAAAACTAAGGGAGAGGAATAAGACCCCCCCTTTTTTTTGAAAAGTGGAGAGAGGTGGGGCATTGGGAAAGGGGAGGCACCTCGGTTGTGGGCAAAGAGTCAGAGGGAGCAGACAGACCCGGAAGAAAAGGAATCTGCTCTGGAATAACACTTTTTTTTTTTGGAGGCTGCAGGCCTTGGGCAAAAATGCACTGCTCTGTTCTGATCTCTACTGTCTGAGTTGCTCTTCTACTCTTCAAATTAAAGCTATGACCCTGGGGTCCTGAACAGGCCAGGGAAGAGGCCTATACCCCAAGGCAGCCAGTGGCCCTGGTTTTGTGCCTTGTGTGGGGGCCCTTGGTTCCCCCTCATTGGAGGCAGGCTTTGTAGACCTAGCGTTCAGTCAATTTCCTGGTTCCCAGGGAGCAGCTGTTAACCAGAGTAGTCTTTGGGCATGTTTCTGAAGGCCCTGCAAGGGGATCTCACCCTTGAAGGTGTAGTACTCACTTTGTTCAGACACTCGAGGGTCACCCACAAACTGGGTAAGAATGAGGCATAGCTGGTTAAAAAAAATCATTAAAAAGTTCTCTTTAAACTCGTATGTGCTTTTAAAGTGTTCTGGTTTAAATACTAAGAAAGAAAAACTTACCTGTAAAGATAGTGTTCATTTAAAAGAGATGTGAAAAGTGCAAGATACCATCATGGAATAGGGGTTGTAGTTTCTAATTACAGTATATACAATTTCAGAAGGATATTCCCGTAACCTTTTAAGACAGACTTTATAAATAGCCGGCATCAGACTGTGGACTGTTGGAGAGCCAGTATTGTGGGGTTTTTGGAAGAATGCTTGGGATTGGCTAGGAGGCTATAGGAGCCTAGGGTAGTAATTTATTCAGTAAGAGATTGTGCCCCTTTTGCTTAACACTTCATTTAACATGGTAGGATTTGATAGTATCCTTAGACGTTAGCTAGAAGAATTTCTTAAACTTTTCAGTTTAGGAGAAGGAGGCTTGGGGGAAAGTGACTTGTCCAGTGTTGCCATCATTGGCTAAAGTCTAATGTAGGATTGTATTAATAACTACTCTTTCTTGAATATCTAATGTGTACTAAGCCCTATATACTGTGCGTTTTTATATATTATCTCATTAAAATTGTAATAACAGTCTTTAAATTTACGTGATGTTATAGACATTTTACAGACAAGGATGTTGAGGTTCACAGGTACTAAACTAACTTGTGTAAGATCACTTTGCTACGAACAGGGTTTTTTCTTTGATGGTGGAAATGGCTCTGTAGCTCTGCTGTCCAATACGGTAGCCACAAGGCACGTTAGCTGTTTGTTGTGCCTTTGAAATGTGGCTAGTGCAACTGAGGAACTCCATTTTACATTTTATTTACCTTTTAAAAAAATTGTATTTACTTTTATTTTGTTATTTATTTATTTTTAAAGATTTTATTTATTTATTTGACAGAGAGTGAGACACACTGAGAGAGGGAACACAAGCAGGGGGAGTGGGAGAGGGAGAAGCAGGCTTCCCGCGGAGCAGGGAGCCCGATGTGGGGCTCGATCCCAGGACCCTGGGATCATGACCTGAGCCGAAGGCAGTCGCTTAACGACTGAGCCACCCAGGCACCCCAACTTTTAATTATTTTAAACTGCTACTGTGGCTAGTGGTTACCATATTGGAAATCACAATGTAGAACTTTCTGACTCCCAAATATGTTCACTTTTAACTGGATCGTATTGCTTTTTAGATCTAGTTCAGTGTTCTTTCTTCACCAGAAGATGCTTAGATTCAGCCTTCCAATGGAATTAAATGCTGAGTTAGCTATAGCTCAGTTTTGCTTCTATACCTTGAGTGGATAAAATAAACACATTTTTTTAAAATGCTATAGTAACATAGTTTAACTGATGGACAAAAATGTAAATGACATTTTCTTGTTTGGTTGAAATAATCGTTTATAGGAACTGCTGAAAAGGCAGAGCGTGTTGGTTATTTTGGTGTAATAAAGGAGTGTAAATAGGAGGCAATATGAAAAATCACAGATGGGGGGGTTAAAAAAAAATGACCTGCTAATAACCGTGTTTACCTAGTCACTGGGTGATTCTTTTCATACGACTTCGTGTCAGGTAAATAAAAAGGTGAAACCATCATTCACTTTTCCTTATGTAGTTGCAGAATTAATCTGAAGAATTAAAATCATTGCTTTACTACCAAAGAATAAATTCAAATATAAAACACTATATTTCATCTATGAATTGGGAAGAATATATTTTTGAGGAAACAAACAGCCAGGAATGCTCTTGGTGGCAGATGGTCAAGTAGTTTTCTGATTAGTGAGTCCAGTTTATCTTTGTTGTGTTTTAGAATTCATCTGATAGAAGGAATTTCAACAACTTTCTTGATTTTTGTATGAAATAGTGAGAATTCCAGCTCCTGTTAAAGTAAGCATTTATCTGGATTCTATCTATAAATGTCCAGTAACTGAATACTTTTGGGGGGGGGCATACTACTTTCAGGAAAAGACAAATGATAAGGTAATCTTATTATTAGGATTTTTAAAGAAGTAACTTCCAGGTTCAGTATAAATACATCTGATTCTGTTGTATCTTTCACAGTTATTGTACTTCCCAGGACTAATTGCAGTTCATGATCCTGGTGCTAGAGCATTATTTGATCCTGAAAGACCTACAGTTGTAAATCAGCTTTAAATTGATCTGTATTATTTTAGTGTTAATGTGAATTGCATGGCCTCCAGCTCTTTCAAACTTTTAAATTCAATTACAGGTGAGTCATTAGTTAATGACACTGTTGAGATAGCTGAAACACCCTTTTCATACCCATTCCTGACCCTTGGGAGCATGGTTATTTTCAAGGAACCAGGTTATAAATAGGATTATAGTGTTCTCTCGTGAGTGTGACCAACATAGGAAACATCATTTAACTCATGATACATGGTTCCATTTGTCGAATGTCAAGGCGTTTAATACAAATAAGAGACTTACTAAAATCTTTTAAAAGACAAAAGATGTTGAAAGATGGGCAAATAATGGGCAAAGATTAGAAATCTTAAATGTCTGGTGAGGGCTGCCTCTGAGCATCATCAGTTTGAAATCAGGATATCTACTCTGCCAAGGACTTTACTTTTTAACTGTGTATTTTTTTTTTAATCAACTTCTGAACCTCTCTCAGTTTGGGTATCCTGATTTTATTATAAAGAGAAAACATCTCATCCATACCTTTTTTTTTTTTTTTCAAATGGTTGTCCAAGGGATTAATGAGTCAGTGTATTGGGAAAGTGTTTGGTAAAGCCTTATGCAAACTCCATTGTCTCTTATATTCCAAAGTTTAAAATAGCTGTTCTGTTACATTACTTAGCACATTTTTAGGGACCTCCAAATTGCATGTGGACAGTTTGAAAGATAATTTATTTTCCCCTTTTTGATGAGTAAATAAAGCTTAAAGCTCTAGATTGCGGTGTTCATTTTCTCTTCTGATAGAATAGATGATTTGTGACCTCTCAAAAATTGTACATAGGTCGTCCCAGTTCCATGTTTTGGGGAAATTTTTCCTTTGATGCGGCTTATAGCTGGCTAGCATTGCTGACGTGGACACGACAAGTCTGCTTGATTTGCGGTTTTTCTTGAGATGAGGGGAGAAAAGGGCAGTCTTCTAGAGGAACTCAATACTGAATGATAGAGGCAGAAGGCTTTAGTCATTGTATATTACCTTAGTAAGCCTATTATTTGAGCTTTCAGTAATTACAGCCGAGAATGGGGGGAAAAGGATGTTTTCAGGTAGAGGTAGCTTTGCAGCTTACCTATGTTTCCATTTTAGAAATCATTAATTGCCATTTCTTCACATTAACAAGAGTTTATGTGTCCATTAAATGAGAGTTTTTTTGTGGTAAGATTTTCAAGCAAACCTTAATTCTCATCGTATGGCTGTTGGGAATACACTTAAGTGCTTGAGGAGAAGCTTTATTCTTTAGTTTACTTAGAACGCCTTTGAATATAGGAAAATATTCATAGGTGTGTCTATATATACTTTTTTGCCTTAAAATATAAAGTATGGTGGGGCCCCTGGGTGGCGCAGTCGGTTAAGCATCTGACTCTTGGTTTCAGCTCAAGTCAAGATCTCAAAAGTCTTGAGATGGAGCCCCACACATGGGGCTCTGTGCTCAGCGAGGAGTCCGCTGAAGTTTTTCTTTCCCTCTCCCTCCGTCCCTTCCCCCACTCTCGCGTGCTTTCTCTCTCTCTCTAAAATAAATAAATCATTAAAAAATATAAAGTATGGTATGGTGTTATGTGCTTCAACGAGGTGGAAAATACTTGAATCCTTGTGATCAGACAGACAGGCAGGTCTTTGTAGAAGTCAAGCACAGGCTCACTGGGAGGACGACCTGATGGTAGTTGGGCGCTTAGGAGAGGCTAGTCCCGAGTCATGAGCTTATCTGGAGGGGAGTTGTTTATGGTGCAGTTGGACTGTTTAGGATCAGTCCTTGGGGACCAAAAATATGGGGGGGTTGGGCAAGAGGATTGAGGAACAGGAAGTTTTTTAAGCCACCAAATGTAAATCAGGTAAGGTAGATAGATCCAGTGGTTAGCCATCTGCAAGTGGGGGTATTTCTCATTTTGAAAGTGGATCCATCTTTGAATCTTTCTCTTTCTTGCCCCTAGTTGAGATATGCAAGTTTAGCATTATGGTAACTCCTGGATTGTAATTTTCAATGCCCTTGGCGGTACTCACTATTGTTTCAGGCATTGGCTCCTGATGTTTTGTTTCTTTGATATCTTGACAACTGCTTGTCAGTTTTAAATAACAAGAGGGAGAAGATTTTAGTGAGATGGTGTTTAATTTTATTTCATTCACTTGTTCATTCCCTCAGAAAGCATTTATTGAGTTCTAGATTAGATTCTTCGTTAATGGAATATTCTACTCTATTCTGACTTTTTTGGGGGCAAATGCAAAGCATTTTTTATTAACTTACAGGGGTATTTTCCTCATGTTTTTGGAATGTTGTGTAGAGAACCGTGTCTGCCACCAAACTCCTAGGGCAGGATGGTGGCAACTTCAATTCTTTAATCCTTTCTGAAATTTGAGCACTGTTAAAATTGGAGCACTTACAGGCTATGTTTAAAACTTAATTTATATTCGAATTGAAGGCTTCTGATACATCCCGTTTTGACTCTGGAAGATGAAGATTTTTATAAAGGCAACCAATCAGAAAAGTTTGCTTAAACTAAGTATAATACCAACTCATGGTCTTCAATTATGAAAAGCTTTCTGTTGAAATAACTGTCTAGAAAATTGTCTTTATACTTGAGCAAATGTGGTAAATTTGAGAAGTAATTGAAGACTCTAAAATCCCAGGAAATGGTATGATTTAATTTATTCTTAAGGGACTCAGCTTCTCCACAACTGGTGAAAGAGGGGTTTCTGTTAAAAATAACTCCATTGTTATTGATGTAACTAATTAGGAATTTGCAATTATCCAGGCAAGTCTAGGATAAAGTTTGGTTTCCTATTCTATATGAAAAGGTTTTCCTGTAACAGCAGTTTAAATAGATCATAAGAGGGAATATATTTTCCAAATTAGGAGAACAAACTACTTTTAAGCACTTTGGAAAAATCAGTTTACTTAAAAGCAGTGTAAAACTGCAATAGGGGTTGAAGCTAGTTCTACTGGGGGGCGTTTCATAGAAGGCAGGAGCCCTTGGACATTGTTGATTTACTCAATGCTATGGCTAGGAACAGTTTACTAGCAAAAGTTAGAACTCTATTTTTGTATGCAGAGTAAATCACAACAACAGGCAAGTATCTATCACACCCTACCCCCACCAATAGACTCCAGCTATGCTTGTTTATTTGTTTTGGAGTTTTTCTGTTGACATTTGCTTCGCTACTTGTTAATTTCTTTTATCGCCTGTAAGCACTTGATGGCAGATTTCGGTGAGAGCAGGTGTCAAAAGTTTAAGAACATCATTATTACTTTTAGTTGCCCATCTCCCCTGCCTCCTGTTTGGGCAAACTTGTGGAAAGTCCCGTGAGTAGTAGTTAAATAAGCCCATTACGCACCCTCCTGCTCTGCTTTTACTAAAGCAGGACCTTCTTGGGCAGCTGAATGAACTGACCCGTGAGAAGAGTAAATTTCTTTAAAAATACTTTCGTATATTTACATGAAATTACTCAACGAAGTTTTCTAGTATATGACTTTTTAGGGGTCAGATTGACCAGTTTTTACAGTGTAAGTTGTATGCGTGGGATGCTTAATACATTTTTAGGATACTATGCTTCATTTTCTATTTTGAAGTTTTTTTTTTTAAACTGTATCTTCCATTGTTTAAGTTGTTTAGGGGGAAGATGCTGTCTTTAGATCTTGCTATTTGTGGTTTTCTTTTGTGGTTTTTCTTAAGAAAAATAATTCCAATTTAGAGTAATAGAGGTAAACATTATTTTGAATTAGTGAATCAGAAAAGACTTAAAAGTACATTGACTTGGAACCCTACTGTATTGCTGTTGAGACCGTAAAAGGTAGAGCTGCTGGAAAACAGTTTTTTGGTTTCTCTAAAAATTAAATACAGAATTACCTAGCAACTACATTCTTAGGTATGTACCTCAAATAACTGAAAGCAGTGACTCCAACAGATACTTGTACACCAGTGTTTATGGCAGCAGTATTTATAATATCGGAAAGGTGGAAACAACCCAAGTGTCCATTCACAGATGAATGGATAAACAAAGTGTGGTATATACTTAAAATGGGATATTATTCAGCCATTAAAAAGGATTGGGATTCCTACACATGCTACAACATGGATGAACCTTGGAAACATTATGCTGAATGAAACAAGGCAGACGCAAAAGGACAAATGCTGTGTGTGTTTCCACTTACATGAGGTACTTAGAAGAGGTAAATTCATAGTCACAAAGTAGAATAGAGATTACCAGGGCTGGGGGAAGGGGATTAGGAGTTACTGTTTTTTTTTTCTTTAAATTTTTTTATTGTTAATCACCATAGGAGTTACTGTTTAATGGATATAGAGACTGTTTGGGATAATGAAGTTTTGGAAATGAATCATGGTGATGGTTGCACAACATTGTGAAGGTACTTAATGCCACTGAATTGTATGCTTAAAAATGGTCAAAATGATAAATGTTTTGTTATGTATATTTTACCATAATAAAAAACAAGAAAAAATATTGAAGGAGATTTATTCCACACCATAGCAGTTTGTCTCTATTTGCTCCCCCTTGGTCTACCTCCTTGCTGGTATGTAGGTTTTTTTTTTTTTTTTCGTTTTTTCTTTCCTCCTCCTATTGCATTCTAAAGGGAGATTCCCGTAGGCCATTTTTAGAAATCAGAGTGTCCTCATTTTATTACTGACTTGAATTTAAGAGACTGTTTAAAAGTAGTAGATCTCTGGAGGGGAAAAAAAAGACATTTTAATATTTAGATGAACCCGGTAGTTTATTAATATCCACAGACTATGTAGGCACGTAAAGGTAATCTATCCTTTTACTGTGAGTCATTTAAAAGCCAGGGATGTACAATTCGACTTCTCATATTTTCTATTCCATTTGGTCATCTTCAGTACTTTAGGAAAAAGTTTCATTTCCACTCGGAGAAACGTTCTTAGTCATCTCAGTTAGTACTCCTGTTGGAAGTGTTTAGGTGCTAACATTCTTCAGTTCCTTAGACTAAACCCTATTGGAAGGGATAGAGTGAAAGAAAGCATGTAGTATTCTGTTTTATTCATTATGAACTTGTCCCTAGCAGCTAGTAATTTTGTGGTAGTTATTGCACCCTGAATGTTGGTGGTTTGTTTTTTGTTCTTTGCTTCTGAGATATTGGTGTTGAGTTTGGGTAGGTCACTTGTAAAAAGATGGCGGGATTCCCATTAAGTGATTAAGTATAAAACTTAAACATCAGATATAAATACATGTTAGGAATACTAGAAATATCATAATTCAAGTGGAAAGATTTAAGTTCATATACGAATAGGTTATAGGGAAAATTATATATGTATGTAATTAATTAAAAAAAAGTATTTGTCCATAACAGTTCTTTAATTCCTGAACTCCTGGAAAACAGTATGAAGTTGCAAGGGTATATGATGGTAGTGAGTGTGTACTCTGCTCTCTCTCTAGTGGGTATGCTGTATGTTCTTTGTTGTGTATGTAAATAGTATTCATGCCATAGCAGGCCATTTTTGTGGTCGTCTAATTACTCCACAGGCACTCTCATTACCAACTGATACCAAAAGGCACTGAGAGCCATGATCTCTTTATATGTAGTAGCGATATGAAGAATTACAACGTTTGCAGAGTGCTTTTTTTTTTTTAAAGATTTTATTTATTTATTTGAGAGCGAGAGAGAGAAAGAGAGAACACAAGAGGTCAGAGGGAGAAGCAGACTCCCTGCTGAGCAGGGAGCCCGATGTGGGGCTCGATCCTGGGACTCCAGGATCATGACCTGAGCCGAAGGCAGTAGATTAACCAACTGAGCCACCCAGGTGCCCCCAGAGTGCTCTTTATTGGTTTTGGCCTACTCAAAACAAAAGAATGTCCTATCCATTTTGCATATCCTCATTATGTTCCAGAGCCTCCTTTAGGTCATTTGTAATTTTCTTTAAATTCTCCTAGCACTTTATCTGTACTTTTGAGAACGCTTGTCCTTTTCAGTGTTGTCCAGTTGTCTCTTTGCTACCCTCACTTGAATGTAGGGATGACTGATTTAGGGTCTTTCATGGTGAGTGCATAGTAAATGTCCCTTGGATGGTTGAATGGATGGATTCCCAGGTTGAATGTGCCATTTACACTTCACGCAGTGCCTCTCCTCAGGTGCTTTGTCAGTATTCTACTGAAGTTGACCTCTTAGAAGCATGGGCCATGTTGTGGACATTTTTGTGTTTCCAACAGTGTTCCTGAGGCTTTTTTTTCTCATAGTAGGGATCTAATAAATATTTAAAGTAAAACAAAGGCATGAGTCACCTTCAGTGCAAGTCTGACTTTGCATTTATTACTATTTTAAAGAAATGAAAGGGGCGCTTGGCTGGCTCAGCCACTAGAGCATGCAACTCTTAATTTTGGGGTCGTGAATTTAAGCCCCATGTTGGGTGGAGAGTTTACTTTAACAAAAAGGGAAAAAAGAAAAAAAATAAAGAAATGAAGGTTTCCCAGAGAATAAATGGGCTTTTTCATTTCTCTGTTAGGTTGCTCATTGATTTTGAAAATTTTAAATAGCTTCTATTTCTATTCCCTAAAAATGTGGTCCTTGATTATATATATTTTGCATATCCATTGGACTCAGTTTGGGAATTACAACAATTATTTTATGAAAAAGGTAATTTTTTAGAGATTTGTTGTAGTTTAAAATAATCCTTTTTTTTTAAAAAAGATTATTTATTTATTTTAGAGAGAGAATGAGAGATAGCACGAGAGGGAAGAGGGTCAGAGGGAGAAGCAGACTCCCTGCTGAGCAGGGAGCCCAGTGCAGTCCCGGGACTCCAGGACCTGAGCCGAAAGCAGTCGCTTAACCAACTGAGCCACCCAGGTGCCCCTAAAATAATCCTTTTATAGGGAAATTCTAGAAGGGTGATATGAAGGGATGGAAATAAACCAAAATGTGCCTTGCTGAGGTGTTGGGGGCCCAGCTGAGATAGTTGATTCTGCTAGACTAGTGGCCAAAGTGGTACAGAACTAAGCCATGGAGAACGGGTCAAAGAGCACATCATAGAAACCTGAGGAGAGTGACCTCAGCTATTTGAAGGTAAGGAGTTTTACCCTATTCAGAAGGTGGAGTTAAAGTATGCTGGAGAAGAGCAGAATCTCTTGGAGCATTATAGTGTGAGTGGAGCAGAGGGTGCAAGGGGCTCTTACTCAGTATGTCTGGGGTGGCACCTGGGAGTCGTTATTCTATAAAGTGTTTCAGGTGAATGATATGATCAGGCAAGTTTGGGAAATTGACCTTCTTGACCAATGGCTGGAGAGAAGTTGTGGAAGGAGTCCTTAGGAGACCAGAGGGACTCCTGTTAGGAATTAGGGTAGAACTGAAGGGTTTGGAATTAAAATGATTTTATCATCATGTTCTTTGGGGCAAAATGATAACCAGCTCTTGGCAGTTTTATATAGAAATGAGTTTAGGACACTTGTCATTTGTGCACTAAACTTACAAACATTCTGACCACAAGTCAGATGTAAAACATAGTAATAGTGACCAGTAATTGTCAAGCACCTACCATGCACCAGCCATATTCATAAATCCTGGAAGGTAGATGTTGTTTTCTGTTTTCCTGTGTGTTTCCAGTAACTGCAGCAGTAACTGGTACATACCAGGTGCTCTATAAATGTTAAGTGAATCGAAGATTAGAAAGGCATAGAAGGTTCGAAATATCACCTGGACTGATTACAGACCTTTTTTCAGCTGCATCACCGTGCTTCTCAGTAGTTCCCATGAAATACCTGATTTGTATCTCCAGACTTGTCTATTTGTATTCCCAGGTAGCTAGCTAGCTGGATTCTAAGGCTAAGTATTAGTTGAAGGCCTTCCATGTGCTCAACCTGTCTACTGCCCAGAAACCTAAAATTTGTTTTTAAAACAATAATAAGGGGTGCCTGGGTGGCTCAGTTGGTTAAGCATCTGCTTAGGACTCAGGTCATGATTCTGGGGTCCTGGGATCAAGCCCCACGTTGGCTCTTTGCTCAGCGGGGAGCCCGCTTCTCTCTCCTCCCCGCTTGTGCGTGCTCGCTCGCTCACTCCTCTCTCTCAAAATCTTAAAAAAGAATAATATTCTGGACATTTCCCAAGAGATTTTCCTAGATTGTTTTCTGTAATAGCAACTTAATCTTGGGATGAGAGAAAAACCAGAAAATAAAAGTATACTTTGTAAAAAGTAATATCTAAGAAACTCAATCTAGTGAATGGAAAAAATCTAGAGCAGTCGCTTAGGAAATGGTAGTGAAGTTTTTACCTTATTCAGACATTTGAAAAACTCCAAGAGGTTTTCACTGAGTGGTACTACAGTTTTGTTCATCTTACGTCCGTCTCCTCGAAGCCTTTCATTTAACTTAACTTATACAGAGCAAGATCCTGTGCTTATAATTTGCACCTGGAAAAGCAGAGCCTGCTACTCCTAATACTAACCCTTTTTCTCCTTTTAAGGCTAATAGTTTGTGGTGTTTGGTTGTCCCAGAGGCAGCCACAGAGATGGGACCAGCACAGAAGTGACTAGAGGGAGCCTCGTCTCTGAGCTCAAAGCAGCAGCTCCTGTGGTTAATGAAAGGTGACCTCAGGATTCAGAGGAGCTCTGTTGCTTTCCCAGACGGCCCAGGCTAAACCTGGGGAGCTGGCAACCCTAAATGCTTCCTTTGTTAGAAATCATTTAGTTCTCTACTCCATCTTTAGAAAGTGAGTTCACTGAGGTGAGTTAAGGACAAGGCTCTGAAGTGGGGCCCGACTTGCTTTCGTTCCCTGTGTGGGTTGGGGTGGACTCCCAGACTAATGAAGATGCCGCCCTCAGGCTGTCTTACCTCACCTTCCTGCTGCTTCCCGGAAATGCCCTTCTGGGCCTAGGAGGAGCTTTGCACCACTCTGGGGATTGTGTTCCCACAGAACGGGGAGGGCTGTTAGGACCTCCTTTCTTTCTTTTCTGCGGAGGAGGAAGGCTGTAAATGGGGAAACGTGTGAAGAAGTGCTGCTCTGAGCTGGGCTGCCTGAGCGTCCTCCTCTTCAGGAAGCTGGGGGCTGGGACACCTCAGCCTGCTCCGAGCTTTCAAGGCTTGCTGGTGGCAGGTCTGCAGATGCAGATCACCCTGGCGATCACTCACAAGAGTGAGACACCTGGGTGGCTCAGTGGGTTAAGTGGCTGCCTTCAGCTCAGATCCTGATCCTAGGGTCCTGGGTTTGAGCCCCGCATTGGGCACTCTGCTCAGTGGGAGGCCTGCTTCTCCCTCTGCCTGCCACTCCCCCTGCTTGTGTACTTGCTCTCTGCCAAATAAGTAAAATCGTTAAAAAAAATAAAATCTGTTGTATCCCTTAGGTTGTAAAGAAACAGTTTCAAGCATCTATTAAAAAAGGAATGTGTTAGTTTTAGGATTTGGGCATATTCTTGGCTTATTTTTATTTTAAATTGCTTGGACCCTCTTCTGTCTAACCCTTATACGCTTTGGCCACCATCACCCGAAGGTGGAAATTTACTTAGTTTTGGGTAAGGGATACTACAACTTGCCCATGTATGTAGACTCCTGTTCAAAGAAATTATACAATCAGTAGTTTTGAGCCTTTTAGGAAGTAAGTTTAATTGTTAAAATGCTATTTTTCTTTTTTTTTTTAAGGAGAGGTATGGGGGAGGGAGAAGAAACGGGTAGCAACTTTTAAGGCTTATATTTTATTTCAGGCTTTAATTAGCAGCAGATATCTTAATTTACCATAAAATTTCTTCATTAATGAAGAAACACAGTTATTCCAGGTCTATTTGCTTTTGCCATATTTTAATCCCCCTTTGTGATTACTGAGCCATAGCTTTAACTGGATCTTAATGATGCCTGTAAGAATCTGAAGAATTTTAAAACCTAGCTTTTTAGTAGACTTGGCCATTTGCTTGTTATATTAAATTTAAACATGGAGACTGTCACTTCCTATTTATGTTTCACTTTGATTTTCATCAATTAGTTCAGTGTTCTCAGGAGTTTGCTCAAACCTATCCGGGCATAGTAGTTGGTTCAAAAGTGAAAGAATTAAGGATTCAAATAAATTTCTCTGCTAGATTACCTTAGCTTTATTTCATTTGGAGTAATTTTGAGTCCCAAGTGTTTGCCATTAACTTGCTAGTTTTGCAAGTTTTCCTTCTTTGCTCTTTGGGAGGAGCAGAGATTGTAGCCTGAAGAGAGGAGGCCAGGGTTTGGGAAGGATGTAGCACCAACAAAGGTGAGCGAGTTTGTTCCTCTTATATTTCATGTGGGATGGCAAGTTTTCCAAATTCTAGTTTCCACTGAGTCATTCATGAGTTCAGTAGAGGGACAGTTCTAGTCTGCTGTCAGATGTTCTGCTTGGCAGATGAACGGAGAAACTTTTTTTTAAAGTGTTTTTAATACAAATTGCTGTGTTCATGTATCTTCAGTAAGTTTCAAGAAATAACTTTCATAACGTTTTTCATGAAAAAGTATAGAATGATTTTCTAGAAAGTTTGTAAGGTAAGGTAAATTAAAAGGAAACCTTTTAAAAGAAATCCTTCTTGGGAATTCATCAGCTGCTGTCTATAAAAGCAGATTGTCCATATGATTTTTATATTAGGAGGGCTTGGGAAACTGGATTTAACTTGGAATTAATATTTTTGGTAATCGTCATAATGTAGTGGAATGACTGAACCCATGTGCTCTGGAGAAGAAGACCTAAGTTTGAGACTGCACTGTGTAGATTTCTAAGTCTGACTTTGGTTAAGTCACTCAGTTGCAGTGGCTTTTTAAACAGGAATTTTTAGGACTCTCTGGCCTGGCACAGAGCTTTGAACAAGGGCTTAGCAAGTGATAGCTGCTATTTTATTTACTCACTGACTACAGACCCATATAACTGTTGGACATACTTCTTAACAGGATGATCGTTATGTAAAAAAAGTTCCCAGTTATTTTAAGTGTATATGACTATTAGCCATCGGTTTTCTCTTGGCCTTGCCACTGATTCCTTGAGTATCCTTGTGTAAGGGAGAGCTTTGCCACTCCTCTCTAAAGCCATACTTGGAGCTCCTTTGCCTTAGTGATGTAGTATGGGCAGCAAATGAAATAATACATGTAAGTGGCCCTTCGGGGGAAAAAGAAGCCTGTCTGAATGCCAGGCAGTACTAATTATTACAAGTGCTACTTCTACCAGTATTTTTCTTCCTTCCTCCCCCTCAAAGAGAGGTTGCCCCTTTTTAAGTCGATATAGGACAGCTCTGCTTCCTCTCCTAAAGTCTAGGATCAAAGGAGAGTTGTAATAAAGGAGAGTCCCTCCCTCCCATTCCCTCTCGCTTTTCTTGTGGGTGTTGTTCTGTTTTTAAGAGAGAAGATCAGGCCTTGACATCAGTGGGTGAAACCATGGGGCTCCCAAGACCTGCCTTTCATCTCTGGGTCGCCACTTCAGACAGTGTGGCTCATTTCTGTGATGGCATAAAGCCGCCACTGCTGGGGAACCGTGCACTGCAGGTTAAGATCTTGAAGTATTTCTGGAAATCCTAGCCACCCTTGCTGCTCATGGTTGGGATGCTCATTTCTTTAGAATGACATAAGAGTGTTTGTCAGAGGTGTCAGTGAATAGTTTTCTCTGCTTTGGCAGTTCCTAAACCTGACCAGCTTCTTAAAAATTGGAAGTCTAGGTCCAAAAAAGTAAGAGAAGAAAACAAAACCGAGTTTTAGCGGATTGTTTACTGGCAGGGTTTTTCTAGACAGAAACACAGTTGAATGGAAAGGATAATAGGGATTGGAGCCGGTCTTGCTCCATGAGAGTCAATGAGCCAGTGTTAGACCTTAATGTTGGAGAAAAAAAAAAAAAACCTTCACGTTCATTAGAAAAACAAAAACAAAATCCAGGCCGTCAGTATAGGCTAACGGGTGAAAATTAAAGGTCGGTTTCTTCACTGCCCCACCTTAGTGCATGCCTCGGGCCATGTTAATAATGGCAATCCTATTATTTTCTTAGAGTAGGCAGGAAATGCTGTCTACACCCATTAGATTTGTTTGAATGGCCCCTGGCTGGAAATGAAGAAAATTAAATTTTCTAACTTGCAGGGAGGAAAAAAAAAAAACAACATCCTACAGTGCAGCATAGAAGTTGACCCTTGGGCTGGGAGAAGAACAATGTCATCAAAAACGACGACAACAACAACAAACAAACCACCTTGCTATTCTTAGTCTCTGTTATAGGGACATTTGGCCCATATCCACATGGAAATCATGAATGGATTTCTGCAAGTTAGGTGTGTAGAAAACCTTTCTTGAGTATTGTCAGAACTGGTACAGTTCTAGACTTCATCCTACAGGTTGCAAACTGCCCAGTTTCTCATATCCCCCACCGGCTGTTGGAAATGTGCTTGAAGGAAGGCTTTGTCACAGCTTTTTTTCCAGAAGATGGGTTTGCTTTTCACTGGCAACATTCATGTTGAGGACAGTCTGTTTATTCACTAAGGCGATCAGTTACTTGGTGGTCTTAATAACAAGAAGGGAAAGTTGGTATTAACGTTACAGAGAAAATACGTCAGCCTGTCCCTGCACATCCTAATCATACTGCCTTTCAGAGTTACACCTCCTAATCTCACAGCTCACTTGGTTTCCACTCCTTCTTTTGTGTCTTTGTTTTAGATGATCTTTTAAAAGATTTTTTTTTTTTTTTTAGCAAGTTGATACCCCTCCTGTATCTTTTTTTGAACAAGGCAAAAGATCTTTATTGCTATTTTGATGTTTGCTTTATTGGGATGTTCTGTTACAGATTCTCAGTGGGTATATAATTCATTCTTCTAAGACATTCAAAAGCTGTTGGATTTTCCCTGAAAAATGTGATGAAAGGAGGATCTTAAGTTGAAGGGACTTGCTTAAAAATCACAGGAGTAGCCAGTGCTAGAAGAAACAGATGTTTCGGTCTTTGTATCTAGAGGTGAAAGAAGTCATTCTATTTTTTTTTTTTTAAGATTTTATTTATTTATTTGAGAGAGCGAGAATGAGAGAGAGAGAGCACATGAAAGGGGGGAGGGTCAGAGGGAGAAGCAGACTCCCTGCTGAGCAGGAAGCCCGATGTGGGACTCGATCCCGGGACTCCAGGATCATGACCTGAGCCGAAGGCAGTCGCTTAACCAACTGAGCCACCCAGGCGCCCAGAAGTCATTCTATTTTAATGGACCTGCAGTTCACGTAGAACAGAATGTCTTGTGTTCCATAGCTGAAGCACCATAACTTAAGGTTGTTGTATTTGTTGCATTGACTGTGTACGTAGAGCTTTTTCTTTGCTTCCTAAGATGATCTGTTAGAAAGGAATTTGTAACATCTTTATAGGAAGAGAACAGTGAACCAAGGGAGCATTTGTGAATGTTGTCCTTTCTCTTTGTCTTAATTCCTAAAACCTTTTAGCAGTTTGCCTACAGTGGTAACTGTTTTGTTCTATTAGCTTGCTTCTGGTTGTCACCAACCATGACACACTACTTTTTCATGACGTTTATTTTCCTCATTCATTTGTCACTATAACTATGTACAAGAATAAACAAATCTTTTCCTAGTAATTGTAGTGTATATAGCTTATCTGTGTGTTTTGTAAATTACATTTTTTAACAGTAGCACATGACCTAGAACATATCTTGGGGACATTTTTTAAATCCATATTTACATTTCATTTGTAAAAGAAATGGCTTTTGGGCATGTGGGTGGCTCAGTCGTTAAGCGTCTGCCTTCGGCTCAGGTCATGGTCCCAGGGTCCTGGGATCAAGTCCTGCATCGGGCTCCCTGCTCGACGGGGAGCCTGCTTCTCCCTCTCCCACTGCCCCTGCTTGTGTTTGTTCCCTCTCTCGCTGTCTCTCTCTGTCAAATAAATAAATAAAATCTTAAAAAAAAAGAAATATGGCTTTCTATTAGCTTTTTCCATAAGAGTCTCAGGAACCATAAACTCCCCCTATGTTTTTTTTTTTTTGGACAACTCGGAGATTAGTTCTCCTCAGGGCTCCTGACACTAATTGCACCCTATGGCATGGGGAATTTGAAACTTACATATAAAACTAGTTTAAGGGAGTCAGACGTTTTGATCTGAAAAATTGTTTTCCTGATTAGGAATTTAGGTTTGAAATGGTTGTATTCTATTTGGATTATGTATTATTTATGGATTATTAACCGACTAGCTGGAATTTGTTATAGATTGTCTAACCTATTTATTTAAAATACATCTGGTGTATTTAAGTTTGGCAAGAAATCAGGGCAAAGATACAAGTTAGGCGTTATTGTTTATTTTCCTTAATCAGTAAGGCAATTCGTGTTTTGCCATGGAAAAGTAATCATTGGAAACATTACACCTGATAGCCTATATAAACTTGCTTAACCTTTAGCATAATGATATTTTTCCAGGATACTAAACGGATGATTGCGTATAAGGATGTTTATAGTTCGGTGAATTAAAACTTTTAGGCAAATAGAAGCCATGTAGCATTTCTTCCTAGCATTGTTCTTTTGAATGATTTGATTAGTAAGAATCTTCATTTTGAAATGTTTTAAACTAGTTGGGCATCTTTTGATCGATATCTTCCTGCCTTCAGCTTTAGGGAATAGATGTTTGAATTTGCAGGAATGTGAAGATTTAACCAGGTATTCAGTTCCTCTTAGCTGTGAGAGGTCTTTGGCCTCAATTGACTATTGTGTATTAAATGTTGTGTAACATGCTTCCATCTTGAAGGGAGGACCCTCATAATGAACCAGTTGACACTTGATTCTCAAATGTTCTCTCTTAGGATTCTCGTAACTCAATTTTGTAGTGAACCTCTGAATAAGTAAAAGTGAAAGATGGTTGGGGCACCTGGCTGGCTCAGGCAGTAGAGTGTGTGACTCTTGATCTTGGGGTTATGAGTTTGTGCTCCACATGGGTATAGAGATTACATAAAAATAAAATCTTTAAAAGAAAAAAGTGAAAGATAGTGGATCTTAATTAGAAATGATAAATTCCTCTCTTAGATGTCCGTCAGTCCCATTGCTCCGGGGTAAGAGGCTGGTAGTAGTTATGTTCACAGTTGTAGGTGGTGTTCAGGTGAGAGTTTGCGGTGGTAGAAGACCGAGGGTAAGGCATATTTATGAGTTGGACCCATACCCAAGCTTTCCTTCGTGTCCCCTGGGTTATGAGGCTGACAGCCACTGTGGTGAGAAAAAAACCGTAGTGGCCCACATCCTGCTTTTCATTTATCCTTTAGAAGTAGAAGACTGTAAGAACTGATGGGTTGCATGAACAAGTACCTGAAGCTTAGGGAGCCTTCAGTTCAATTAGAAGTAGCGTTAGAGTAACTGTCCAGGTGTATGGCAAGGAAAGGAGCAGGGAGACTTCTAATAACTCTTTGTGTTCTCCACTAACAGAAATTCCTTGAGGTCAGGGACCATGTCTTTCCTTTTTCTTTTTAAAAAGATTTTATTTATTTGAGAGAGAGAGAACGAGCGCACGCGTGGGAGAGCAGGAGTAGGGGGAGGGGCAGAGGGACAAGCCGACTCCCCACTCAGCGGGGAGCCTGACTCAGGGCTTGATCCCAGGACCTGGAGATCATGACCTGAACCTGAACCAAAATCAAGAGTCGGCACCTCAACCGACTGAGTGCCCACTCAAGCGCACCCCTTTTTCTTTTTATACGGTGTCTGGCAAACAGTAAGTATTCAGTGTTTGCTGAATGAATGACTTAACTACAGCAATACACTGACATTGATACTCCATGTGTTTGAACCAGGAGGGAAACTTGCTTGATACTAATTTTAAAGCTGTGTTCCAATTTTAATTCTTGGAAGTATATGAGATTTTCACTTTAAAATAACTGAGGTGGGGAGCACCTGGGTGGCTCAGTCGGTTAAGTGGCTGTCTTCAGCTCACGTCATGATCCCGGGGTCCTGGGATTGAGCCCTGCATTGGGCTCCCTGCTCAGTGGGAAGCCTGCCTCTGCCTCTGCCTCTGCCCCTGCTTGTAATCCCTCTCTCACCATCTCTCTGTCAAATAAATGGATAAAAATCTTAAAAAAAAAAAAAAACTGAGGTGGGGGGCGGTACCTGGGTGGCTCAGTTGGCTTAAGTGTCTGACTTCGGCTCAGGTCATGATGTCCTGGGATGGAAATGTGGTGGGCTCTGTGCTCAGTGGGAGTCAGCTTGTTGTCTACCCCCCCGCCACGCCCTGCTCATGCTCTCTCTCTCAAATAAATAAATAAAAATCTTTACCAAAAAAAAAAAATCCCCAAGTTGTTTTAAAAAAATAACTGAGGTGGGATGCCTGGCTGGCTCAGTCAGTGGAGCATGTGACTCTTGAGATCGCGGGGTTGTAGGTTTGTGCCTCATTTTGGGTGTGGAGAGGACTTTAAAATCTTTAAAAAAAAAAAATAAAATTACTGAAATGCCTGAAAATATGTGAAGATCAAAAGAGTTTTGGTGTTAATAATAGTCAAGAATTATTTGTCTTGGGTTTATTTAAACCCATTCAAACTAGCTTAAGCAAAAAAGTTGAATTTGTTGTACAAAAAAAAAAAGGGCAGTGTTCCTGGACCTCTTGAGGTCATGGAACCAGTCCTGGGAAGTTGCTGGGAGCCACGGTTGCTTTTCTTTCTCTTCTCTCTCTCCTTCCTTTTTGATTAGATACTTCTTCCTCCGTCGAGTCCATCCTATATGAATGGTTGATGCTTCTGAACTCGGAAAGGTTTATCAGTTTTTATTTTTTCCTTCCAAAATGGCAGAGTCTGCACATTATGTTTTAATAATGAATTGAAGGTATGGATGGTAGATATATTGTTACAGCCATTCTGAAGCAAATTCTTTTCCCAGTGTGTCATTTACAGTCTGTTTGTGGGAGGAAACTTATGCAAAGAAAGAATGACCACTATTCAACCAAACAATGATATCTATATTTTCCCGTTTTTTGTTTCTTTAAAATGAACTTCAGTCAGACATGGCCAGGTTGATTTCTTCCCTTAAATCCTCTTAGAAACTGTGCCCAGGCCATTAATGGCTTTGTTCAGTGGGCAGGAAGTGGTTATGTTTGTACAAGTTACACAATCTTGACTAAGTTGGAGCAAAGAACTAAAGAGATCTCTGATCTTTTTTTTCTCCAGAATTAACTTTTCTGTTCCACAAACTTACGCATGATGCACGAACCTGGTTACTGGGGGACACTTAGCAAAATCCTAATTTATTTTATATATCAGCATAGCTGCCTGTTGAGGGATTCTGAGAAGAACAGTTGCTTGAGATGCTCATGCTGGAATGGAGGTTAAGTTTGTGTAGTTTTACCTCTTAACAGTTTCTTACGAATGCAATAAAGATGTCTGAAACTAGTGCACTGTAGGCGTTACCGCGGAGAGTCAGGCCCCACTTGCTCCCCCCACTGCCCCTCGCAGGCCTTTTGGAAATTTACCTTTTCTGTTCTGTGGTTGGCACAGTTCCCCCTCCCCCCCCTCTATATGCCCATGCCTATTACCTGTCTCTAGTACCCCAATCGTCTGCTACTTTTCTTCCTGAAAGTGGGATTTTTCTGTCACTATTTGATGATTCTTTGAGCATTATGATTGACATTTTGCAATTTGAGCAGAGCTGATTTTATGTATAGTATTCCTAAGTACTTTTCTCATCTGCCCATTCATTCATTCATTCATCCTTCGTCATTTTGATCTCTTTTATTTCCTGAAGCCCATATATCACTGAGAGAAAATATAATCTTAATTAAGTGAATAACTTATTCACTAATAGAGATCAGAATGAGAGGAGAATGAATGGAGAAGTGAATTTAGGTGGAATCAGAAGATATTTTCCCTCTTTTTTTTTTTTTTTAAGATTTTATTTATTTATTCATGAGAGGCAGAGGGAGAAGCAAGCTCCCGGCTGAGCAAGGAGCCCGATGTGGGGCTCCATCCCAGAACCTTGGGATCATGACGTGAGCCCCAAGGCAGACGCTTAACCATCTGAGCCACCCAGGTGCCCCTCCTTCTTTAAAATACTAGTTATTGGTGACTCCTGTGAAGGAGAATTGTCCCAGTTATTGCTGCAAAATCACATGTACTCACTTTAGATCATTAAGGTTTCCCTTTGGAGTGATCCTTTGCCATTACTTGTTTGCTTGTATCTTTTGCTCCCTTTCTTCCTTGCCACTTCCGAGGCAAGCCTTCACTTTTGGATATTTTTGTCATTTTTCTTCAAATGTTCCATAGTACGTAGCATTCTTGGTCTTGTCTTGCTTGCAGTCTATTCTTTGCACTTTACCAAATCACCTGCCTCACCCCAAAATGTCTTCAAAAAGTCCTGCTTTTCCTTGTAAGTCTTCCTCCTGTTCAGAATCTTGCAGTTGTCGATGCCCTCTCCTCCTACTCCATTCCTCCCAGAGGTTTCCTTTGATGGTGGTACTTGCCTTGGAATTTCCACTTGAGCCTGTTAAACCCTCGGGGGTGGGGGGGGGTGATTCTGTCGGCATTCACTTCTCTTTTCCTGTGTCAAAGGACTAAGGACAAAGAATCCTCCTTATGCATTCTTGTGCTGAGGATTCCAATCTACAGGTTCTTACCAGGATCTGAATTCTCTCGCCACTGTTCCTGATAAGATTGTCCATTTCTTCCCTGTTCTCAGGACAGAAGGGCTCCGTTTGTATTGGCTCAGGATACTCAGATAACTAGTAATTTGGTAATGATTACTTGATGCTTTGAAGGCAAACACACAAAATAGCTTCTCTACGAAGGGAGCTGTGTAAAATCAGGGTGGGATGATCTCTAATGAGTTTTCCAGCTCTCTTAACTCTGAATCTGTGAATTTATCCTTAAAGAAGAGTTTGTTCGTCAGAAGAGACCCATAATTGCCTATTTTCTACTTATTTTTGATCTATCTGCAGTTTAATTTTGTGAACGATGTTTCGCTACTTTCCTCAGCTGTAAAACTCCTTATAACTTCTCTCTGTAAGAACCAGCCTGCTGCCAGACAGATTTTCAGATTGTTCAATTTTAAAATGTTTTTCTTAAAGGATAGGCTAGTTCCCCAGTGGAAAGTGTGACTTTGGAGATAACTGCCATGTCTTTGAAATCTGGAAAAAAATATTTGCAGGAAGTCCATAGCCATTGCTGGTCAACAGCTTTCTGCTCAGTATGCTCCAGGGCAAGATTACCAAATTTAAGCCTCTGAACTTTCACATTGCTCTTATTCTGAGCGTATTACATGAAATTGGCTTTGAACTTTTCATATTTATGTTTTTGGCAGAGCTGTTGAGAAGCTCTATTTCCATTCACCATTATTGTGTGTCCCTGGTATATAGTAGGCTCTCCATTTGGTTCATTGGATGAATGAAGAAAGTGATCCTGCTGTTCGGTCAGTAGGGTTGAAAGAGAAGTCTGCACCAACTTTGCAGATCACTGTTGATCTTGGGTTCACCCCTGTTGCCCTGTGTATTACACGACCCCACGATTATTGCAGTCTCATAGATGTCTCAGTCACTGCAGGGGACAGACTCAAAGTATCTAGTAGATTTCCATGTGCCATTTCTGGAGAACTGAAATATTGACATACGCAGGTTTCATTCTAGTTTAGAGCTGGCTTTTAGTGAAACTTGCAGAAGGTCCTACTTCCTGCCTGTGAGTTAGGGTGATAGCATCGCACCCTAAAAATGCCTTGTTCAGAAGTGACATGATCATTTTTTAGTTTGGAATATTGGTAAGCAGGCAGATTTATGTGGAAGCACTTTGTTTTTACTATATGTGTAAAACTCCAGGGAACACTGACTAGGATATGAGGTGCTCCTTTTTGGTGGTGCATTAGCAACGTGGCAGTTACTGATCTGTCATTTACTTTGAAAAGGGATTGTGAAGTTTTGGCCTCATGCCTGGAGTAGCTCCAGATGGTCAGAAAAGATTTTTGTATTGAAGTCAAAGAGTATATTGCAGTGATAGAATTGGGCTGGTTATGTTTATATTAGAACATTGACTTCTTACTTTATCCCTCTGTGAAGTTTTTAATTTTTTTTTCCCCCTGAGGAAGTGAGTGAAGTATGGAATATTTGGAATACCTTGGTTCTTGGTGATAGTGATTCATTCATGAGAGACAGAGGAGGGGGGAGAGAGAGAGAGAAGCAGAGGGAGAAGCAGGCTCCCAAGGAGCAGGGAGCCCGATGCGGGACTCGATCCCAGGACCCTGGGATTATGACCTGAGCCGAAGGCAGACGCTTAACCATCTGAGCCACCCAGGCGCATATTGGTGCTAGTGATTCAGCGGTGGGATATGTGGTCTGTATACTTGCTTTGTCAACCTCAGTACCCCTGATATTTAGTATTTACAGAGGATGCTTGAAGAATTGGAATGTAGAGATCTATCACCATTCTAGCTGATTTGGGAAATGCGGGTCAGAAGCTTCATTTGGGTCCTGTGCGCTTAATGTGATAAACTGGCTGTTAGCCCACAACTGTTATTTAGCGGATTTCCTTAGTCGTTTGGCCCATCTGTGATGGGAGCTGATGTTACTTCATCTCTTCTCATGTTTCCCCCTGATTCTGTGGCTGATAGGGTAACAGTGAAGTATAGGTGTTCCAGTATGGGTGGGAGGTGAGCAGGGGAGAGGTCATGGTATTAACCAACACTTCCCAAGCTTTGCTCTGCTGGGCTCTAGAGCTTAAGTTCCACACGTGACCTCGCTCATGTACCTTCATGCCAGTCCTTGAAGGGGAATGATGTGATTCCTGTTTTCTAGATGAGAAAACTGAGATTCAGAGAGAGAATAATCTGCCCAAGGTAACAACTAGATAATTCTCTTTTACTGCCTGCTCACATACAATTTTGGAGAAATTTATTAAAAGTTTCCTGCCCTTTCAGGTTAGAGGTGACCTCGGGCTTCAGGAAATAAAGCTCATTTTCCTCCTGGGAACCTGGAGCTTGTTGAAGCAGAGCCTTTTAGTAAAGCTTGGTCACAAGGCTCAGATTAGGACCTAAACCTCCAGACCGGCTGGTGCTCCCACACTGTTTTCGGTTACTCTTGTGGTTATTAGGCAACTCGGTGCGTCTGAAGAACACCAACAAAATTTCTGTCTTCGAAGAAAATGCAACCCATGGGGAAGTGACATTCCGTTGCATACCACACAAAGGAGTTTTTCTCTCTTTTGAAAAAGATGTTGGTATGCACATTGAAAAGAATGAGAAAAATCTAGAATTTTGATTCTTGTACTCTGTTGATCGTCCAGGTGTTTGACAGAGGTTGCTCTTCTGGAGTACTTGTGTGGAGGGGCAGCCAGCAGGCATGCGCAGGACCTCACACCAGCTCGCCCTTCGCGGACGTCGTAGCTCCTCCCGAGTCCCTGCTTGGCCTGGGCTAGTTTCTAAATTGGTGCTTTTCTCTGCAGACCCAAGACCTGGTTGTTAGCAGTTTTTTTTTTCCCCTCTCTGATTCAGTCTTCCATGAGCGTCCAGAATTGTCCTCTAGGTTGTTACTCTGCTTCTCAATTTTGTCTTCTTTTTAAATCTGCCGTTTAGATACTGTTTAGGCAGTATTATTTTTCTCTCTCTTTGCTGTGGCACTGTAAATAGCTCATGAGTTCTTTTGGGATTGGGTCCTGAACTGCAGGAACACCCTGTTCTAGTTGATGCGCTTTTTGCTTTTTGCAGTCGTGCTACCTTTTTGATGAGAAGGATCAAAGTGGAGTGGAAGTGTCTTAGTCTGGCTCAATGTAAATCTGATCTCTGAGGCTTTTCCACATTCACAAAGGCCCAGATTGGGGCTTTCCTTTTAGTTGCTGTTACTTTATTATTACAATTATGAATGGCACATCAGTGCTATTATTTTATAAAAGATCATAAAATAAAGGTACATTTTCTTAGTGTTTAAAAAAAAAAAGACAACTACCATGAGTCCTAGAGCTACAGTTAAGTTACATCAGGAATTTTTTTATCTGACACAGTCTCGGGTGGGTTTTTGGTGCAGTCTACCTGTATCAGGGGAGTGGAATGTCATCACCCTAAAAAAAAAAAAATTACTTGAGGCCTATTAGGAGTCTGTAGACGATTGTAGTTTCTTAGTGACTTGTGGTCTAGGAGGTAGTCCTATAGAACAAGCTCTTTCAGAGCCCTTGGGAAACCAGTAATCTTCCCTACTGCTTACCCTCATGACTTATTAAATACACTTTAAGGGGTTCCCCCTCCTGTTTGTTTTGAAGAGACTTCCTCTGAGAATGAATGGTAAAATACTTGTTCTTAGGTGTCGTTCCCCCTCCCCCAGAGGATGTGGTATTGTCACTGTTTCACGTTGTGTGTTGTGGTATTACCCAAAGGCTCCTGAGCGTGGGCAACGTTCAGGGGCATCTCCTTCCACTGCCTCTGTGCCCATGTGCTCCACGAGCACCACTCAGCCTCCCACTCAGGAATCTGCCTGTGTGCCTTTGCTTGGAGTGCTTCCTCGACTCCTCATTTGCCCCTCAGTCATAGGGCGACCACCGGGATTTTAATCCACATTTCCTAACGCGCAGGCCCATCCCAGTGGAACCCACGTTACAGCCCCCACAGCTCTTTCCAGGGGCTTCTGTTCTGCCTTTTACACTGCTCTCATTACCTACCTGTTCTTGCCCCACCGAACTCAGACTTCGGGCTCCTCTGGAGGGATGGTAGGTTCACCTTTAAGATCTTAGGCGCCAGAGCTGATGCCATGCCTACTGAGTAAGGAAGAGCATGAAAGAAGGTAAGCAATTCGGGGTTGACTATCCTGATCATGGCTCCCATACTCTCAGCACTGCGGCCCTCTGTCCCTCCAGCATTTTACTTGAATGAGTGTGTGGTTCTCTCCTTCCAAACCACTGGGCAGGTTTTTGCTCCAGAATGTTTTCTGAGGAGTCCTTATTTATAGCAAGAATAAAAATGTTTTGTAGGGAAATTTAATAATAATAATCAACACAGATGGAGTCCTTACTATGTGCTGGACACTGTTTTAAGAGCTTTATGTGCATTTCTTCACCTCATCACCTCAGTCTTCAAAGGTAGGTACCTTACGCTCTCTGTTTTGTGAATGAACGAACTGTGGCACTGAGAGGGCTGGCAAGTTGTGGAGTCAGGATTTGAACCCGGGCAGTTGTGGTCTTTAGGTAAGTTGTATTGGGTAAGAGAGGGCATAATAACATCTTCTCCCGAAACTCCATATTCCTCTTGAACTCTTTTCTGTGTTAACGTATTGTCTTGTTGCTTGTATAGTTACTTGGGTCAACTTCTTGTGTTTTTGCTGAGAAACATCATTGTCAACTTCCTCGACCTGGTAACTTCCTCTTGATGGGCCATTTGAGAAGGTAACCACAATTAAACCTCAGGAGATGGCCTTGTTAGGCTAGTTTTGCGTATCTTAATGAGATCAAATCAGAATTTCTTTGGTATTTATTTATTCATTCTTCTTTGCTAATAAGCAAAATGTTTTGTAAAAGGTTTGCTGGCTTTTATGCAGCCCGAGTGAGCGAATACAGAGTTAACACTATAGGCAAAGGTTGAGCTCCTCAAAGAATTAGTGAATCTTAGAAGTTACTGTCAAGGACCTTTAACCTAACTGGCCAGCCGCAGTTCCTGAGCCCTTCACACCCCCTCCTGTTCACCACTCAGAGTAGCTTGATACCTCACCTGCTGGCAATGGGTAGTACCTAGATGCTCTGGCCAGGTGGCTCATGTTTCCTCCTCCCTGGGAAGGAAGTCGTGGAATCTGGCTAACAATAACATTTAGTCCTCTTCATTGAATTGGCCCCCCCCTTTTTTTTTCCTTTCTATTCTCAGTAGAGTAATAGCTTGAAACCATTTTTAGAGGGGCTACTAAAGCCGTTCACAAACTGATGGCCTTTTATTCAAACGGCACTTTATTTGCAAAGCAGTTTTCTATGTATTATTTATTGTGTATTTTCACAGGACCCTGTGAAGTAAACAAAGGGAGGATTGTCCCAGTTCACAGATAGGAAAACCTAACCTGAGAAGGCGTGCTATTCTTAAGGACGCCTCAGCAAATAAGGGGACGAATCAGGCAGTAATTCCAGTTGCAGTTTCCTGATTCCAGATCGCCCCCCCCCCACTTCCCAGTGCATTGTATTATCTCAAAAGTGAAGAACCTCTCACTGAAAATCTGTAGGTGCAGACATTCTGCACTTCTAATGATAGGAACATGGAAATATTTTTACTGTGCTCACATTTTCCCAGACTGTTAGAATATTTTGACATCTTTATAAATGACAAATAGAGTTAGAAATCACTTACGTTACCATAATTGTATAATTTTAGATGTTTAAATATTAAACTGGGATCCATCAACAGAATGCAGCCTCTTGATAGCCTTAAAAAAAAAAGGCACATCTTGAGTCAAGAATTAAGATATTAAAATAAGGCTCTTGGCTATTTCTGGAATATGTTAGCTAATCTACCTTGTGGTTTTCTTTCTCTGGAATTGGTGAAGAAAGAGATAAACAAAATCCCAAACCAAGTCACATGAAAAGAATTAACACTCCTTTGGGCATACAGTTGTTTGGTATCATCATAAATTCTCCTGCCCATAGTGGCTGACAAGGGGGTGATATAGGAGAATTGTAACACTTGGCCGTTGACCGTGGACCAAATAAATATGTGTTATGACTTTTAACCTTTACCTTTTACTTTAAGCAAGAGAACCTTATAGTTAGGTGAGTTGGGTTTTTTTATGTTGCAGTTATGAAAAATTACATACGTTTGTAATAATAGTGGATCCCCATGTTCTTGTCTTGGTCCCAACAACCAGCACCTCATGGTCAGTCTGGTTTCACTTTACCCCTGTCCCTTTCCCACTTCCTGCAGTTACATTCTGAAGCAAATCCCAGACCTCTTATCATTCAATCTCGACATATTTCAGTATTTTTTTCAGATAAGGTCTTTCCAAAGTTTATTTTCTTATTTAGAAAAGTTTTACAAATGAAACGTTGGAATTTTTGCTGTATAAGTTTGTGGTTGAGATTATGCAATTTCTAACTAATCAGCACTTTTCAGATTTTTGGCTGACAAACTGTTTCTGAAACAGGGAAAAAGTTAAATTCACGGTAACAAATAAATGTGTATCTTGGTAGTGCTAAAAATTAGTTTATTTTTCAGACTTAACTTTTGTTCTTATTGAAAATTAAGATGTTTCATAAACTTTTGAACTCTTGTGTAGTACCATTCATGTTGGTCAGTTTTGTGTGCTTTCAATCTTTATTTTTCCCAGCTGTTTCGAACAGTCTAAATAGTGTACCTTAAGCTTATGCAATCATTTAGGCTCTAATGGTAGGGAATTTTCAGTAAGTTGGACATACCTTTAGTAGCAGGTTTCCATTCAAGGACTGTATTTGCTGATTGCAGATTGCTTATTAAGGAGAATTCTCAGGTTTTATAGAATAAGTAAATGGATTTATGGGCCTTATTTATATGTGTATGTATGCATTTTAAAATGTTTATATGCTATGAATTTAACCGAAGTTGAGAAAACTAACCTAGTTTATATACAATCAATTAATTGGTTCATTAAAATTTTAATTTTATTGTATGTAGTAAAGAATCAAAAATTAATCTTTATTCTTTGTAGCTGAGTGAGGACCTTACTTCGTGAATGGTAGTCAAACTTAAAAGGCACATTTTGGCTAATCTTACCTTTTCGCTTAAGTGTCCCAAGATAGTATGGAGACTGTTACAGGCAGTCACACATACTAAAAAGAACAAAATACTCATTAACTAGAAACAACTATGAGCATTTTTAAGGCTCTGAAGCATACTGTCAGGCTTAATAATAACAGCAAATATTAGCTTAGTACTTGCTGTTCTGAGCACTTAGCTAACTCATTTAATTGCTCCCATAGTCCTCTAAGGATAGATGTTGTAATGATCCTGCTTTAAAGATAGGGAACTGAGGCACAGGGATGCTAATAAGTAGTAGTCCCAACCCCAGTTAGTAAGTTGTCAGAATTCGGCAGTTACTCCAGAGTGTAGGCTCTTAACAGTTCTGCCTAGAGCCTCACTTGGTTTATAAGGCGAAATACTAATAGTTCATAGTGTGTATAGCCTTGCATTTTTGTCAGTGAGAACATGTTTTAGAACACTGCTGTCCAATGGAATTTTCCAAAATGATGGAGATATCCTATCTGCATTATGCAGTAGGATGAACACTAATCGCATTGAGCACTTGAAATACGGCTAATATAACTGAGGGGTGACATTTTAAATTCTGTTTAAATTTACTAGCCACACGTAGCTGTAGTGGCTTCAGTATTGGACATTGAAGTTTTAGAGTCCAAGAGACCTGGGAGGAATTTATAGTTTGCGTTTTCCTGGGGGAATGACAACTTCTTGACATTTTAAGATTCAGTATCCTGACCTCACTAGGGTAGTCAGTGACTGTATCATTAAATAGTGATGATTTTAATGAGTGAAACTTTTTTTTTTTAAAGATTTTATGTATTTATTTGAGAGAGAGAGAATGAGACAAAGAGCACGAGAGGGAAGAGGGTCAGAGGGAGAAGCAGACTCCCCGCTGAGCAGGGAGCCCGATGCGGGACTTGATCCCGGGACTCCAGGATCATGACCTGAGTCGAAGTCGAAGGCAGTCGCTTAACCAACTGAGCCACCCAGGCACCCGAGTGAAACTGTTTTTACAAATCAGATAATTGAATGTTTAAAACAGTAATACCTAACAACTGACTCCTGTTTGATCATTAACATAAGACATGGTCAGCCTACCACATTTGGAGGCATCCCCTCTTTAATTCCTCCGTAGCTGAGCAAAAATTGCTTTGACGTTCCCTTACGCTTTTCAGCCTTGGAGAGGAGTTCTTGCTTGTAAAGAGTCCAGCTCCTTGGTCAAGCTTAACATCAAGGAATGATGATAAGATAGTAAAATGGACTTTGTGGGCCAAAGGCAGCTCTTAATAAGCAAGCATTGAGCTTTTCATCTTTCTCTACAGCTGAATTGTGTTGACAGAGTTCCCATCTATGAAAATACCGCAAGAAAACTCATGGGTAACGAAGCCAGGTTTCATTTCAGATGAGACCACATAAACTCTGGTATTGATACCTCCTCTAACATGCTTTCATCTAAGTCTTTATGAGGCTCTTAAACCTAATTATTTTAATCTTTTCTTTATGTTGATGAAAAGGGCCAGAGTGGTTGCTTCCATCAGCAACGGTGGGGATCTGAAATGCAGGCAAGCAGAGCTTCCAGATGGTGGCGGGTTTTGGACCTTAGCCACTCAGCAGACATAATTAAACATGTCTGCAGTTCTAAAACAGACCTTTTCTTTGTTTATGGGATTGAACTGTTATCATTAGCATTTAAGTGAAGGACTTGAAGTACTAGAGCCAGGTGCTATATCAGCTACTGTATTAAGTACTGGGTCTGGAACTCTGCTTTGAAAGGTTTGGAGAAGTTTCCGCAAACATTTGGGAATTAGGATGGCTGTGGGGTGTTTTCAACAGGTCTTGTTTGCTCACTTCCTGCTTGTCATTCTCAATGTAGCAAAGTTAGAATGTAGAGAGTCAGGATCTGATGTGAAAGTGGATTGGGACTTTCAGGCAAAAAGTATGGGATGGTCGGTGAAATCAGCTATATTCCTGGCTCTGGCACTCGCTTCTGTTTGAAGTGGAGCGGATCATTCAGTTACTGTGGACTTGGACTTCTCCACTTGGTAAAACTTCTTTCAGGATGGGAAACCACTTATCACGAGAAAGTGATTGGACTTCATGAAAAGAGAATTATAGTTTATTTGTAGAATGAAAGATAGCTGTGAATAAAATCTTTAAAAAAAAAAAATAAATGGGGCACCTGGGTGGCTCAGTCATTAAGTGTCTGCCTTCGGTTCAGGTCATGGTCCCAGGGTCCTGGGATCAAGCTCTGCATTGGGATCGAACCCCGCATTGGGCTCCCTGCTTGGCGGGAAGCTTGCTTCTCCCTCTCCCACTCCCCCTGCTTGTGTTCCCTCTCTTGCTTTGTCTCTGTCAAATATATAAATAACATCTTTAAAAAAAAAAAAAAAAAAAAAATATATATATATATATATATATATATATATATATATATATATATATATAGCTGTGAGTTCCCATGTTTACTCTGACGGCCCCATTGCCAGTAAACTCTCCATTTACACTTTTACTGATGATTTAAGGAGCAGGTGAGGATCACTTTTTTTTTTTTTTAAGACTATTTATTTATTTATTTATTTGACAGAGAGACAACAAAAGAGAGGGAACACAAGCAGGGGGAGTGGGAGAGGGAGAAGCAGGGAGCCCGATGCGGGGCTCAATCCTAGGACTCTGGGACCATGACCTGAGCCGAAGGGAGACGCTTAACGACTGAGCCACCCAGGCGCCCCTAGGTAAGCATCAGTTAAAGACCTTTGGGACGCGTTTTGCTTGTGCAGGTCATTGTACGGTATGTTCTATAGCTAGTTCCCTTCTTCACTGAAGTTTTAGAACTAAGTTGACCTTGTGGCGGGGAGTGGTTGCACAGCTTAGGTAAGTGTAGGGACTGACTTGTTTTATGTCCTCTCTACTGAGAAACTAGCCATATTTTAGCCAGGAAAGAAAATTCACCTTTTTCTGTGTTTCCCCCAGCCTGCTTTCCTTACCACATGACCTTTAAGAACTGTTCTCTTCCTGGAAACCAGGCCTTCCCTTATGAGTTATGCTGCATCTCAAGCAAGGGCGATGTCACAGGGTGGTGACTCCAGAGGAGGGCTTCATTGGGTTATGACCATGCAGCAGATGTATTGAAATAGTTGCTTACAAATGAATTGACAATTGATGGACCCCGTTTTTTCAGTCACTTGGTGGAGTGTGTGCCTCTGTCTGGGAGGTCTTTAGGCAGTTGATTGCATATTGGTGCTGCTGAGCTGTAGCCTGTGACTGTGGAGGCTGCCATGGGGGTGGCCCTCTTGCTGTGCAGCAATTCCAGAATTCCACTGGGCCAGTATGCAGGGCTAGTTCTCGGTTTACAAATCCTGTGTGTTCTGTGACTTCGAAACCATACACGTGTGTGTGCTTAGACACATCCCTTCAGCCTGTGCACACAGCAGCCTGCACCATGGACACGGAATGACAGTTGAGCCTTGCACTCTTTCAGCACAAAGTTAAAACTTGACTCATTTAAAGATAGATTCGTTCTGTTTCAGAGCAGCCCTTTACCTTGTGCTTTTGCATGTTGTTACTTGTTTTAGTGAGATTTGTTGCTTACGACTGGAGAATCTTGCCGTCTTGCTATTTGAGGATGATTTCATAGTGGAGGATGTCTCCGGTATCTTAGTTTGCGACTTGATAGCAGGAGTTATGCTTTAAGGCCTGGAAAAAAACAAGGTAATTTAAAGTCTGTTTTGAGACACATGCAGAGGAAGCTATTGTGTAACTGTTGGGCACCTGAAACTTGGCAGGCCCCAAGTCCATTAGTGGCCGCAGTCACATGATTGATTACCAGTTGGGAACTGTAGTTAGCTTATTGCAGACCTACATCCGTCATAATTGATGTTGTCGTCAGTGTCAAACTACTCACCCTGTTCTGCCCGCTTCCTTCCAATAACAAAAGTTTGCCTTGCATGTGTGAGAGTGTGTGTGACTGTGTTTGTGTATGGAATTAGAGTTTTTTACCATGATCCCGTCACAACTGCAGGCCTACCTTGGAGGTATTATGAGTTTGGTTCCAGACCACCATAGTAAAGTGAATAGCACAATGAAGTGAATCCATTGAATTTTTTGGTTTCCCAGTGCATAGAAAAGTGAAGGTTGTACAATCCAATAGTCTGGTAAGTGTGCAGTAGCATTAAGTCTAAAAAAAAAAAAAGTCCATACCTTAATTAAAAAAAGAAATGCTAAACCATGTGAACTTCAGCAAGTGGTAATCTTTTTGCTCATGGAGGCTCTTGCCTTGATGTTGCTGGCTGCTGACTGATTGGGGTGGTGCTTGCTGAAGGTTGGGGTGGTTGTGGCAATTCTTCAAATAGGACAGCAATGAAATCTGCCACATGGATTGACTCTTCCTTCACAAATGATTTCTCTGTAGCATGTGATGCTGTTTGATAGCATTTTACCTATAGCAGAATTTCTTTCAAAATTGGAGTCAGTGCTGTCTAACTCAGACACTGCATTATCGACTAAGTTTATGTAATATTCTAAAGTTTTTGTTGTCATTTCAACAGTCTTCACAGCATCTTCATCAGGAGTAGATTCCATTTTAAGAGACCACTTTTCTTTGCTCATCCATAAGAACCCCTCATCTGTTGAAGTTTTATCATGAGCTTGCAGCAGTTCAGTCCCATCTTCAGGCTCCACTTCTAACTTTAGATCTCTTGCTGTTTCTACCACATCTGTAGTTATTTCCTCCACTGGCAGTCTTGAACCCCTCAAAGTCATCCATGAGGGTTGGAATGAACTGCTTTCAAAATTCCTGCTCATGTTGATATTTTGATCTCTTTCCATGA
The DNA here is from genome assembly GCF_003265705.2 of Callorhinus ursinus. Classification (NCBI taxonomy): domain Eukaryota; kingdom Metazoa; phylum Chordata; class Mammalia; order Carnivora; family Otariidae; genus Callorhinus; species Callorhinus ursinus. The sequence goes on along the minus strand of NW_027397063.1, from coordinate 83,886,332 downwards.
ATCATAAATGTTTTTAATGGAGTCTAGAGCGGTGAATACTTTCCAGAAGGATTATTACAATTTATTTTGCCCAGTTCAATCAGGAGAATCACTGTCCATGACAGCTATAGCCTTATGGAATGTAGTCCTTACATAATAAAACTTGAACGTCAAAATTACTCCTGATTCATGGGCTGCAGAATGGGTATTGTCTTAACAGATGTGAAGAAATATTAATCTCATTGTACATTTCCATCAGAGCTCTTGGGTGATCAGGTGCATTGTCAGTGAACAGAAAGGAATCTTTTTATCTGCACAGTAGGTCTCAACAGTGGGCTTAAGAGATTCAGTAAACCATGCTGTAAACAGATGTTCTGTCATCCAGGCTTTTTATAGAGCACAGGTGGAGTAGATTTAGCGTAATTCTTTAAAGGTCCTAGGATTTTCAGAATGGTCAGTGAGCGTTGGCTTCTTCCGAAAGTCAGCAGCTGCCTTAGCCCTTAGCAAGAGTCAGCCTGTCCTTTGAAGTTTTGAAGCCAGGCACTGACTTCTTTCTACCTATGAAAGTCCTAGATGGTATCTTCTTCCAATATGAGGCTGTTTTGTCTACACTGAAAATCTGTTGTTTAGTGTGGCCACCTTCATGAATTATCTTAGCTAGATCTTCTGGATAACTTGCTGCAGTTTCTACATCAGCACCTGCTGCTTCCCCTTGTACTTCTATGTTACAGAGACGGCTTCTTTCCTCCAACCTCATGAACCAACCTCTGCTAGCTTTGAACTTTTCTTCTGCAGCTTCTTTACTTCTCTCAGCCTGCATAGAATTGACAAGAGTTACGGCCTTGCCCTGGATTAGGTTTTGGCTTAAGGGAATGTGGTGGCGGGGTTTGATCTTTTATCCAGACCACTAAAAGTTTCTCTGTATCAGCAATAAGGCTGTTTCTCCTTCTTATCATTTGTGTGTTCACTGGAATAGCACTTTTTGTTTCCTTCAAGAACTTTTCCTTTTGCGTTCACAACTTGGCTAACTGGTGCAAGAGGCTTAGCTTTCGGCCCATCTTGGCTTTCAATATTTTTTCCTCCCCAGGCTTAATCATTTCTAGCTTTTGATTTCTACTGAGAGACTTGTGACTCTTCCTTTTACTGGAACACTTTGAGGCCATTGTAGGGTTATTAATTTGCCTAGTTTCAATATTGTCCTGTCTCAGGGAGTCAGGAGGTCTGGGCAGAGGGAAGGAGATAGGGGAATGGCTGGTTGGCAGAGTAGTCAGAATACACACAACATTTATGGATTAAGTTCACCATTTTATATGGGTGCAGTTTGTGGTGCCCCAAAACAATCATAATAATGACATCAAAGATCACTGATTACAGATGACCATAGCAAATATAATAATAATAATGAAAAAGTTTGGAATGCTGCGAGAATTAGGAAATGGGACACAAGAGACACGAAGTGCGCAAATGCTATTGGATAAATGATGCCAGTGTCCTTGTTTGTTGCCAGGTTGCCACAGTCCTTCAATTTGAGGCAAAACAAAAACCAAAAAACAACATCTGTGAAGTGCAATCAAATGAGGTATGCTTGTATTTGAACTTGTTGATTTTAATAAGACATTAGAAAAACGGAAGATTCCATGCTTCTCCACTCTCTGTATTTGGGGAACCTGTGGGTTTCTTCCTATCAAGTTAATTAAGAGAAAGAAGGAAAGATTGTCCCAAATTGTGTCATCTTGTGCCCAGGGCCAAAAAAAAAAGTACAGGGACAGACAGGCCTTTAAAACTTGGACAATGACTTAAAAACGTGAATTAATATAATTTTAAATGTTCATTGATGTTTCTTCATGGAAGTTAAGTGGTTGTTTCCTGAGGGGTTTGCTCTTACGAAGTCATTTTGTGCTCTTATGAAAGGAAATGGAGGGGCAGTGAAAATGTGGGTGGGACTGGACTGGCTGGAAATTGGATGAGCAGGTCTCATTAAAGCTTCCTTTTTACTTCGCTGCACATACTTAAAGATTAGGAGTTAATTTCTCTTTATGGGGGAAAATGTGGCAAGGGGCATTCCCATTTCAGAGATTCTAAGTTTTGTGACTTATGTCAAGATGGAATTTCTTTTTCTTTTTAAGACTTTATTTATTTGAGAGAGAGCAAGCATGGGGGGTTGGGGGAGGGCCAGAGGCAGAGGAAGATGCAGGCTCCACACTAAGCAGGGAGCCCGACCCGGGACAACATCCCAGGACCCTGATATCATGACCTGAGCCAAAGGCAGATGCTTAACCGACCGAGCCACCCAGGTGCCCCGGGAATTTCGTTTATTTAAGGGTTATCAAATCCTTTTTTTTTTTTTTTTTGGTCAAAAAATGTTTTTCCTTGTCTTTGTGTCTTCTCAAACTTCAAAAGAAGAGTCTTTTATTTTTTTCCTTAATGGTTTTTATCATGTTTGAAGTCCTGAGTTCTTTAAGTACTGACATATGTGCAAATGAAGTCCCCATTACATTTTTATACTGAAAATTTATAGATCTGATTGTTGAAAGATAAGTACAGACTTTATTGTAGCTTTATATAAAAGAATTTTTGATTGTAGGCACCAGGGAGGCCATCTAATTCTTTATTCCAACTGGTGTCAAGGCCACCCGTATGACATTGTGACACATGGTCACCAGCCTGTGCTAGAATCATTGTGATCTACTAACAGGACAGTTGTACTAGGAGCCTGGAGACCCACTTCCAGTTCCGGGTGTGCCCATAACTAAGGGTGAGTTTTTGAGTCATGAAATGAAAGAATTGGACCAGGTGGTCACTAAGGTTTCTTCCATTTCTCGATCTCTGTGACTATCCATTGACAGAATGTCTTCAACTTTAAAAAGCAATCAGTTAATATATATTTTTTTGACATCTTTCATTTTTATATTGAACCCAAATTGTCATGGTTAAGATAGGCTTTCTGTTGTACTGTTTTTTCATATATTTTGATCAGGACACTCTTTGAGACACAGTAGCCCAGTAAATACACAAAAATATTTATATATAGCTGAATCAAAAGTTTCATAAATCAATACTTGCCTTTATTCTTTGTGATGCAGTTCTATACTATTCTATTTTCTTTAAAAGAATGCCAGTCAGTGACCCACTAAATTGGTTATATGACCCAAGAATGGGTCTTGGCCTCTAGTTCAAAAAACCACTCCGTAGCAACCTAGAACAAGTTTGTTTCTTCAAACTCAACTCGAATTCAACTATAGTTAGCTTATTTGCCTTTAGTTCTTCTCTTTTACGGGCTTTAAGGTCCCTAGTTTTTGAAGTTTTCCTAGTATGTTTTGATATTTTGACTCCCCACCATCATGGTCATCTGCCCCTAAACACTTAGTTTGTGCCCATCTTAAAAGTAATGGTGCCCAGGAGAAATATAATCTCAAAATAAAATTTACTGCCAGGTCTTTTTCCTGTCTCCTTTCCTACTAATGTCTACTATGTGTTACATAATTTTTTACAAGTATTTATTCCACACACATTTACTGAGCACTGTCAGGACTGTTCTTGGTGCCTGGGGATACAGCAGAGAGCAAAACAAAACTGCAGCTTTCAGGGAGTGTACGTTGTAGAGAACTGTGCTAGCTGCTAAGAGTAGGACCGCGAGTCCTACCCGGGCCCTTGCCCATGGAGCTTTAGGGCTCAGTTGCACATGGTCTTTTATGGCTCTGTGTTGTATGCTTGTTAGGTATTTCCCTTCTGAATTGTGAGCTCTTCCTGTCTTTCCACTTGAGTACACATTTCAGCAAAGATGAAATGTCCGTTTCTAGGGACAGTGTATGTATGAAGTTTCCCTTTATTTGAATTCATTAAAAAAGTTAAGTGGAAATTACAGTTAAAAAGATTATCAAAGAACAGAAATACTCAATTATTTTTCCTGAGTTTCAGGGTGGTTAAGGGAAGGTTTCCATTATATGTGATGAAAGCCTGTAAATTCTCTTCAGGTCACAAGGGCATCTAGAAGGGTCTTTAACATTTTAGGACAATAAAGTATACTTTTAAAATAAAATTACAAAAACAAAAAATAAAATAAAAATTACAGCTATTTCTAGAGTGACTTTGATAAGGGTAAATTTGGACCAATGTTAAAACTAGTTTTAGAGTTTGAATTTTTAAAAAAATGTCTGTAAAGTTATATATTGGGGGGAAGAGGTTTAAGTGAACAAATTAAAAATGTGGTTCTTCAAAGTTTGCAGTCACATTAGAAAGTAAAATCTGCATACACAAAATTAAATAAATGAATGATCAAGCCGAGTACAACTCCAGTACAATCGTAGGTAAATGGAATTATTCAAGAGAGTAACTGGAGACTTAACATTTGAAGTAGATGGGAGTGGATTGATTAAAAAAAAAAAAAATCAGGTCTGTTCTAAGTCGAATGTATTTTAAGGGATCTGAAGCACTTAAAAAAATCTGTGCTTAGGTGAAGTTGCATATTCATTTAAATAAAACTAGAATTTAAAAATATAATTTCTTTCTATTTAAAAAATTAACAAATTAGGATTTTTTTTAAATGGGAGCTGTAAATATATTTATAACATGAGGAAACTAATGTGTAGAATGAAAGAGAAAGGAAAGCAAGCCTTAAATGTGACATTCTTCATTCAGATTGGGATTGCATTGATCTAGAGGCAGGAAAATTTTTATGAGGTGGCATTTTTCACACAGGCCTGCCTCTTCCTTTACCTTATTCTGAATTACCTATATATCAAAGCTTTCTAGTCCAAAGTCAACAGGTGGAGATTTATGCTGGACTTATAAACAAAGCCCTAGAACATTACTACACTTAATTGTTGAATGCTCTCTCCCCCTTCCCTGGACAAAGATTTTGGCCTCCCGTGTGGTTGTCTGAGAGAGAATTAATGGATTCTTCTCTGTGATCTCATGTAGAAGGGCTCCCAGTATTGAAATATTTGACTTTTTTTTTCCTCAAAGAAAGAAACTGGGATACTTTTTTAAGTTGCCTAGTAATTTAAGTTCACAAAGGTGAACTGAAAAAGTATTTAAACAACTAGTACTAAAAATCACCTTAGGAAAAAAATAGCATATTTTTGTCTTCAGAGAGAATGGTGTCTCGGAGCCAAAAATAGTAACCCAAATAAAATACACAGAAAAGGGGAATCTGTCTGGTTGTAGTATCCAAATTAGATTTCAGATCCAAATCAGGATCCAGGCAAAGATCCAACTTAGATTTCATATTTTAAACTTCTTCTGTGAACTTCCACTTGACATTCTTTAAAGTGAAATGACACTTTGTACTAATTCTTAAAATGCCCCCCCCTCCATTTAAAACATGTGAAAATAGTTACTTTTTAATACCATCACGTAAATGGAATTTTGGGGTTTGGGAGGGTGAGCACAGTGCCCAGGTCCAACAAAATGCAGATCTCTGTCTCAGAAGAAGGGGGAGGTGCCATTTGACCAATACTACAGTGTCTGTTGAAAGTGGAACTTGCGTGGAAATGGTAACTTTGATTTGTGTGGAAGTGGTGAATTTCAGATTATGAAGGTTTCATCCTAGCTTCGCTGGGAGCCGTAGATTGACGTAAATGTTTGAGTATAGTGAAGCATTTAGATTGTGGCAGATGAGGACACGGGCGCCTTTGAGGGCAGTCTGCACAAAATGCTCTTGACTTTATGATAACTTTCTGCCTGCTGCCACCCAGGTGTCTGTCTCCTCCTCATTGGTTTGAGGGGCATTCCCTAAAATAAGGGAGGAAATTCAGATAATAGTTTTGGAGATTTCTGGCCAAGGCAGCCTTTTACAGGAAGTTTTTCTGGTTATGAGTGTCACACGATGGCCATGGGAATGTGTTTACTTGACTCTGTTGACACTTCGATACAGGAGATAAAGAACACACTGAACTCTCCCCCACCCCCCAACGCCCAAACTCCTATGTAGGTATTTTAGCAGCCTTTGAGATAAGGAACCCACACCCTATAGAAACTTTGAGTTGTACGGCTAGGGCAGGGATGGACGTTTGTATAAATAAGCATCTCTCCAGGATTGGGGGGGGCATCAAAAATAGGAATTTGTGATTTCTTATATTAAGTACTATCAGTGTCATGCTGTGAAGCTACACAGTTAGAATCTGAGCTGAGGCCTCAGGATCTTCGCTGACTAGGGTAAAAGAATAGATCAGTATACATGGCAGGAATCTAGAAGGCCCTTGTGCCTTTTAAATCCAGAGCAAGTCTCTGCCTTCCTCCAAAGCTGCTTGTTTGCCCTGGGTGGGATCTTGTTTGTGAGCCACAACTCCCAAGTGTTCCTGCTAGCTTAATAGGGAGAGAGACTAGGAAGAACAAACTGGCAAGTGAATTGGGTGGCTATTGACACAAAGGTCTCTAGATAGTTGGAAAGAAATTCTACATTTCAGGACATTTCTACCACCAAAGCAGAGGTGTGGGGATTATTCCTGTGTTGCCATTGTTGAGGTCTGTCTTTAGCACTCGATTCTGTACACACGAAAGTGTGTGGAGGTGGCAAATGATGCTTGGATAGCCACAATGTGGGAAATTGTCACTATCCTTGAAGATGATGAAGTTCAGCTTCTGGTGAGGGAAGACAGGACCTCAGAGCGTGTTTTAAAGTGAGGTGTTGGGTGCTGCTTCTTGTTTTTCTTGTTTTTCGGGCTTCTGCTTTTCGTGAGAGAAGTATCGTTTCTGGAAATGAAAAGCATGGAGGCAGCAAATCTATTTCTTTAAAAAAAAAAAAAAAGGCTGGATTTTTGCACTGCTGGACTGGCTGTTGATTTGGCAGCCTTGGTAACTGAGACCCTGGCTACGTGGCTGTGCAAAATCTCCAGTGCTTAGTTTCAAATCTGAAGTCACAAACGGGGTTCTAAAACAAAAATATGGCTTTAGAATAATAGAGGGAGGAGAAAGAGACAAGATTGATAATAGGCCAGTTACTATTTTTTTAAAATATGAATTAGGAGGTTAAACCTAAATGAAGAAAACAGAACTCCGCAGAAAAATAAGGTTTATCTTATAAAAAGTTCATATTTCACTCTTGGGCCTAGTTGTTAATGACATTCAGTTACCTGAAAGGATTATTAGGAGGGGGGGCATTATCCATTTTCACTTAATTGCCTTGCATCTGGGGCTTTGGAGGACAATTGGCTGTCTCATGGATTGACTATTGAAGTTGAGTGTGGTTTAGCTATGACCTTATCCGGAGACTTCTTGCCCTTTTAGGTTGAAGACACCCTGTTGAATCTTAGAATTTTTAGCAATAACTTGAAGGGGTGGGAACCTGCCCATGTGAGGTTTCATTTTGGCATAAAGCCAGAAGGCTCTGCTCTTGCCTGTAACTTAAATGTGGTTTGCTGGTAAACCCATCAAGGGTTCAAAGTTGATACTTAGTAAAAAGCCTAGAGGCCCCAAAGATGAACTGGTTAGAGTAGGGATCTCCTGTTGATTGTGTTTGTTAAGGACACTCCATGATTATGCATAAAATATATGTGTCTAACAGAGTCTCTGTATCTGATGGTTAGGTTTTTTGAAGGACAAACTCATTTCCTTATAGCAGCTTCCTTAGGAATTAAAATCAGTTACTTAAGTTGTTTCTCAGTATTTGGAATTAGTTGATTAATGCTTTTTTGAAAATTGATTGATTAACTGACCATCAGGATGTCATATTAGTCTAAGGTTTTAATTTAAAAATTGATATATAAAAGTTGGAGGTTGTGATTTATGAACCCTGTTTTTCCAAAGATTCATTTATTTAGTCAACTATTTTTTTTTTTTTTTTTTAAATCCCTGTGTTCCTTTCAGGACTGATTCAAAGACACTGGTTTGTTACTAGTAGTTTTCAGTTAATATTAGAGAACCTGAAGAGTCAAATTACCTTCTGGATTCCCCCATTTGGCTGCCAAAGTAATTTGCTTGTCTTACTTTTACCTCACCAATCATCTCTATTTTCTCCATTAATCAGAAATGTAACCATGGTTTCTGTGTTATATCTTTTGTTTCATTGTCTCTCTAATCTTTGTTCTCTCTGTTTTTTCTTTACGTGGCACAAAAATTGATTTGAGTCTAGAATTTGAGGTAAAGTTAATTATGCTAATATTGTGCTTTTCCATATTTGTGGTGTATAGGTTAAAATCTTAGGATTTTATTGGAGCGCCTGGGTGACTCAGTCGGTTAAGCATCTGCCTTCAGCTCCGCTCATGATCCCAGGGTCCTGGGATCAAGCCCCACAACGGGCTCCCTGCTCGGTGGGAAGCCTGCCTCTCCCTCTCCCTTTGCCTGCCTCTCCCCCTGCTTGTGCTCTCTCTCTCTCTCTCTCTCTCTCTCTGCCAAATAAATAAATAAATCAAATCTTCAAAAAAAAAAAAAAACCAACAACTTAGGAACTTATTTCATACATATGTTTCAAAATAGGGCACTGACTTGATAATAAAAGTTACGTTTCTTAAATCTGTAATACACTGAATATATTTCTTGGAGGTTTTTGTGGGTTTTTTTTTGTTTTGTTGTTTTTAGAGCAGTTTTAGACTCACAGCAAAATTGAGAGGAAGGTATAGGGATTTCTTAAATACCCACTGCCCTCCACACACACAGCTTCCCTCACCAGAGCAGTACATTTGTTAAAAGTGATTGACACTCCATTGACACATCATTATCACCCAGGGTCTGAATATATTTTTAAATGCAGAAAGTAAAATTGTGAACAGTGTTGTAAATTAGAAGGTTGAATGGCTGTGTAGGTAAGTTTAGTAATAGGTGACAGATTTTGTATTCATACCTGTTTGCCATTAATCGTGCGTTTTGTCAGTTACTCCTCAGAGCAATTCGATTAACACATTAAGTTTTGGGGTTTAAGAAATGTACTTCAAAGTGTAAGGTAGTTAATGCTTACCTAATTGGCTAGGAAGAGCTTTTATTTCTTTTTAGGAAAATAATTTCCTCTTGTTTCACATTATCCAGCACATTGGTTGAGTGAAATTAATTGTTAACTTGAAACACATTTATTTTCTATGAATGTGAATACTCCCAGAGTACATTTGACACTTTGATAATACTTAATTGTGGATTAGGTTCATGGTTCCATGTGATATGTTGACATTCAAGTCAGGGGAGCCTATTACATTTATAGAAGTTCAATAACAAACTCATCATTAACTAGGATTGCAGGAAATAAGGAAATACGTGTTTTGGCATATGAGGTATGTATTGGAATTCTTTTTTGTACCTGTGTTGTAAACTAATAAGGAAGTCCAACTACTATGTATTTTTTTCTTTTATAAACTTTTCTCCCAACTCCAGATAATTTGAATAAAGTCCTCTTTATTCCTGTCTGTTGTGGTCATTTACTTTCTATGGATAAATAGTATTCCTTGTTATTTGCAAGGCTGATGTAACGGCACAGCTGTTATATGCTTGGCATTTCTGCTTCTGGTGAAATGCTATTTGTGCAGATTTATCTGATCCAGATGTGTGACCAGCGAGTTACATTTCTAATTATAAGGATAGCCAAATTCCATTATAAGCACATCATGGGATTATAGGGCCAGGAGGTATCTTGAGAGGACATGTAGTTCATTCTCCAGCTTTTCAGCAGGACCACACTCCATAAACCACTCCAACACTGAACAAAGCAGCAAAGAATGTTCCACCCATGTATAGGCTGCATGTAGAATCATCAGACTTATAACTGGAAAAAGAGATGAGTCCCTCTGGTCCAGCCCTCTTATTTTACGGGTAAACAGATTCAGGCCCCGAGAAGTTTAACTTAATCTGGATTTTTAGAACTCTTTGCCTAGCACTTACTCTGCTGTCTTCTGAAATGGCCCGTGCTGAGGGAGACAGGGTGGAAGACTTGATTGGAAATGCCAGGGACAGATTCAGATGTAGCTCTCTGGTTACTTAATTTAAATGAGGTAAGGATTAGGGATAGCTGGATTCGATTGGAATTTATTAACTTTCTGAAACCTAATGGGGAGGTACTTTATTATGTAGGAATATGTGTATATGTTTGTGGACTTTAGTTCTCAAGTGCTAAAGAAATTAGGCCTGTGTTTAGGACTAGATGGTTTGCAAGTGTTGTATATAAGCTTACCGGGAATGACATCTATGAATAAATATGTGATTCTTTCAACTTGATTTGGCATTGTTGGGTCTGGGGTTTGATTTACCCGAAGCTAATAGTTAGGCTGTTGCTGTTTGCTCCATGCTGGCAGAAGACAAGGGGGTCCTTTGCCACAGAGGCATGCCAAACAGCCCAAACATTAGCTTGCTTGTATCAGTTCCTCCTTGTCCCCAAGGCCCACAGGGGTGATATGGAGTGTCCAGATGGAGCTGCACATGCGTGGGATTGTGTTTCTGCTGAGGGACACTAAGCTTGGGGGAATCTACTGCTTTTTTTTTTTTTTTTTAAACTATGCAGCAAGTGAATTTGCTCTTTATCCAGAAGAGAGACCTCATTCACCCTGTCAAGGTTGTTGAAATGAAATGCAAATGAAACTGAGAAATAGCCTGGGTACAGAATGGGCGGGGCCTTGCGTTTTTGGTTACCTGGCAGGACGGGTAGGAGCACAAGAGACTGATGGAGTGTGTCTCACAACAATAGTGCCCTGTAATTTCTGTCCATTTCTGTGTGGTAAGAAAGAGATGATCAAATATATTGCGTTACTAGCAACTTCAGAGAGAGTGAAAGACATGATGTAGCTGTTAGGAAGCAAATTCATAATAAGGGAAAATGGTCAGCTGGATGATCAGGAGAATGAAAATGGGAGGAAAATACAAACAACTTCATTTTATTTCTTTTGTAAATTGACATCTTATGGTACTTCAGGATGTGGTTAGATCATATTAAATGATCACAACCAAAAACATGAGGGATTATACATCTTGTTTCTACACTGTTAAGTCCATGTATCCTTTGTGAAATCAAAGTGGTAGCCATGTGGACCTAGGGATAGGTTTAGCTCTGTTTCTTCACTGCATTGTGACCTTAGGTTTTATTATTATTTGTATTTTGTTTAAAAAAAATTAAATTGGGGGGCACCTGGGTGGCTCAGTTCGTTAAGCATCTTGGTTTCAGTTCAGGTCATGATCTCAGGTTGTGAGTTCGAGCTGGGTGTGGAGTGTGTTTGAAATTCCCTCTCTCCCTCTCCCCCTGCCTCTCCCCCTGCATGCTCTCTCTCCCTCTCTTTTTCTCTCTCAAAGAAATAAATCTAAAAAAAAAAAAAAAAGATTTAAACAGTAGGGAGGTATAAAAAAGTAAAAGCCTTCCTTTCATCACACTCTCCCTACCCCAGTCAAGGTTCACAGAGGTTGCCATAGTTCTGTGGCCTTTGGATCAGTCAACATCAGAAGGGAGAGGAAATGTTAATAATAGTTGTAGTGGCTACTTGTTGCATCTCAAGGATAGGATCTAATAAGCTCTGGGGCCATTTAAGAGATATTCTGAATGCCTAGAAAGATTTAAGAGGCAGTATTATTCTATCACTAAAATATTATATGTTCAGTTTTCTCAAATAATAGCTGAAGATTGCCTTATAATAAGGTGTGTTAAGTAGGCCGGGTAACAGTATCTTTATTTGAGGGATAAGGGAACTGTAGCATACAAAAATGATTTGCCCAGTTAGAGGTCAGCCATGTTAGGCTTTGTACCTGCTTAGAAAACATTTTGGCCCCAACAAAATCTTTGTACCACATGAAGCTAAATATGTAGTACTCTTAATTCCACTTACCTTGCTCTGTTTTTAAACACTCAGTGTCACTTTCTTACACACTACATAACTTATGTATTGTGTTCATTGCTTGTTTCCTTCCTCAAGAAGGTAAACCCCAGAAGAAGGGTTTTTGTTTGTTTGTTTTTGCTCCTGTGCGTTGGTGAATTTCCAATGTCTGCAACAGCTTCAAACTCAACAGTAGGTGCTCAGTAAATTGGTGATTAAATGAATCAGCAGGTGGTATATACATAGCAGACGGTGCTGTAAATTGATGAGACATGTCTTACACTCTGTGTCCAGCCCAAAGCTGGGCATCTCTGATTGGACATGTCCCGGTGACATTGGTTGTTCTCTCTGACTTGATGAGATTGAACTTGTAAACTGGGCGGAAGGATGGGGCCTGCAGATTTTGTTTTTTTTGGCCTTACAATGTGTGTGTGTTTTGTTTTTTAATTTGGAAACAATACTTAGAAATGAATGGATTGCACATGAAATGAAATTTCTGTTTTTTTCTCGAAAACCTGGCAGTATCAGCCTGCATTCCTGCATGGTAGCAAGGGCTGAGCTGAGCTCTCTCGTTTTTTTTGTTTTTTGTTTATTTTAAAAGACTTTATTTGCGAGAGAGAACACGAGCAGGGGGGGAGGGGCAGAGGGTGAGGGAAAAGCAGGTTCCCCCCCCCGCCCCCCCCCCCCCCGGGATCTGAAGGCAGACACGCTTCACCGACTGAGCCACCCAGGCACCCCTGAGCTCCTGTGTGTGTAGTGGTCCCCACCACTCTCCATTGACTTCTAGATGCTGAAGCTGTCAGTTTTTTTTGCTGTCATGTGTGTTCTTTAATTTTTCAATTTTTAACCACAAAGAGATCTTTCTCTCTAGCCATGTTTTCCAAAAGAGGGAAAAAGGAAAGGTTGGCCACTTTAGTCATTGACGTTACCTCCTTGGCTCCTGTAGGCATCTGAACAGCGCAGCCCCTTGATGTAATGGTTATCTAAGATCTCCACCTCTTTTAGGGCTAGCCTTTTTATGATTGTAGCTGTGATTGCAGATGGTATGCGAGGGGGAAGAGCGAGCTGCTCAGACTTAGAGGAATGAGCTTCAGTGCTCTGACTGTGAAGCGGTAGCATGGAAATGTGAGTCTGGGGAAAAATGCTTTCTTTGTTGAACTATTAATGCATAATTGGTTCAGTTGTTGAAAGTGCACGGCCGCGTTGAGTGCTCAGGTACAGCATTAGAGGGCCCTAAAGGTATATGTTCTCCATCTGTACATTTCCTGTCCACTAGAGAGATTCGATTTTTCTGTTTGTAGTGGTGGCCTGAAATGCAAAAGATGGAGAAAACATTTTATTGTTTGGGGAAAGTGATACCTCATTCAGGGAAAGTGAATGTTGTAGATTTGTTTTTGTTTTGAAGACTTGTAAGTTGAGCCTTGGATCCCTTTTAATAGAATAAATGGCGTACTATTCCTAGGGGAAATTTGAATAACTAGACAATTTCAAGTCATGTTTAATGTGGGAATGTGACTTATATTCTGATAGTATGTGGGTGAAGAAGATTGTACAGCCCGTCCTTTAGACTTCTGAATTGCTTACTTGATTATGGAGTTAACCAGCGGATCCAGTTTTCTTTGACTCTACCTAAAAGTTGGACTAAGAAACAATGTAAGTGAAGTGCTAATAACATTTCGTATAATTAGATGACTATAAAATAGAGATTTCACGTAAGTTCATTAGGAGAGTTTGAAAATAATTAGGTAGCTAGAGCGGTATTGCCCAAAGAGCGTTATCTGGTGTATGGTAGCTTTTGAGACAAGTTTGTGTGTTCAGAAAAGTTTGACCTTGTTGAGATTCTCCGTGCATATTAGTTCTTGGAAGCCTGGTAGTACAGAACCTCTAGCTATTCCATCTAGAGGTTTCAAGCTTGGTTGATAGAATTGTTTTTCCATATAAGATGTATAAGTATGAAGCAGAATATTCCATGTCATATACTTTGTAGATTCCCACCTGGATGGATTTAGGGGGAAAAAACTCAAAACTTTTACAACACGTAGTTGGCTCCTGTTTCCATATGGATTTATCTGTTTCCCTCAATTTTACTTGGGTTTGCAATTACTTTTCTTCCACGCTACTCCCAGGAATATTTTGCAGTGATGTGGTTAAAACTTAGTGTAGAATCCAGATGGAACATAGAGTCTAATTTTGAGTCCTCTTGTTTAGAAAACAAATCTATCTGTATTGATTCCCCATTTTTTAGGTAATGCGCTTCTAGTTAAGGTACATGACTTAACTGTATTGTAAAGTGCCATTATTAGGTGCGGTCATCTTTTCCTTGCACTGTTGCTCTTTCCTATTACTAACTTAGGTAAGACTTGTTTTCTCTGAAAGCCTCAGTAGTCACCTGGTTGGGACTTTGCAGATAGAGGCTGATGGGGGTTGGGGGGGGTGGAAGGGGAAGACGGGAGGATAACGAACAGTTTGGAATTTGATAAGCAAGAGTTGGTGTATATGTGAGTGGTGTGGTAAAGAGCTTATAACTTGGTTGAGTTTCCTTTATAAACCCTAAGTAGAAAATATGTTCAGAAATTTGAAGCGATTGGAGAGGCGCAAGAAACCTTACCCTTCCATTAATCAGTGGTGTGATCTCTCAAAAATAAGGGACGGATTAGATACTCTTGAAGGTGCGGCTGATTTAAAAACAAACTTAAAAAAATTTCATTGCAAATTTTTAAATGCTGAGGTTGCATTTTTGAAATGTGTGTACGTTGTAACATGCTAGAAGGGAAATCAAACCCTCATGGTAGAGAAAAGTGAATGCTGATGGAAAAATGTGATTTGGAATCTTTGGTATTTGCCAGGGGCTACAAGATTTAAACGGTTCTGTATTTGTGACCTTCTCATACCACGTGAAGGCTGCAGGAGAATTTGAAGTTGTAGGTGGACCTTATTCAGAGATCTTCAGGACGTAGTTCACTATAGCAAGAAGTGATAGTCTAGTATATACCACTTCTGCCTTCAGATCTTGGAAGTTTTTTAACATTCATCAACCAGCCGCTCAGTTTCAGAGTAAGCAGTGAGAAGCTGAGCACCAGAGAAGTGCTTGCCTCATCTTGTTCCTGGAAAAGCCAGCAGCCTAAAAATGCTTGTTATTCAAGGTGTGACCCGAATGAGTGTTGTACAGCTATTGTAATTTTTCTTTAAAGATATGTGGCTAAACGAAGTACTTTCTAGGGAAGATTTCTTCTAAGTAGACATTTACTTATGACTTACCCGAAATTGGGGAGACTGCTGTCTAAACAGAATTTAGAATTGGGAGGGAATGGGAGATGACCTCTTCCAGCCACACCATGTTGCAGATAGACGTAGGCTCCGAGAAGCCCAAGTCACACAGCTGGCTTATGTAAGAGAACTTGAATTAAATCCAGATCTTCGGATTGCCACCCAGATCCCGTTCTTCATATCATGTAGGTGTCAGGCAATGTGTTCCAATGCTAGAATTTCTCGTGAAATCTTTAAAAAACGGGAAGATAATCTACATACAGCGAGTTACACAGATCTGCATCTTCATAAGTATATTTTGTATGTAATTGATCTTTTGTAAAAAAATGATATTATTTGTGTTGACAGCATTCTCTTAGGATATGTGAGATATTTAAAATAATTAGCTTGTATAGAAGGTATAAAAAAAGTATTTTTACTCATTTATCCAGCAGTTAGACTTTTAAGATATATTGACAATGGCTAAATAATATTTGGGGTTCTGGTTTAAGTGATAGGGAAATAAGCTTTCTTATGGACTGAGTAGGGATTGGGAGAGAATTGATTTGTCTTAGTGTTGAATTTCATGGAATTAGCTTTGAATAAATAGTATTATCAGTGTGCTGTGAGTTATTTAATTTTTATTTTTTTAAGCTATTTTTTTTTAAGATTTTATTTATTTGACAGGGAGAGAGAGAGAGAGAGCACACAAGCAGAGGGAGCAGCAGAGGGAGAGGGAGAAGAAGGTTCCCTGCTGATTGAGCCGGGAGCCCGATGTGATGCGGGGCTCAGTCCCAGGGCCCTGGGATCATGACCTGAGCCAAAGGCAGACTCTTAACCGACTGAGCCACCCAGGCACCCCTAAGTTATTATTTTTTAAAGATTTTTATTTTTAAGTAATCTCTACACCCATCATGGGGCTCAAACTCAGTACCCTAAGATCAGAAGTCGCATGTTCTGTGGACGGATCCAGCCAGTCGCCCCTTAGTGCTGTGAGTTTTTTAAACTCACGGTGAGGGGTGCCTGGGTGGCTCAGGTTGGTTAAGCGACTGCCTTCGGCTCAGGTCATGATCCTGGAGTCCCTGGATCGAGTCCCGCATCGGGCTCCCTGCTCGGCAGGGAGTCTGCTTCTCTCTCTGACCCTCTCCCCATCTCATGTGCTTTCTCTCTCATTCTCTCTCTCTCTCAAATAAATAAATAAAATCTTTAAAAAAATAAATAAACTCACAGTGAGTAACTAATCTCTGTAGGGCTTTGCAAAGTAAAAATTAGCTCTGAACAAATGATTTCTTTTATTATTAATTCTTATTTCTGAGTGAAGTTTATTAATCAAGAATATGCCAAAACATCTTTTAGAATGTATGTTATAGGAGTATAATAAAGAATTTGGGGCAGGATGTTTTACCACAGGATTTTCTTAACCCCTGGGGAAAAAAACGGTAAGAATTTATTAGGGGTGAGGAAATTTCCTCAGTGAGTGTTGGAAACAGAGTGTGATGTGACACAGCTGTCTGCAGACGTTTGGAGGATTCCCACGGGACAGTCAGTCCTGAGTCATCATCAGTTGATTGAAGGTAGGGGGTAGCCGGCAACATACACCACCCACAAGTTGAATGTCAGCTTTATTAAGCCTTCAGCAGTATGATTTTAGATCGTAATTTCAATCATAGCAATATTGTAATACCTTTGACAGAAGGATTTGGGAACTCTTGAAAAGAGAAGATTCCAATCAGGCTGTCTTGGAAAAATCAAGGACACGCAGGTTTGAAAATCTCACTCACCATTCATTATTACTGAGAATGTAGCTCAGTTACATAGTTAGCCAAGTGTGCAAAGCCGGATTTCCAGTGTCTGCACAGTGCCAGGTGTGTAAGATACCCGGGAAGTGTTTGAACAGCCAATGGAATGAATTTCTAGATCTGTCCACTCAACTTGTTATGACTCCAATCACACATATGATTTCCACATATATCATTCATTTGTAGGAGTGCTCTGGTTGTGATTTGTTAAATGAGTTGAGTGGGCGTGTTTAATCCTAAATCTGTTTTTTTATAGTTAAAAACCTTTTTTGTTGAAGTATAATTAACAATGTTTAATATTAGTTTAGGTGTACAGCATAGTGATCCAACTATTCTGTACGTTACTCAGTGCTCACCATGATAAGTGTGGTCATCATCTGTCACCACATGTTTTTATCATCTTGTTGACTTTATTCCCTATGCTGTACTTTTCATTTCTGCGACTTACTTTGTAATTGAAAGCTTGTACCTCTTAATCCCCTGACCTATTTCACCCATCTTCCCACCCACCAATCTGAAATCTTAATTATTAGACGTTGCTTAACATTTTAAAAAGTCAGTCACGGGCGCCTGGGAGGCTCAGATGGTTGAGCATCTGCCTTCGGCTCAGGTCGTGGTCCCAGGGTCCTGGGATCGAGTCCCGCATTGGGCTCCCTGCTCAGCGGGGAGCCTGCTTCTCCCTCTGCCTCTCTCTCTCTCTCTGTCTCTTATGAATAAATAAATCTTAAAAAAAAATCAGTCACTTTTGAATGATCAGATATGAATATGGTCTTTGAAATGTTGAAGGAATTAGAGGTGGAGATGGGCGACTTTGTTGCTGCTGCTTGCCCCGCACCAAAAGTACCTCCTCTTTTCTGCCCCTGCAGTTCTTGATGTGCTGAGAACACCTAAGTGGGGAGGGTCTGTGGTGCTTTTTCTAACCAGTGGGTAGCAAATATGTGACATGCGCGTCCCCTCCCCCCCCGCCCCCGCCTTAATCTCAGGGCCTTGGCAGCCTTCTCTCATTACCACTGAACTGGTGCAGTGAATCTCAACACTGTTCTCTAGGCAGGCACCGAGTTAATTGGATGGGCACGTGAGAAGAACCCTAGGGCTCCCACCAAACACACGGTAGGGGACTGGAGAAGGGTCTGTGCCTAGGAGCAGAGAAAGAGTTCTTGGTATAGAATCCGGATACTCCAGGTGTCCTGATTCTCCGGGGTAGTATTTATCATCACTTTGCCCTCTCGTGTAGCAGGATAAGGTTATGAATATAAAATGATACCCTTACTTAGGGTACAGCTCACAAAACTAAAACTAAATCATTCTTTACCTTGTTTGATCTGGGTACTGAAGGTAAGGTGGGCAAATTTCATTTTTTCATCCCAGTCATCTCTTCATTCCCTATGAAGAGTTTGAAAAATAATTTAGCAAAATTAGGCTGGGATTGGGGAACTGGGGAGCAGGAGTAGAATAGAATACAGCTTCTGAAGTACTTGGGAAAATATGTTTGAAGTAGCAGCTGTTAGAGGTACAAGTGTATCTTATCTGTTAAGTAGAGCAGGTAGGGGTTCCACTTGGCAGTGCTGTTGAAAGGTTTAGCTGCGTTTGAATTTGCTGTTGCAGGTGCTTCTTATATATTTAGATGGCCTTTCCTCAAGTAATTTGAATTACCGAGGTTTTACTCTATATAATATTAAAATGTATAAAAGACAGTCCAATCTGAAGAAATGGATATTTTCTCTTAATTTGCAAACATCTGAAGAATATTAGAAATTACAGAAGTCAAATATTTTGTAGATTTATTCTTTTTAAAGATTTTATTAATTAGACGGAGAGAGAGAGCGAGATAGAGCACAAGCAGGGGAGCGGCAGGCAGAGGGAGAGGGAGAAGCAGGCTCCCTGCTAAGTAGGACCCTGGGAACAAGACCTGAGCCGAAGGCAGACACTTAACCAACTGAGCCACCCAGGCGCCCCTATTTTGTAGATTTAGAAATGGGCATTGTAATATCGAGCACTCTAATTTCCTAGTATGGGAGAGAGAGAGTGTGTGTATGCATGTGTGTGTGTCCCTGTGTATTTGTTTTGGAGCATCTTGGGGTTCAGCTTTTCAAAGTTAACTTTGTCACTACAGTTGCTGGAAATAAAAGAATGCATTATCTGTACCTATAATATGTGATTCAAAAGTTACTAGCTTCTTCAAAAAGTTGGCTTTTCGTAGTAGGCAGTGTCTTTTGACACACATTTTCATGTGGAATTTGTATTTATTCATCTTGACAAGAGTAGTCACTGAAGAGCAGTTTTCAGAATTGTGTTGCTTCCAATAATATTACCCGAGCGCTCTGGCATTTTACTGGCCTTGCGTTGTATGGGGGTGGGGGGCGGGTAGAGGGCTGTAATGAATGTCTGTAGCCCCCCTCAGAGAATAAGATTGCAGATTGCTCACAAGATGGGCCAGTTATCTTTGTTCATTTCGTGCCCTGGAACATACCTCTAACCTTAACCACTTTCTCTGAAATGCTGTCTTCAAGCCATCATTACTGGCAGAAAAACCAACACATGTTACAGGTGTTTTTGATACTGGTTGGTAGTGTTGGAAAAGAAGAACAGCAAATACCCTATGTCAGACAGAAGCAGTACGGAAATTAGAGGTCTCCCCACACAAAAGATCTGTATGGATACCTCAGCAAACCTAGAAGTCTGAATAGACTGCCGCTACAGGAGTTACTTCTTAGGTATCCAGGAACTCATCACATAGCTGAGCGCTTTCCATATGCCACACCCTATACTGGTATCCTGAGGACCCTTTAACAGGTATGCTTTCTCTAGCCTTTAAAAAAAAAAAAGGCTCAAGTTATTTAACTTATCCATGCATTAAATTAAGTGGGGGGGGGGAAGTTGCACAAGATACATTATTTGGATGTAACAGGGAAATTGAATGGAAGAAAGTCTGCTTGTCTGGAATTTTTCTTGAGTCTCTCCTCAGAGATGCTCAAGCTATCAGATGTGGAAGAAAGTCTGGTAGTCAGTCACACTTGTTTCACACTTGAGGGTATGAATGCCCAAAGGGTTCTCAGGAGAGGTCATTGTGAACTGGAGTAATCTTGGGGTAGCTTTAAGTAGCAGATAAGGCCCCAGACAGAATGGTTGGATATCCCAGGAGGAGGAGAGTAATAACAAGAGAAGAGGTTCAGTGGTTGTGTGCTCCCTGGAGAGTCACAGGTTAGAAGGGACGCTTGTGCAGGCAGAGTAGGAAATATATTTATATGGCGTGGGTGACTAGAGTGGATGTATTGGGCCTGAGACACATTCTTGAGGTGCAGGATCTACAAAGTCTATGTATATAGTGTTGGGGAAGAAGCTAAGGCCATGTTAACTTTAGCACCTTTTATGACTTTTCTGGGGTGGTTAGTAAAAATGCGCATCCTCTGCCCTTGTTCTGAGGCAAGATATCCAGGCCTCCCTCCAGAGATTCTTCTCTGTGGTGGAATTGAGGGATCTGTATTTTTAAACAGTTTTATTGAGGTATAATTCACATACCATAACGTTTACTCATTTTAAAATATAAAATTCAATATTCTAAAGCATATTCACAGGATTACACAACCATCGCCACTATCAAATTCTAGAACATTTTTGTACCTTCTGAGAGAACCTTGGCCTACCAGTTCGCTGTCACTCCCGACTCCACCCCCGCACCCAGCCAGCCACCAGTCTACTTTCTGTCTCTAGAAGTTCACCTCTTCTGGACATTTCGTATAAAGGAAATCACACAATATATGTGGCCTTTTGCGAGTGGCCTTTTTCACTTAGCGTACTTTTTTTTAACCCACAAGAATGTTTTGTTTTTGTGTTTTTTTTGGGGGGTAAAGCAGAGAATGGTAATCTGGATCAAGCAAACTATGGCAAAACCATAGGCAAGCCCCTTGGCAAGTACTATTTTAAGGTTTATGTTGTAGCATGTATCAGTACCTTAATTTCTTTTTGTCACCAAAGAATATTCCAATGTATGGTTGTACTCCCATTTTATTTACTCTAAAGTTGACAGATGTTTGGATGGTTTCTGCTCGGTTGGCATTCATGAATAATGCTGCTGCGGACCTTTGTGAGGAAGCTACATTCCTTAGCAAGTGCCCCACTTGATTTGGTCACAGAGTTCCTGCTTCATACTTGGAGAAACACTGATCTGAGCAGTGAGTGCTGTGATCAGCTTCTCCCACAGTATGAAGTCGCTCATTCCACATCTCCTACGAGTGCTTCTCCAGACTCTGCTGGAAGAATCACTGATTTTGAGCGAGTAGTGACTTAGTGCAAGTGATGTCCCAGAAATGAATTACATGGTCGTCATGTGCCAGGTAGGATGGATGGAAGGGGGCCATAGAGAGAAGGTAGGCAGGATAAGTTGGTTTCGGAGGTTTCCAGAAATCTAGAAGTGATTTAATTCCTGAATGAGGGTGCTGTTGCTTGTGGTGGTAATTGAAAGGAAGGGTCAGGGAGAACCTACTTCCAACAAAGGAAGAATCCTTTTAATGGTGGTTTAAAAATAATCAACAATTTATGTTTTTCACTGACTCAGACACGGTTCTGTCTAATTCTAACCTTATCTATTCCTATCATCCTGTTATTCTGAAGAACTGTATTTTTACTGACTGGGAGAGGAAATCCTGGGATCACTAACTGAAGGATATAGTGTAATTAAAAAAAAAAATTGGGTTGTGATACTTTCAAGCTTCTGGTCTGTTAGAGATGTTTAGATACTGTACAAGTCTGAGTCAGAACTGAACTTTTCAAGGTTCCGTTTTGGACTTAGAATTCTCTGAAATTCTATCTGGAAACTGAAAATAGCTTCTAGGAGGTTCACAGTCCTGAGCATCAAGCTGGTCTGCCCAGCTGTGCCTAGAGTGAAGGGGAAAGAAACCACACCTGTGAGCTATTGCAGAGCTTTAGAATATGGGGCTCTTACAACCAGTGGCCCTGATCAGGAAGTCATAGAGGTGTGTTTTGTATAATTGGATTGTCATTGGCCAGATAATCCATTATCCGTTTCTCATTCTTGCATTAGATTCTTTGACAGATATAATGAGATAACCCCTAAGATGCTCTTTGTTCTCTATATACCGCCCCCAACAAAAGCATCATTAAAAAAAAAATCAGAACATGTTGATAAAACTTCATCCTACCTTCTCACCATAATCACTGTGAACACTTGAGGGTATATTCTTTGATTTTTTTTTTTTTCTGTGTGAAAAATAAACATATTCCTAGTTTTGAACAAATAAGACCATGGCATAAACCTTTTATTTACCATGTGATTCCCTTATGTTGTTATTTCCCTATAAACAGTGGGTTGTGAACATCTTCCTTTGTTAACAGATCCATTTGTACAGGATTTAAAATTAGTCTTCTGTTGTATGGACGAGATAGTTTCCAATTTTTCACTCTTCTGTGCTGTGATACATGTGTTCAGACTTAATACTAAGATATTTTATGTCACATCAGAGTGTTTGCCAGTTTGAGTCTCTGTTAATAATTTTCCTGGCATCACTACACCTAGATGCTCAGGGATAAGTGTTTTGGGGCATAGTGCTATTGACCTTGATTCCTGGTAAATACATTCTGCTGAGAGGGTAGGGTCAAAGTTGTGAAGGGAGTGTTATGAGCAGTTAACTTAAAACACCCTACAGCTCTTAGGAGGTAGAGAATAAAAACTTTACTTTTTTTTTTTTTTAAGATTTTATTTATTTATTCATGAGAGACAGAGAGAGAGGCAGAGGGAGAAGCAGGCTCCCAAGGAGCAGGGAGCCTGATGCGGGACTCGATCCCAGGACTCCAGGATCATGATCTGAGCCACCCAGGCGCCGTTTACTTTACTTTTTAGAAACTTGTATGTATATAAACATGGGAACGAATTGAATTTACAGTAATTCGTGGGGATCATTCACTTCCTGATTCTAGTTAAATACTTGTACACAATCTGAGAGTATTAGGTCGTTATGACCTGATACCCTCTAGAAAGAAGTTATACATCTGGCTGTGCACTGGGTTAGATGCACGTTGGGCATATGGGTTAAATATGTTTCCCTTCCCGTATCTTTCTGCCAAGGTCCCTAGAAGAGGATTTTGCTACCATCTCTGAAAATGTGATTTTTTAGGAACCAGTTCTTGCTTATTTTTTAAGTTGTCAGTGTCATTGTTATGATCATTAAGTATCCAATAAAAAATAGGCAGATTGCTCTGTACTGTGTAGATTGCAGCCCTCTGTATAAATTTCATGTGGATAGAGAAAACTGAAATGAAACACATCACCATTTTAACAGTGGAGGTTTTTTGGTGGTAGGATTATGAAGAATCACAACTTTTCTTCCTGCTTTTCTGTATTTCCAGAATCCTAGAGTGAACATGTGTTATATGTTATAATATATGGGGATGAGGGAGTGAAAATATGGGACAAATATTTTTAGAAGGTTTCACATGAAGGAGGGTGCGGTGGTGAGAACCCACAAAGATAGGACTGGGTAGTTACTTTTCCACCAAGAAGGAGGCCTGCCAACCCGGAGAGAGCTCTCTGACTCCACCCTGTGCTTTTCAGAGCCAGGGTTTTGGAAATCCTTTGTGCTAGTTAAGGACCAGCATAGTTAGCACAGCTAAGTACGTATGTAACAGATTTCTATTATTAGTTTATCTTTGCTCAGTCTCATTTGATTGACAGAGAATTCTCCACCCAGAAGGTTTGATTTATTTTGGCAGTTGGAAGAGGATTTTTTGGAGGGCTTGTTATCTAAAAAAAGTAAGGCTGGGGAACCTGCCTTTTCCCTACTCCCTTTAAAACAAAACAAAACAAAACAAAAAACTGTTTGGGTTGGTCCTGGTGAGCATGCCTAATCTGGGAATTAAGCAGTAAGCATGACCCCAGGGCTGGTTTTGTAAATTACCAAATCTGTTACTTAACCAGAGATGTTCTTCCATTGTTGTGTCGCACAGTTAAGGTTGAATGGTGGGAACCAGTTCTGCCAGACTTGGATAAACCCTTATCCTTTAGGTCTTCACTTTGTGTTGGGCAGTGGTTTGAAAGTATTTTCATTACAAAAATGTAAACCATCACATGGAGCAAAATAAATGGAAATATACCATGTTTCTAAAAGTTAACTTTTATCATTATAAAAATTACAGTTGCTCATTGTAGGGTACTTTAAAAACTATAAGTACAAAGGAAAAAATACAGAACTCATCATTTCATTATTCGGGGTTAACCAGTGTTAACAGTTTGAGTCTTTCATTTCAGTGTTTTTAAACAGTTAGATGTTACATATATATATTCTGACTAGCTACATTTCACTAAACGTTGTGTTGTGAGCATTTCCTCTGGGTTTTCTGGTTTATTTCTGTTTTGTAAAAGTGACTTCCTGTGGCTAGTAAGTGCTATTATTTATGGTTGGCATGGGTGCACATACCTTTTATTTTTCCCGTGGCTTCCTTAAGTATTACACTTCTAATGAATCCAGGTATGTGTTAATTGTGATATTCTTTGTTGCTGGGCCCAAACTGATAGATTATTATGCTGATCACAGAGTTCAGTCCTTTAATTAGAGAAATGAGAAAAACAATCCAGAAGAGTTGCCCTTTGCCCAATATCATTAAATTATTTAATGGTCTAGAAATATTACCGTAGGAAACAGCTGTTACCTCTCTTTTAGGTTGAGAAACTGGGGCATTGAGAATTTAATGAACACATTTTTGAAAGAACCAGGTTGTGTTTTTTACACACTTAAGTAGGGAGGAAAGAGAGCAGTAGTTCAGTAGTTTAGTATTGAATTGACAAAACCTATATATTAACTGTATTTTTCAGCCCCCAGTTGGTGGATTTGATGGCATATGTAAGTGGTCATCATAATTCCCTCACGTATGTGTACAGAAGCCGTTACTGATGAGATGTTGACCATGCCTGCTTTTCTGTGAGGCATTAAATAATTATTTTTTCTTTGCAGTTAAGAAAAAAAAAAAGGTCACTATTTAAGGAAGCATAATTTTAAGCGGAGATAATGAAGCAATTTTTGAAGTTTGATATTTTATATTGCATATTCGGTACAAACACTTCATGGGACTTTGAAAAACAGTAGATTCTTGGAATATTTTACAGTGTATTTGAGAAAAAAATGTTACGGCTATATATTATTTGTATGTATATATATATATATATATTTTTTTTTTTTTTTAAACAAATGATGTCCTGAGAGATTAGCTAGAAAAATGAAATGGAATTTGTGACAGTTTCAAAGAACTCGGGGCAGTGGTTGTGGACAACACTAGCTTTGTTGACCCTGAAGTGTAAGCAGTCAGGGCCTGTGAACATGGCATTTACAGTGGTTCACTGACCTGCTTGCTGTCTTGGAAAAGTTCTCTTTGGAACAACCAGAGGTGCTCTTAGCAAGGCCTGCTTCCTGTGTGAGTACCTATTGTGGAGCCCTCCAGTTGAATGGGAGGTTGGTGAGAAGTGGTTTCCCACCAGCACACAATGCCTCCTCTCGGCAATGTAAATACACATTCCACATGGGGTCAGGCTACCAGCGACTGGCCAGAAGGTCCTTGCAAAGAAAGATATTTTGGAGTTCCATTTACTTATAATGCCAGTGGAAAATTAATATGCCTGTTAAATCTATTTTTAAAAATAAAAGGGAAGTCTCTAATCTGGTATTGTTGGTTGAATACAAATCAGTTAGCTGTGCCAGTATTTTAATTTTGCTAATTTGTTGCTCTAGGAGAGGAATTCACTGTCTTGCTGACTTGTCTATATTTGAAACTTGAGTTTCTTGTTTTAAGAGTTCTACTTAAGCCACAGAAAACTTTTTTTGGATTCTTTGATGAAAGACGTAATAGGCAACGACAAAAGAAAATACGTTAGTGACCCTAGAAAAAATACTAGATCAAGTTGTCTCTGGGTTTTGAGTGGGCTCATTGAGCAGTAAGTGAAGGTCTAGAGATCAGAGTAGGTACGATTCTTACTTGGGAACGGTAACATAAATTTTTTGTGTCTTTATTCCTTGGACTTGATTTTTTTTTTTAACCATTTAAACTTTTATTAATAAAACAAAACTAAACTCAAGGCAACTGCTTTGTTCTTGCATCTTACGTGACCATATACCAGAGGAGTGATTTTTGATGAGGACTTAGGTGAGAACTGTGATGAATATACAGGTTCCATCAAAAGTGGGTTATTGCAATCTCTAATAAAGTTAGGTAAATGAAATTAAAAAGAGAACAGATTAAATATTAAAAATCACAGAAATCTCTCCCTCAAATATCAGGGGCCTCCTTTAACAGTCTTCAGTGTAGCTCATTTGCAGTCATAAAAAATGTATCAAGATCAATCATTATTGCACAAGCCCCAGAGGAAAACTGAGGGAACTCATGGGTAATTTTCACAGCTCCATTGTAAAGTTCAAGATCACAAGGATGGTTACCTTCTTTAAACTGGACTTAAGACGCACCCAATAATGGTTGCCTTGGCCATTATTCTTCCAACTACTTCCACAGTTCCAGAGATTTCTTCAAGGTGCTCTATCAACTCAGTGGTCCCAGATTTTCCTTCTCCAAATGAAAGAAACATTTTTCCAGTAGGATATATCTCTCCAGCCTCCCTATGAAGCAGACCAGCCTGTCAATGAACTAAGCTGGCATGCTGGCATGGATGTATGACCTGGGCAACTCCCATCACGTCCACCATGATTGTGGTGCCAGTTGATCACTTGCTTTGAATGCAGGGCATGAGTCTGACCATAGATGTTGAATGGGAGTCCCATCTGGTGGGCCTGGATTTATTGGAGTCAGGTCCCACCCTGTTCCTGAACTCTAGTTTTGCTGACTGTTCCTGCGGGGGAGAACCTGGCCCTCAACATCCATTTTCTTATCCCTCCAGCCTACTGCTCTTACTTCGAGATTTTACCAAATGAATTTGTTTCACTAAAGTGCTTTAAAGAGTGAAACGTAAAGTCCTGGAGAGAAAAATCCGTGATAGAATTTGGAGAGCTTTTCATTTGCATTAATATGTTTTTTGTTCAGATTTTGTCAGGTGGATTGTGGATGTACAGAATATAAAATAGGGACCGCAATCTTTGTCTACTAGAGAGTGAATTTAAATTTTTCTTCTTTAAGCAACTTAGTTTGGTTCATGGTTCTCAAAGTGTGGTGTGGGGGGGACCCTTGGGCATTCCTAAGACCCCTTTGTGAGGTTCGTGAAGTCATAACTATTAATAACCCTAAAATGTTGTCTTTTTCATTCTCCGTGCTTCTGAGTTCTTCAGTCACATTAATGGAAACATTTTCTGGTGTGTCTTTCATGCATTCTCATATGGGGAAATATGAAAATTGGAGAACACGGGTTTTGTGTCAGTTGAAATTAAAAATTATTTTGTTGGAAAAATTTTGAAGTCTGTTAATAACAGATTCAGATTTAGAATTTGTATGATTTCGGCATAAAGGTATCTTGCACGGAGCAGAACCTAGATACGTATTCATTAAATAAATGAATGCAGGCCCTCGCATTTTCTTAAATTATATTAGTATAATTAATGATCTCATTATTGACAGGGGGTGTTTAGAATGTAGGCAAGCACCATACATTCAAGCATTTAGATTCATCCATTTGCACATAAACCGTGTGTATACACCAGTCATTATTTTCAACTATTGAAACCAGCCTCCTTAATGCTCTGTGGTATGTGACAGGTTTTTTTTTTTCTTTTCTTGAAGAAAATTTTTTTTTTCTAAAGAATTCCACATTTTTGTAGTTTAAAAAATGTTAGGATGATTTAATAATGTGGTTTTCATACATTATCTCATTAAAATTTTATAGTAATGGGCTAATGTGAAATAGTAAGTAAATGTTCCCTAATTAGGAGCCTTTGCACCTGCTAATTTGTTTCTTTGCAAGTTTTGTCATTTCGTGTGAATTTTCTGTTTCAGTACATTATAAGCTCTAAGAAACACCTGGTGTTTGCTTTGTGTTCAGTCACATTAAGTGAAATACAAAGCTGCTTATGAAAATGTCATCAATTGTAGTGATTCTTCAAGCAATAACACCATGCTTATAAACTGATTTTCAGTGTATCATATACTGTTCACTCATTGACACCACTCCCTTTCCCACAGAGGTGGAGAAAAGAATCATATTTAAAAATATATATATTTGAACCAACATCTACAGTTAGTAATGAAATGTCAGAAATCTTTGAAATACATATTTAAGTATAAATCAGACAAAACATCAATGATCTTAAGGGTGCAGATTGTTTTCCTTATAATGGAGGTTAGATGACACCTATATGAGTAAAACTGAGTTTGTAAAATAAACATGGTTGAATTCTATATGAGCTGATGAGAAAGCAGTAATTTTAGTATCCTCCTGGCTGAGCAGAAATGAAGATTGAGGTGTAGGGGGGGCATGTTTTGAAGACAAATTCATCTTCTGGAACACTTAAGACTAGAAAAGAGGCCACAGCTGGGAAACCAAATTTAGACCCTGGAGCTTATCTCAGATGAAAGGTTGCATAGAGCACCGAGGTCCGCTGACTTTGTGTTGTTTCATCAGAAGTGTCCAGTGTGGATTTCGTTTTCGTTACTGAGTATAACGTTTCACTGTAATGCTGTTTAACCCCATGCCTGTATTTCTAGAATCCTAGGATTCTAGTTCAGTGCCTGGCATATAGTGGGCACTCAATAAATTATTTGTTCCAACAATGGATGATAACTTTTGTTCGGGTCCTTTGGTTTGATGCTACTTTAGAAGGTGTCTTTCAACTAAGTCCTTTTGAGATAATCGAAAATAATACAATCTTGAAACCCTTGGTAGCAAAGGCCTTGTTCTAGCAGCCTCCCCAATAACTCGCTAAGCTGCCTTTTTCTTTTGTGAAGTAATTTTGCTTTTGTATTTAGTCATAGTATATCTCCTTAAAAATCCCCATGGAGGATATCCCTTTAGGAGTTTAAAATCTGGTTTATGCAGGGTTTATTTTCCTCCCAGGTTAATTTCTAACCATCCAGACTACATGATGATACAATGAATTAGCTTAACCTTTCTTAAGCTGCTTTACAAAGGTTCTAAAAATTGTTAAACCTGCACCTGGGTAAGGATACAGGAAAAACTCGGAGTTGCCATTGTGTAGGGGAGCAGTGGCCTGGATAGGAGAGAAATGTACTTTTATCAGGTTTCTTTGAAAGTTAGATTTTGAATTTTGTATCATGTGCTTGTTCAATTTAAAAAAAAAAGGGAGAAGAAAGAGTTGACACACAGTAGCCTATTAGTTGCAGGTGCACAACAGCGACTCAACAGTGATGTACATGATAATGTTTTTTTGAATTTTTAAAACCACTGACCTGTGAATTCTTCGTCAGCGTTTCCCCTTTTGTGTTGGTTGTGAGATTCTTGAATGTCGTCATCAGCTGACTAAGAGAGCAAGGACTCCTTATGGTCACTTTCTGTTTGAGTCTCCTTGGGCCAATTACTCGATGGAGGCTTCATCTGTAAAAGGGGAACACTGCCTGCATCAGGTGAACGGCGTGAGGCTGGATGAGCATTAGTGTGCAGGTGCTTCACACAGTGCCTTTGCCCCACCCGGCTCTTCTCACTCTTTTCCAGAAGCAGTCAGTCGGTGCTTATAACACACATTTCCCCCCCAAATAAAGGGTGTTAGGCGTGGCTGCTCAGTACTCAGTGGTTGTACAAAAGAGAATGTAATTCATGATACGAATCTAAAAACAGTAGTAGTACATATTGGGTTCTTTTAAAGGGGAATCTAGAAGTTGTGTGAAGGAGCCCTTACTACGGATGAAAAGACTGAGAGACGGAGAGCCTGTGTGGGAATACTTGGCACCACAGAGTACACATAGCACTGTGGGGGCTCCAGGCAGATGGCCGTGCCCGAGTCCTGGGTGAAGCGTGAGATTCTGGTTCTGGGAAGGAGTACATGTCTTCTGACTTCCCCCTCATCTCTTCCTACCTTCTCCTGCAGCTGGGAAGAAGATGGGGGCAGGGGTGGCAAGGCCTGAAACAGGAGGGGGCTTGAGAAACGACCTTTCCATTCTTGGACTGGAGTTTTCTAGACTTTTCTTCAATGTCCTACAGAAAAGGATCTGAAGAAACAGCCACACAAGTCCAGATGTCATTGAAAATACATATTTTCAGTTATTCTCATCCATGGATAAAGTCTGCAGGACAATTAGCTTGGATGTATGTACAGATATGTGCTCATAGCTTCGGAATGTTTCCTTGTAGGTGCTAGACTATCATCCTTGGGATGTCACATTTATTGTGCTGAGTGTAGCTGGAGTTGAGGTGTTCTAATAAAAATGTCTATAATTACACCTATAAACGTCTTTAAACATCATTTAGAAACAATGAACAAACGTTTGGTAAACTTTTTTTTTTTTTTTAAGATTTTATTTATTTGACAGAGAGAGACACAGCTAGAGAGGGAACACAAGCAGGGGGAGTGGGAGAGGAAGAAGCAGGCTTCCCGCTGAGCAGGGAGCCGGACGTGGGACTCTATCCCAGGACCCTGGGATCATGACCTCAGCCGAAGGGAGATGCCTAACGACTGAGCCACCCAGGCACCCCAATGTTTGGTAAACTTTTTTGTGGGGCCCCCTTTCCTTTTAGTTAATATTTGCAGAACCGAGTTATTACTTAGGCATGGATGTGGATCTCAGGTCCAGAGTTTGTAAATATACAGTGACATAATTTTTTTTTTCCTTCAGGTTTTAGGCTTCCTTAAAGATTTGGGATATCTTGGGAGCGGGGTGCCATGGAGGCAGTATTTCTGGAGAATTATAAAAGTAGCCTGAGATTACTATAATGTTTACATATAATCCTTAGATATATAGACTCCTCCCCCCACTGAAAACAGTGCCTTTCTGTATAGTAATTTTGAGTTCAGACATGGCTTTGTCTTGCCGTTCAAGCAGAGGCAAATTAAAAGCACACCACAAAAGCATCTAGGTCTTCTTGAAGGCAGGACCTATATATACATTAGATTACTTGGCACCCCTCCTTGTTCCCCAGATCACCGTGGACAATTCTTTTTTACTTGTTGCATAAACCATTATTGTAATCCAGGGTGGTGGCGGCGGTGGTGTTTTTCATCTAAACTCGATTTCACAGGATTTCTTTATGGATTTAAACACTGCACCTAAATATCCTGTGTTTATAATTGGAGGCAAAAGGCAAGGGTGTTTTTAAGGTTGAGAACTTTTTTAGACAACCGTGATTTAACTTCGCTAATGAACCCATATCAGACAAGAAGACAAATTCCAGACAATTTGTGCCTCAACCAACCAGCTGGGTGCATACCTCCAGGTACTGCTCATGTCTCAAGAGGTTTTTCTGCATGAACAGTTATCACCACTCCTTCTTTCATTCAAGTGGCAAGCCATGGCAAGAGTCTTTCTTCCACAGCTGTGTGGAACTCAGCTGTAAAATTAGATTTCATTGGCATAAAAACACAGTGATTACCATCACTATTTGCTCAATACATTCTTTTTCCAACATCTTATTTAGATTCTTCCTCTCTTTTATGCATAAGGCTCAGGTTCTACTTTTACAAGTAAGAGTAACTCTAGGTTTTCAGAGTTTCACGTAAACCTCTCCTAGCTTGAGTTTAATCTGTATTAAGTTGGCAGTGGTGTTTGAAACATGGTCTGTTAAGACCAGAAAGGAACCCCAAAGGCTAATCTATTACTTTTTGTCGTTCTATAAAAGAAGAAATGATGTTCAGAGTAAATGGGCAAACCCTGGATTAGAACTCAGATTCTGCAGTACCCTATCTTGGGGTCGCTCTACTATATGCTATTTACCATAACACACTGGTCCTTTGAACTCTTGATTGCGGAGGGCCTGTGAAAATTTCTGATAAAAATCCTTAGTCCCTCTCCATATCCTCTCCCCCACCCCCCCCCACAATCTAGTTTGATTTATTAAAAAGCACAGGGGAGTATTTGCCTGTACCCAAGTACCGTCCCAGCCCACAGAGGAGAGGTGAGTGCAAGAAAAAGCCCTCGGACCACCCCAGCTTTCTTGTGTCCAGGTTCATAAATGGCCACACGCTAATCTGCGTGGGCAGAGCCAGGCGGGGGGTGGCGTGGGGGGGGCACTGGTTTCATGTTGCTGAGAAAGGGAAAGCAAAGCTCTGCTCTTGTAGTTACAGGGAAGTGGCAAAAACAGATGTGTGTTGGTTGATGAGCAGCTTTTTCTCCATTTCGGAGGTAAAGATGATTGTCCTGTGTTTTGTTTGAATCCTTTCTTTCCCCTATTGTTGCTGTTGCCGTTTCCATAGTTATTAGAAAGCTGTTTCTAGTCTTGCTCAGAAGGCGAGAAATGACAACCATTTTCAGAGTTTCTAGGTCTTGAAATACCAATCGGGTTTACCTTTTAAAACCAGCGTGGAGCAGTAAGGAAAGAGTTTTTTCTAATGAGGAAAATAAAATAGCAAAGGATACTGTGACATCACAGTAGTTGTAGGAACGTGTATTGCTAACTTTGTTTCTTTCTCTCCCCTCATTTCTCCAACTCTCTACTCCTCCCTCTTTGTCTTTCTAAATCTTGCTAATAAAGCTTACAAAGGGAGACCACACATGAGGAATTGTTAGTCTTTGTGGCTGATGGCATACATGCATAAAAGCCATGGGTAGGAGAGGAGGTTCATGAACCTAGTTGTTTCTTTTTTTTTTTCTGTGCTCTGATTCTCCGTCAAAATTTGACTTTTCTGTGTTTTTATTTGTTACTACAGCCATGGCACAAACAGGTGTAAGTCAGCTGCAGAAACGTTTGTCATAATAAATTTTTATAAATTTTTATTAGACTTAGGTTTTATATTGGAAGCCATTTAGAAACTTGTACTCACTCGTAAAGCATTGGCTGCCTGATAGTTACATTGTTTTAAAAGAGAATACAGTAATTTCTTAGTAACCTCTCAAACCCTTTTGCCCCAAACACAAGCCAGCAAAGCAAAACCCCTGGCTTCTGTGATTGAGAAGTTTGTCCTGTTATCTTTTTTGACTACTGCTCTTTTGTTTTGTTTTGTTGTTGTTTTGCCTTTGCAACAGGAAAAAAGTTTTTTTTCTTATTACTATTACATAAATCGCTAGAACATTTCTCTGGTATGTTTATGACAATTTCCTGAAACCAGGCCTGCAATAGATTCTCACTATTAGAAGTCAGCTGGTATTTTAATTTAAATTTTTTTTAAAGATTTTATTTATTTATTTGACAGACACAGCACAGCGAGAGAAGGAACACAAGCACGGGGGGGGGGGGGGAGAGGGAGAAGCAGGCTTCCCGCCGAGCGGGGAGCCCGATGTGGGGCTCAATCCCAGGACCCTGGGATCATGACCTGAGCTGAAGGCAGCCGCTTAACTGACTGAGCCACCCAGGCGCCCCTCAAGCTTTGATTTACCAGTGTGCCCGTGATGGTATTTTTCTCAGGCTGTAGAACAAACATGTTGCAAGCCAGTGTTTACATGCTGTCTAGATTATGTGAATGTGATTGGTTACTCTGTGTTTTATTGGAAAAGATTCAAACTTTATGGAATCATAGTTATCTTTGGTGTTATGAATTTTGAAGATTATTTATTAATATTTATTAGATTTATTTGCCCAATTGCTTTATAAGAGGTTCCTGTAATTGATGGGTTTACATCAATTTCCCTTTCATCAGGGAACCCATTTGGTTTCTGAAAGTGCATTTTAAATTGTGGAGTGGAAGCAGAAAGTTAACACTGATCGTGTACAGTCCTCTTATTGGTTCCTTTACTGCATCTGCTTTTTTAGACACTTCCCTGGGATAGTCTAGAAGTCAGTCAAAAGCCACATCAGAAGAGGGTAGGTGAAGTGAGCTCGGGAGCCCGTGCCTCAGCCCGACTTGATTTAACAGGGAGACTCCCCTCCTTTTCCTGCAGCTGGGCTGTCTCCTTCCGTTCTGATGGTTATACTTTGTTCCTTTTGGTGTTGCTACGTTTCTTTTTCTCTTGTCATCTGAAACTAATTTGGGTACTGTACTGCTAATTCACATCTTGAATTAATGTAAGGAAATTTGGGTCATTGGCCCACGGAGTGAGGGACCAGGACATTTTGTTACTAATTTGAAGGCCAGGTCCACTGACTTAGAACTCTCCCAGCAGTGATTAGGGCTTTGGTTTTTTCAAGTCAGAAAAGCTTCCTAGTATATAATTGCTTTCTCTGGCCTTTGGAAATGGATCTGCGGTTCTCTCCTCAGAATCAGGTTTTTCATGAATTTGGCCAGTATGTTTCTTGGTATAGGCTGGGGCCAGAATACCATGGAAAACTTTTTTAGACTTGGAGTGGGGGAAGCAACATAAGAGGAAAAAGTAATTAGCCAGTTGCCTAGAGTAATGTAAAAACTGAAGACCTTTTGTAATATTCTTTTAAAGTAACGTGTTCTTTAAAAGCTTTGGGGCATATTTGGACGGAGTTAAATGTCTTACTAACAGTGGGGATCTGTTCATTTTGTTTCTCAGAGTGCCCAGCCCCCACCCCTGCCGTTAGCTGGGGAGGGGCTTCTTTCCTTAATTCTGGGCCTTGCTAGCAGGTAATGAAATTGGCAAACGACTGGCTCTCATAGGAGAGGGGGAAGGTAACCACAAGTGCTCACGTGGCATCCCTTCCCTGTCAGTCAAAAGACTACAACTGGCTGGGCATGAAGCGCTTGTGGTTTTAGTGTTAGGATGTGTGGTTAGGGGGAGAGGTGGTGAAGGCCTGTGGTTGTTACCAAATTCTTTGAAATGGAAGTATGGGTAAGAACACAATGAAGAAAAGCAGCGAAACTTTGGAGCTCTGTGAAGGAAAAAAAAAGTTCAGAGGGTTAGAAAAAAACATTGTAGCAGGGGTCATCTATTTTCCATTTTTTAATCCGTATTAGTTTTGCATCACATTTTTATTCTTCATGTGTGAAGGGTAGTGGTCTAAAGAATGGGGTCCTTGCAAGGGGGACAATGTGAATGTGGCACAGCCTTGAATAAAATACCTGAGGTCTGGGATCCATTTGGTCAGCTCAGATACACATCTGTCTAGGGGAGAAGGAACCCCGACCAGGAAAATAAGTGTTTTGTCAGGGTGGTTTCTCCTGAGACTTTGTGACTATAACAAAAAACAGTCAGAGCTCAGTTTTCTGGAGGTTACCTATCTGGCTGTTCAGCTTCTTTTAGAGATGATAATCAGCAAATGATCAAGGAAGATGGTTGAAGGCACATAAGGGAGCTTCAGTGACCCTGCAGGGACCGTTCCTCTTCTGTGTGTGTACATGACTAGCAATCTGGCTTCTTAGCCCAAGGAAGATGTAAGACAGCAAATTTAGGCTATGGTCCTGAAATGCGAGGGGGGTGTGGTTTGCAGTATTGCCTAAAGAGAAAGAGGGAAAAACCAACAATTACACATAAGATCTCAAAGAAGGGGTGAATTTCTCCGGATATGTAAGGTCAGAATGCTTCAGTAAGTCCCTTAACACATCACCTTGTGACTGAACACAGGAATGTTGGGAACAATGACCCCACATCCCTAAGAAAAAAATTAAGTTATGGCCAGCATGCCCTATAATGAGGGAGATGTGCCCTTTCTATCCACAGTCATTACAGGTAAAGTAAGTTTTGTTCCTTAAAGTTAACTGTTTGGATAATAAGCCTTCCACATTTATTGCTTCATCTGTGATGCTAAATGGTATTCCATGATCATTTTAAGGGACAACTTGGCTGGCAGTTGCCTTGCTAAATAGCTGGGCATTATCTTTTGCATTCCAGGCAAATGAAACTATTCTACGTATGGGCATAGAGCCTAGAAAGGGGAATTTAAATATTGCTGGCTGCATGTACCACCCCATCTGGATGAATCTTTTACCTGATACTTGGGATAAAGTCTGGTTTACCTCTGATAAAACTCTTTGGGATTAGAAAACAGGGCTTGGATTTTAGCAGGCCAGTGGCCTAAGGACAAGAGGGTCAAAGCTTCGGTTATGGAGAAGTGAGGCTCCATGCTAGGGTTCACAGGGGCTTTTATTCACTTTATTCATTCTTCAGTTTCCTCCATGATTAACAGTGTGGTTGATTTTAGACATTAGGAGTGTGTGATGTTTATAAATTCTCACTGATTGCTGTCTGAGTGATTGTCACAGAGTTGACTTTCTTTTAAGTACGGTTCCCTCTGTCTTCCCTTCCTGGCCCCACTCCCAATAATCTGCAAAAGCCACTATACATCTCTGAGGTACATAATCTATTGTAGTAGGGGGGAAAAAAAAAGGATTCAGGCATCTTTTTTCTTTTTAGCATAGCTGCATTACCCAAAGTTGCCTGTACAGTTTTCAAAAGCAAATACAATATAATTTTCTCCTTGTGCCAGGGGACTTGGCTTCTTTGGGTGTTTTTGTAACTCTGTGTGGGTCCCCTGCTCTCCCATCCTACATCTATAGGACCTTTGTAGGCCTTAGGTCTGTTCCCTTATCCCACAGTTGCAGAGCCTGGAGTTTATGGACCTGACATGTGTGCTTCAGACTGTTCCTGTTAATAGCAAGTGCCATTGTTTAACTGGGCACCAACCAGAAGTTTTCTTAAATTGGAATTGTCACTGTTAGATACAGTGTTGGCGTTGAGATATTCTTTGGTATGAGGGACGGGACCAGGAATGGCTGAATTTGGTTTCAGATTGCAACTATCTCCTGCTACCCAGTACCTGCAGTTATCCCTAAGAGACAGTGAGAAATGGGAGTAAAATAGCACTGGTGAATTGGATTTGAGTCTCAAACCCCAGTACTGAAAAATCGGGCAGCTGGGTTGGACCATATGGAGCATAAGGAGCTACAGCCCAGAGCAGGAACTAAGGACCTCAGTCCTGTGCGTATCCCCCCCCCCCCCGCCCCCGTTCATTATTTACTCTTCTCTGGCCTCATGGAAGGACCTAGAGGCCGAAGGGACCTAGGGGCAAGCCCTGAAGTCGGTTTGCTCCTGCTGCCTGTTGGGGTGTGAAAAGAGAAGCAGGTTCCATCCTTGGGCTCGTCTCTGAGATGACCGCTGGGACTGCCCATGTGGCAAAGGGCTTTGGCCCCTCACTACTTTCACAGGGAAGGGAGAGAAGACAGAGCCGTAATGTGCACTGCAGTCTGCACCACAGCCTCACCAGCAGAGTGCCTTGGAACTCTTCAGCTGGAAGAGAGTGCTTCTTCACCCCAGAGGCTTTATACTCAGACCCCTGATGTAAATTACTGCCCTGTTTATCCAACCTGCAATTTGGAAGAAACATGAAATAAAACATTCCACTTAAAAACAAGCCTGTGTAATATCAGCAGTCTGGGGAGAGTAGCTGTCCTTTTCCTCATGCATTAGGAAGATGAAGTATATTAGAAATAAAATTGAAATGGACATCGGTTCTCCCTCATTTGACCTACTCAGTCAAACAGTGATGTCATGATAGTGTCAATGGAATTATCTTAATTTTACTGTGCAAAAATCTGTTTCCTTCATCAGGATAAACTGTTGGGCTTTGGGTTTTGTACTTTTATTTGCTTAGGAACCAAGTAATTGCCTCATAAAACAGCATGATGGTACTATTAACACTGAATTATAAGACCTGTTATTATAGAATGTGCTTCCCTAGTTGGGACAAGACTTCGTTGTTTGGTGCTTAAAATAATTAGTTTCTCCAAATGGGGTTATAATGAACAGTGTAAAATTTTACCTTTTTAAAATAAAAAAAGCTTACAGTCTCTTGGGTGTCTTTTATGCATCATTTGATACTTCCAGGGAAGGAGTTTCTTTTGGGTGGGCTTGTGGGAGAGGGAAATAAATTTAATGTTCAGAATGGAGGGGGTTAAGAATGAGAAAAATATTTTATTTCTGTCACACCTGAGACAAATTTGAGACCATTAAAGGATTTGTCCCACTGTTTTGCCTGATTTGGGTATTGGGATATTGGATATTGGGATTCCCAATAGGGGTTTGGATCAGATATCCTGGATTTGGTATTTGGGGGGATGTAATTATGAGTGATAAATGTATATGTCTGTCTGTTTCTGAATGGATTGAAAATGTGTGTTTGTTTTGTCATCTTTGCCCATGATATTAAACTTTATGTGCCATAAATTTTTTGGCATAAGTGAAGGATATGTAAATGCTTCTTAAAGAACAAGTTATAATTTTATTTTATTTTATTTTATTTTTTAAGATTTTATTTATTTATTTGAGAGAGAGGATGAGAGAGAGAGAGCACATCAGAGGGGATAGGGTCAGAGAGAGAAGCAGACTCCCTGCCGAGCAGGGAGCCTGATGCGGGACTCGATCCCGGGACTCCAGGATCATGACCTGAGCCGAAGGCAGTCGCTTAACCAACTGAGCCACCCGGGCGCCCACAAGTTATAATTTTAAATAGGAATTTGTTGTTACTTTCCCACTGTTGAATTGGAAAGCTTGTTTTTGGTAGCAAATACCATTTTGGAATGACAGTGGGCTTTGTGCTGTCTTGAATAGTTGTATAAAAATCATTTATTCTGTGGAAGCAAGAGGATCTGCCCTTCAGCCCTACTCTGTACGAGGTGCCATGGGTTCTGTCTGAGAGACAGGGAAGTTCAAGATCTGCACGGTGATAAGGACATAAATGCACAGCAGGTTAAATTCAACTCAAGGAAATGAGGAGAGAGAGATAATTAGAACATGATTAATTACCAAATTAGTGGCAGGGCCAGAAATTGCAACAATTTCGGTATAACCTCTGTTAACTTACTTGGATTAACTGCTTATGAACAGTATTTTGATCCCAACGAAAGGGAACACCTGTTTTTATAGGTCATCCTTTTTGGCCTTATTTTCTGTAATTAAAGATAATGGTACCACCAGTTTTTGTTTGACACTTGACCTTCTTACAGTACTGTCTCGTTTTAGCCCCAGAAAGATCCCTGGAGGAGGGTAGTTACTATTATTCATATATTTAAAAACTTATTTAAATGACAAAGTCTAGGTCTGGGAGGTTATGTTTACACGGCTGCTTGGAGGCTCAAGTCAGTCGTCTCCTAGTTCAAGCCATTTCCTTGCTTCGGCTTTACCCCTCCTTGGGGTCTGGCACAGTAATGTAGGATTAGAATAATTTGATTTTTCAGCTGACTTCATGATGGTGCACTTAAATTGCTGATGTTGTTATTCGTGACTGTTTGGGGTCCTGGGTCCTTTTTAAAAAATGGTGGTTCTTTTGCAGGAAGCCAGTTGAGGGCAATTCTCCATGAATGTACGTCACAATGATGATGACCGACCAAATCCCTCTGGAACTACCGCCATTGCTGAACGGAGAGGTAGCCATGATGCCCCACTTGGTGAATGGGGATGCAGCTCAGCAGGTTGGTGTGGTAAGAGGGACATTTAAGTTAAACTGTTTAAGTGGAAACCATTCACCCGGTCATTGTTCTAGTTTGAGATTCAAAGATTTGTGATTGTGAACATTCGTAGTCCTAGAGGTAAGTGTTGGTGCTGTAGGACTGCTATATGATTTTTAAAAATACCCGATTTTGGCTTCTGATAACAGCAGATCTTACCTCATTCAGTTGGTATTAACTGCTGAAGCATCAGGAAAATGTCTGATTTTTAAATGAATCATTTCGAAAATATGTACAAGTCTTTGGAATAAAATGTCTGTTGATTCATGTCCTGTATTGTGCTTGACTAGTTGGCCTGGTTGTCCAGAGCAGGACACTCAGAGGGTGGGTCAGGGTTTGATCTCACACTGGGGGTGACTGAGCTCGGCGAGATGCACAGGTCCACGAGAACCCACCCTGGCTTCCAAACGGAGAGCCTGCTGCTTGGAAAGTGATGGTACTTATTCTCTGTAAAACTTCGCCGTCAGTATTACTGAATATCACAAAATAGAACAAATATTTCTGAACTCATTCACGTAGCACTTGGGAAGAAATTTAAATGGTAAGTGAAGCTTTAAAAAATTATTAGGTGAACTGTTTTGATAACATATTTTCATTGACTGCAAACACCGGGTTTGCTCAGTCTTCTACTAAATAAATATCCTTTTGTCTTTGTGCGGTTCTTTAGGAGCATAAAGGTAAAAGTCTTTGTCTTATGAAAAGTAGAATTGGGAACAATTGCGTGAAAAATATTTGCCCAAACTCTATCAATAATTCAAATACGTTAATCAGCCATTTATTTGATGTCCGTATGTGCTTGCTTTCCCTCCCCACAATCTGTCATAGTATGTGAACACCCTTTATCCATCACAGTCCATTCATACTTTGCCTCTATTGGATCTTACTTTGCTGCCTAATTTATTTATATTACTTTCTTGTGCTTTAGACCGTGAACCTTTCAAGAACAAGGAATATCTAATGGATGTTTAGTAAACGTTCATTGGTTGAATGAATTTCATCCTTTCTCACCACTGATACGGGCACCTCCCTTCCTGACTCTTTAATCTCTCTCTCTCTCTCTCTCTCTCTCTCTCTCTCTCTCTCTCCCCCCCTCTCTCTCTCTGGTGGATCATTTCCACCAACATCCTGTAGTATCTTTTACCTCAAACCCACAAACAAACAACTACCCAGCAAAACAAGATCCTCTCCCTTGACTCCACATCCCTGTGTAGTTACCACTTCCTGTCTCTGCTCTTATAGTAGATGTTCTCTAAGTAGAGTCTCTGCTTCCTTTGCTCCATTGCTCTTCAGGCCCAGAGTCTTCACTTGCACCTTCTAGTCCTCCTCTCCCAAGCCTGTCGGCAAGGCCTGTTGGCTTCATCTCAGGGAAATGTGCTGAAACCATAATTTGCCACGTCTACTTCATTTCCGTTACCACCCCTGGACTCCAAGCCAGCATCTCTCACCAGGGTAGGACAGTCCCTCTCACTGGTCTGCCTGCTTTTACTTTTGCCCCAGCAGAAAGTATTTGCCACACAGCAGTTGTTTGAGAGAATTTCCGAAAACATCCACATCAAAGGTGCCTGGGTGGCTCAGTCGGTTGAGTGTCTGACTCTTGGTTTCGGCTCAGGTCATGCGATTGAGCCCCGTGTGAGGCTCTGTGCTCAGCATGGAGTCTGCTTGAGGTTTTCTCTCCCTCTCCCTCTCCCTCTGCCCCTCCCCCTGCTTGCACATGTGTGAGTGTTCTCTCTCTCTCTCTCTCTCTCTCTCTCTCTCCCTCCCCTCAAATAAATACGTAAGTAAAATCTTGAAAAACACCCACATCATGTCAGTGCCCTGCCCAGAGTTGCCCTGTAACACCTGGAGTAACATCTGGTCAGCCCTCTGGGTGTAGCCCTTGCCCTCTTCATCATGTTCACGGGAAGATCTCCAAAGTGCCAGGGACTGTTTAAGGTGCAGTGTCTGGTCTCCGTTGTCACTGATTAAAAGGATAAAAAAACCCAAGGTATTCAAATGTGACTCAACTTGGAAGGCATCTTGGGCCTCCGCCCAGTCACCTGATTCCTGTTCCAGTGTGCACTTGGAGACCCGAGACCACCTGTCCATGTTACTGTGCACCATTTTTGTGTTTTGATGATTTCTTCCTCAGTGCTATAATTCAGTTTGCACAGAACGCCCTTTTGTTGTTATGATCTCTAGCACACCAAGTCCTTAGTTACAGAATTTTCAAATTCTCTCTTTAGACATAAACTTTTTTGCACTTAGAAATGACCAAAGCCTGAAAAGACTGTGGACATCCTCAGGCCATGCGGCATTTCACTGCCCTGTATGTCTACCTCAGCTCTAAGTAGAAGCTGCTTAATAATTTTGATTAATAAAATCACATTTTTATTTTATTTGTATTTTATTTGTAAAGCCAGGAATGGCAAAATCTGCTAATTCATTTGTTTTATACATTGTCAAATATCAAGCTTTCTCAAACTGGGGCTATACTTACTCTAAAATTATCATTGTAAGGAAATGTTTTAATCTTTCTAATTAGCAGATATGACTGTGTTAACAACATTAATATATTTATAGGTTATGTGGGCCCAGCTATTGATTGGCAGTAACCCTGAATTTCTCTTAATGGGGTATACTTGCTATGTGGGCGGAGTGTGTTTGAAATCTCCCTCCTAGCAGAATCAACCCAAGATTTATCATGCCTTGAGGTTACCTCTATGTCACTGTGGCTCAGCCTAGGCAGTAGCCTCTGTGCCCGACATTTGTCTTCCTCTTCTGCCCCTAGAGTCTCCATCCGTGTCTCCCTCATTTCCTCAAGCCTCTGCTCTTTCCTTTGGGCTGTAACATTTAGTTTTGGCCTAGTTAACTATAGTAGAATCCTCAGGGCCTGTGTGTGGAACCTGGGTTAAGGCACAAGGTGAAGAGACCCAAGGAGCAAGCAAAACCAAAAACAATGGAAAAGTACCAGAGAGCGAGGGTGTGGAAAGGAGGCGGTCAACAAAAAGAACAAAGACCAGAGGTCAGGATCCAAAAGTCTGGGACTGCATGAGTTTGAGTGCTTGCCTAAGACACCTGTTGGTATTTGCTGCTTGCTCTTAAGAGCCTGTGTGGTGTGATGCTCAGGAGATCTGTGTTAA
Source organism: Callorhinus ursinus (assembly GCF_003265705.2). NCBI lineage: Eukaryota > Metazoa > Chordata > Mammalia > Carnivora > Otariidae > Callorhinus > Callorhinus ursinus. The sequence goes on along the minus strand of NW_027397063.1, from coordinate 83,844,084 downwards.
GGATCAGGACACAGAGGACCCACCAGAGAATATGATCTCTACTAATGTTTTCTGGTTATTATTATTATTACTATTATTTTTTCTGAGCATAACCTCAAGATTTTATTGTCTTCATAATATAACAAAGTAAAAAGCTTAGAACTGGATCTCTTGGCCCTTTCTCTTCTATCTTCTCCCAATTCAAAAGGCTTGCATTTTTTTTTCTTCTTATTTTTAACTAATCTCTAAACCCAACATGGGGCTCGAACTTACAACCCCGAGATCAAGAGTAGCGTGCTCTACTGACTGAGCCAGGTAGCTGCCCTTGCTTGCATCTCTTAGTAGCCAACATTCTCTTAGATCTGCAGTTGAGCTCAACACATTCAAGCCTAGCACAGTCTTCTTTGTAGTTTTAGCCTTTTTGCAGAAAATCAGCTTCATCTGCCCAGGCTTCATCTGCCCACCATAGCCACTTTGGAGATAGAGGGTTGACCACCATGTGGTGGACACTGCACACCCTTGGGGTTGACATTTTAAGGGAGGGATGGGCAGCATTTGAGCCACCCCTCAAATGATACTGTTATAAGGAGCTGGCCACTGGCCACGGGGCTCTGCCTCTACCTTTGTGTTAGGAGTGTATATGGTGATGCTCACCTTGTGTGTGTTTACAGCATTCTTAATACTTTGCAGCTGTGCAGAGGACATTATAAACATTTCCGTATATGCAAAAGAACCACCGCAGTTAGGAGAAAGCTCCCCAGTTGCCACAGGCCGCCTCCTCCCGAGTTTTGTCCTGATGGCTTCTGGATTTAGTTAGGACAAGTTCTTGCCAAGGTAGTCCGCTCTGTTCTGGCTCTCTAAATAAGAGACACTGTTAGTTTTCATTATCCAGAGTCATGTTAAGGTTGAAATGTTGGTTTGTCATTTTATAGAGATAGCAGGAAAAGGATGATTCTTTACTTAAAAGGAAAAGCCATCCTCATTATGAATGAAGATGTTAAAAAATACATTATCAACTAAATGAACAAGAACAGTAGTTAACACACAGTGTGGACAGAAGCAGCTTAACAGCTTTGCTTTATTGAGATAGTATTTAAGGTATACAATGGAATTTGCTATTTTCACGGAATTGTGCAACTAGGACCACAGTTTTAGAACCTTCTAATCAGGATAGGGGCGCCTGGGTGGCTCAGATGGTTAAGCGTCTGCCTTCGGCTCAGGTCATGATCCCAGGGTCCTGGGATCGAGCCCCACATCGGGTTCCCTGCTCCATGGGGAGCCTGCTTCTCCCTCTCCCTTTGCCTCTCCCTCTGCTTGTGCTCTCTCTCGCTGTCTCTGTCACTATCTGTCTCTTTCTATCAAATAAATAAATAAAATCTTTAAAAAAAAAAATAGAACCTTCTAATCAGGATAAAAAGAAACCCTGGTGCAGTCACATCCCAGGCCTTCCTTCCCTGTATTCCGCAGCAACCACTAATCTACTTTTTCTCTCTGGAGGTAATTGGCCCATTCCGGACATTTCATATAAATGAAATCATGCAATATGCAGTCTTTTGCGCCTGGCTTCTTTCACCTAGCATAATGTTTTCAAGGTTTATCCATGTAATGGCATGTATCAGTACATCACTGGCAAGTGTTACTCCATCACATGGATATATTACATATTGTTGATTCATTCATCAGTTGATGGACATTTGGGTCCTTTTCACTCTTTGGTTATTATGAATAAGGCGGTTGTGAACATTTGTGTGCAAATTTTTGTGTGGATGTATATTTTCATTTCTCTTGGATATCTACCTAGGAGTGAAATGGAATAGCTTTATTTTGAACTATTGTTTTCTAAATAAAGTATCTCTGTTCCTCTCACTATAATTTCTTTTACCTCTGAATAGATCAGCCTGGCTAAATAAAGTTTGTTTCCCTAAATATGCCTGACAACATACTATTCTTGTCAGGTCTCCTAACCTGAGTTTTTGTGTATGGCTATATAAATTATGGCAATGCCCATCAGTAATCAGAATATTGATGCCTACATTTTCAGAACCTATGGTATATAAATTTAACTGTCTTTGGTTTTAGAGGTTTAGAAAACAGCTAGTTTGAAGCATGAAAGTGCAAGCATAAGCCCAATTTCCAGCTTTTTCTATTGCTTTAGTGTTTTATTTATTTTTTTAAAAGATTAGTTATTTGAGAGAGAGAGAGAGAGAGAGAGAGAGAGAGAGTGAGCGCACACAAGTCAGGGTGGGCAGAGGGAGAGAAACTCAGGCTCCTCATGAGCAGGGAGCCTGATGCAGGGCTCAATCTCACAACCCCAAGATCATGACCCGAGCTGAAGTCCCGAGTCGGACACTTAACTGACCGACTGAGCCACCCAGGCCCTCCTCCATTGGTTTGGTATTTTAATAATCTCTGAAGAAGAATTACGGCAGTCACCAGTGTTTAAATAAGGAAACCATTAGGTTAGGAACAGAAGTGTTAACACAGACAGTACTGATTTGCTAATTTAATATGTGATACTTACAGCCTACAGGAGGGTGGTATATGCCTCTTTATATCTTGTATTGTTGGTGACTCTTCTCATATACATGTTCATTGGGGGTCAGTGGGGGTGGGGGATAGATTTAGATGCCTCATTGTCCTGTTCTTAAAGGGCAACTAGCAAATGTTTCGTTGGTTGTATTTCTTAACGTCTTTTTTTTTTTCCTTTTAAGCTTGCAGGATATTAATTGCTAATGAGTGTTCTTACTGCCTCTTCTTCAGGAAGTAGATCTCCTTAAATGTAAACAGAAAACTTGTTTCTCCCAGTGGCTCAGGATAACATGTGAACAGGCTTGCCCTGAAAGACAGAAGGTTAAAGTACCTCATCCGTGTCCTCAGTTCTCTTGACTTTGTGCCTTTTGATCAGCATGCAGCATGTCATTTTAGCAAGAGTGAGTTTCTTCCCTCCTTTTGTTTCTTCTTTGCGAAAGCCTTTGTTTCCCCTAGACGGAGTACACAGCCAGAGATTTCCTGGAGCATTCTTTTGAGTACACATTTCCAGACAGCACATTAAACATACTAAAACTTTCCATGTTCAGATGGTGCTCGTCATCGGCATGTCTTTTTACCTCAAATGTGCTTCTCCTCCAATTCCAGTGACCTTTTCTGTTCTGGTTGATGTCTTCTTAATAACTTTTCCTTGATGGCTCCCTCCTTGCATTCAGTAGTTCAAATCCTCTCACCATGCAGGCTTCCTCTTTAAATATCCTGATAGCCACCGTGTCAGGGAGACCAGGAAGCGGTCTACAATCAGTATAGCGTAGACAAATGAAGAAACCGTTTTTGGGAAGTTTGCTCAGGAGGAAGAAAGATATTCAAATGAGAACAGTAAAAGTAGAGGCTGTAGCTCTTATTGCTGAACAGCATTATATAACAGCTCCTTTTTTTTTTTCCTTTAAAGATTTTATTTATTCATTTGAGACACAGAGATAGAGAGCATGAGCAGGGGGAGAGGCAGAAGGAGAGGGAGAAAGCAGGCTCCCCGCTGAGCCAGGAGCCTGACGTGGGGCTCGATCCCAGGACCCTGGGATCATGACCTGAGCCGAAGGCAGACGCTTAACTGACTGAGCCACCCAGGCGCCCCTATATAACAGCTCCTTTTATGACAGAGTCCTATTTAGAGGCTGGCGCTTGGGCTGAAAATGGAAAAAGTTAAGTTTGGTCAAGTGTTGGTTTGGGAAACTCAGCATGGGGAAGCTTGGTCTTTGGGCAGACTCTTCAGCATCAAGATGTCTGCGGAGTGTACAGCTTGTGCAAATGTTGAAAGACAACGGTCACCGCAGACTGCTGTCCACGTTCTGTCTACCACTCACACTTATGAAGGCCTCGGGTGTCTGGATATCGTCGTAGTCTTTTCTTTGAGATTTGGGATAGAAAGGAGGAGCGAGAGGGCAGGATTCACGACCGAACTTAAGGAGGGACTGAGTAATCGATTTGTCCATTTTAATAAGTATCTGTCACATGTCTCCTGTGCTCACACTATACCAGGTGCAGGTAGGTCCTCGCAACACAAAGGTGAACTAGACCCTGCTCTGGCCCTGAAGGAAGGAGCAGTCGAGTGGGGGAGCAAAGCGTGGTTCACCAAAATTAAAAGGCTGTATTTACACATATGTAGAGCCACAGGAGAAGTGTTTGGATTGCAGAAGATGCCTGTGCCCTGGGAGCATGGAGGAGGGGTGGATCAGGGAGTGGGCGAGGCGGGCAGGAAAACAGGGCTAGAAGTGTCTGTGTGGAGGCTGAGCCTGCACAGACAGCTTGCTCAAAGTGAAGTCTGGGACTATTACTCCCCTTTGCATATCATGTCATCGGTTTCTGTCTCATGTAGTGAGACTGCTCTGAAGGGCTGGTACATTCCATGGAGAGCTCATGTTAGTGGTATCCCAAACCGTATCTGCACGTTCTACCATCTCTTCTCTGGAACTTTGGCTAGTCCATGTTCTTGTTAGTGAAACTTTTTGGTCCTCTGATGCATCCAGTGTGGCTGTCCACCCCTTGATGTCTGTCCCTCAGAATTAGTGATCTCATAGCGATGCTGACATAGCAAGCACCCCCCCCCCCCCGGCCCCCCCCCCCCAGCTACTTTCCAGCAACACAGGCAGCCACCCCTGCTTCTGAGGGCCCGCTTTTCACTGTAAATAAAAAGGTGTGAGTTTATCCAGGTCTGTGGTCTGATTTTTACAATCCTCTCTGCCTTAGGTCTGCCAATTCCACTCACTACAAAGGCTTCTGAAAAGTCATAGCCTCTGCATAATCTCTGTCTCATAAAGGAAAATGTTGATGCCATGTTATCAGAGGGTGTTGTTATATGTCACACCCACAATAATTACACCATATGACATGTAATTATGACAGCTCTGAGCTGTCTGGGTTGAGAGACACTTCAGAATTTAATTAGCCAAAGGCAGTAATAATAAGAGACAAACTGTAGTCCGTATCCTTCAAATGGTAGAAATTGAGCTGCCTTCAAAAAGGAGAGGATTAAGGAAAAACACTGGCGTGGCAGAGTTGCGCTGCAAAATAACGGCAATTTTAAACTCTGCAGTGGTTTTAACATGATTGTTTTCAACTTACTGCAATGTTTGACTGTGTGGTTGCACTGTGAACTCAAGAGCAGGGACTGTGTCTGTTTTTCACACGATGCCTGGCATCTGAGGTAGCGTCTGGTCAGTCCTTCATTCAGAATGGGTGAAGGATGAATGGAATGAACAAATTTAATTCATCTGAACCGGGGCTCGAAAACTGACCATTTGTTACATTTGTCAGACAGGGCTTCTCCTCTTCCCTGCCGCTTTATAATTGATATCATTATTAAAATAATTAGGTGCCAGTCCTTAAAAATTGGAAGATTTACCTAAAATTCTGGATCTTTCCGTTTATCTGAGAAACCCAGAAGATCTGATAACATTGCTGGTCTTCCCACTTGGCAGCAGTGGGTTGGCAAAAAAGAGGCAGCAGCCCGCCCCGGCTGGGGACTGTCCTCTTCAGTGCTCACTCTGTCCCCTTCACTCTGTTTCTGCACTTGCCTGCCTTCTATGGCTGCCCGGGGTTGGAACCTGGAAATTACCATTTTTACCTTTGAACCTGCATTTTGTGCTCACGCATCTTGTGTTTCCAACAGGGCAAAAAATGTTGGGGGGAAAAAAAAAGTTTGATTTTTCAGGCACGCTCGTTTGTGTATCATACTTAGGAAGTGATTTTAATTTTAAGCCACCTAGTTTTTTTCCTCATGACTTGTGAAATGAACTGGTGTGGGCTCTGGTTCATCTGGCTTACTGGGAGGGTTTCAATTTACGTCTTCCAAGGTAGGACCCACGTATTGGTGGGTCTTTTTTATCTTTTTTTTTTTTTTTGGTTCTTTGTTTTTCAGTGAACAGAATTTGAGCCCCCGGTCAGTGCCACACTGAGCACTCAACTAAAGCATGGAGGGGGCCAGAAAGAACAAGAAGGTGCCTTGATTTTACTGTTTACAGACTAGTTAGGGACATTAAACACAGATGCAAGCTATCAGCATTCCAAGGGCGGAGATGCAAGGATCTGTGTTTATAATCTTGTTTTAGAGGCTCCAAGAATTGAGACTTCCTTAAATGCTTATTGAAATAGAATTTTTTAAAAGCAGACTTTTCCTGGTATTACCTTGATGAGGCATTTAATACCACTTCTGTATTAACTTTCTCTTTGGATAAGATTAAATATGATGGCTTTCCAGCCTCTACTGTCTATTTTCTTTTGATAATGTGTATTTGTCATGTTAAATGTGATGTGACAGCCATGGCTATGTCTCATAGTGCAGTAAAAATAATACATAGACACACAGGAAAAAAAGATGGGATAGTTCTCCATCTACATGTGTTAAGACATATGTTTGAATAACCATTTTCATGTTGGCCGACTTCTCTCACTCTTTTTTTCTTTGTTCAAATGATTGATTTTAAAAAATAGGATCATATAGAAATGATATATGTTACACTCCAAACAAGACAATAGTGAGCAAGCGGCATAAAATTAGTAACATGAATCTTTAAGTTCCAAAGACCTGTGCGAGAAATAAACAGCCTGCCAAGGAGCCAGCTGCTGAAGCCACACAGTATTGTATGGAGATAATTCTGGGTTTCTTCAGACTACATTTATTTCCCTGTTTAAATTGGGATTAGCCAGAACTAGGTGCCTCTTAGTAATTTTCCAGCCAGCTCTACCTTTAGAATAAATTGAAGCTGAGCTGTAGTGGGCCTCCAGAAAAAACCAGAATTCTCGTGCCCCTTTAGTGTTCATTCCGACATCGGTGTTGCTTCTCAGCCCTGGGCCTTTTTCCTTAATCGGAGACCATCAGATCAGATCATTGCTGAGAGGGACTGTGTTTTATGGGCAGCTGGTGTGTTTAGCGTGATCATTAATTAGAATAATTTGACCCTGCCTCTCCTAGATCCACTCTTTATTGCCCATTCCTTACTCCTTGCAGTTGAGTAGGTGTGCATTTGGATAAAATGGACAGCCTGCATTTAGGAAATTACTTCCTTAAGGGTTTCTGCTTTGCAAATAACTGGGCTGTTAAACTGAGACAGCACGGAGCTAGAGCAGACTGGTCTAGCTTTGGGGGCAGGTAGTCTAGAAATACAATCAGTAAAGCTGTTATCAGGGTTCCATTCCTATTATTTTCAAGAAATGGAAATTAAATCATGTGAGCCAAACCTTAGATTTGGAGAGAAATGGACTTGTGCTTGTTACCTGGTTATGTTACATGACAGTTTTTAAGAGGCGTTGTTAAAATGTTCTTGTGTTTTCTAAGTAGTTAGAAAAATGTAGCACTGACTGAAACGTATTACTACTTCAGTTTTTAGTATATGTGCTGCTGAAGTGAGCACTGTATTACTACTTCAGATAGAAGTTTCTTTGGTCTTTGTATTGGATTGTCCCAGTTCATGGGAGAAAGAAACCTTGACACACTGAAGCGTGTGCTTCGGTTAGTGATGTGGTTTGGTAGCTGAATTGGCCAGAGTTGTGCAGCTCGTATGTCTTTTCTGATTTCGCTATTTTAATTTTTGTTTTATATTGTCAGAATGGGTCTCTTTGAGACCCATCTTCTCATTACCTTGCAAAAGTCCATATAAAAAGCATCCTTAAAAAATGTCTGTTTATTTATAATTTATTTGGTGACTTTAGTCATTTAGACTTTAGACCAAAAATAAAAGCGAAGGAATGGCATCCATATTTTTCTTTTAGGGGTTGTGATGGGAAATCAGACCTTAGGCTTATATATGCCTTGTCTGTGAATAGTACCTGTCTTAAAGACCCAGGGAGTCTCCATGGAGGGTAGAGTTGGGTGATGGAGGACATTATCCTTTAATAGATGGTTGTTCACATTGAGTTTAGGTCTCAAGAGTTTCCATTTTTCTCGTTTTTAAAGTGGTTTTCTCAGGGTCAGGCACTGAAGAGTTTTCCCATTTTTTTATCGACTGCCCCTGCACATCATGTTTCTTCAAGGGGCCTTGGAACTGCAAAGAGCCTCCCGTAAGGAGACTTGAAGATGGACACCACACCAGGTGTGTGATGTTTCTTGGGAAGGAGGCAGTGGCTCATTTTCTGTTACAACACCAAGGATAGAAGATTCCGTAAGGTTGCCTCTTCCAGAGATTTCAGGGCCTTAACAATGTATAAGATTCATTAGAGGTCAGATGTTTGGCATTGAAAGAATTCTAAGTGTCTGAGTTTTTGGCATTTACCTCAGACCTAAATGTTACTCTGTAAGCTTGCTGATCACCAGCGGGCTTTTCGTCTCCACTTTTAGTTGAGTGGTTATTTGTGGGCAGTAAGTTGAGTTGTTGGAAAGAATGGCTTTTATATGATATTTTGATTTCTTTGTTCCCTCTGTGGTGGAGGGAGTGCATAATAACTGAGGGCTTACGATGTGCTCGGAATGGTGCTAAGCACTTATATACATCATTTCATCCAGTAATCATACAGCGCATAAGGTTGTGATCGTTTTTACACACAGAACCGGAGGCAAGAAAGGTTAAGTACTTCCAGCTTGCAAATTGCAGGACTGGGATTTGAGTCCATTTAGAACCTCCCTTCCCGGAAGGGTAGAGTTGCTTGGGTTGGGCATATCTCATTGTCTCGTTCATGTAAACAGTCGGGAGAGATTTGGGGGATTTGGGGACCAGTTTTGCCTGATGGTAAATTATAAAAGTTCATGGCGAAGACTCTTCCTGTTCTATGATCTTCACATTAGCTCTGGAAGGTGGCAGTGATTCTGGATCTGGAGCTTCTGAAAATTGCCAACCAGGTGGTGGTGGTGGTGGTGGTGGTGGTGGTGTCTGAGGCCTGGAGGCATGGGTTGAGTTTGGAGGAGGAGTTGGGAGTGAAGTTATCTGAGGCCCAGGTCACTGGAACTCCTCCCTTTCTTTCCTTAGGGGAATAGTTCTTTCCCTGAGATTAGCATCGGGGGAGTGGTTCCCTCTGGGGTCAGCAGCTTTGGTTCGAGACCTGGTGAGCAGGAGTTCCTTGCCCCCGCCCCCTCACCCGGGGAGCTAGGAGATGACCTTTTGGTCTGCCTTCTTTTCCTGCCAAACCCCGCCTTTCATTTTCATTCAAAAATTACATCACCCCAGAGGCACAGTTTTTGTGTCTGAAGAAATCTAAAAACTTATTGTAAGACTTGAACCTATTAGCTTGTTTTTCATCCTGAATTTATAATTTGTCTCTTAAGTAATGCCAAAATTACAAGAAAAAAACTACCCTCAGTTTGTCCTTTAAAGAGAAAAGAAAATGGCCACGTGGCTACGTGAGCGGTTCTTAAATCTCTCACCTCTGCTGCTGCTTGTTCTGAGGGGGAATACAGAATTAAGTGCCCTGCAGTATTTGTACCATAAGCCACGATACCACACCCATTCACTAGCCAGTTCCTCGTTTTCTTTGTTTGAGATTGATGAAGGGCCGCTTGGACTTTGTCTCTCCTCAAGATGTTAGTTGCATGTTTCAAAATCATGTGTTCTGTTAAAAATCACTTACGCATAGCCTTGGAAAGAGAACTGGAGGCCGGGAGTTGCTTCAGGGGCGCAGAATATTGTTGTGGAGGCCTTGGGAAATAAATCTTAAGAGTCAGTTCATTTACCACCAAGACATACTTAGTCAGTGTATATAAACAAAAGAAGTCACAGTGTGCCTGGACATTATTTGTCCCAGATGGAGTTTAAACTTGGCTCCTTATCCCGCACTGATGTCATGGCGCATAAACGGGCCCCGAATCAGAGCTGCGCACAGAATCCTCTGTGTACTTGTGTGTGCTGAGGGTGGGTGAGGAGAGGGGCGGCGCTGGCCGGAAAATCTTTGTCACATTTTTCCTTCGTTGTCTGCAGAGACTAGTGTGTCAGTCCTGAATTTGGACTTGGTGCAGAGTGAGGGAAGCATTGGAGTAATCCATTCATTTGTACAAATCGGTATGTGTGTGCACCCAGGGATATCATCATTCCAAGACCCGAGAGTCCAAATGCGCGCGAGCTTTCCAGCAGTTGCTTGCGAAGCTCTGGTACTAAGATCTAGAAAGGAAAATCTTAAAGCATTGCCTTTTTGAAGAGTGTTTTCAGTCTGTTTGTCTTGAAACCTCAGATCTGGACAGTTTCTTTTAAACTTTTTAATGGTCTTAAGTATCCAGCTGTATAATTCTGTTTTCCTGGAATGTATGGTGGATAACCTCTCAAGCTCCTTGCTTAAGTGTTTAAAAAGGCAAATGTCTGATGCTCCTTAGAGAAATCTGGCCAAGTTTAATTCTTCCTGTGTGCTTTGAGAAGGCAGCTTGTGGGCCAGAAAAGGGTCTTCTGGAGTTCTGAGCAGTTAGTAGGAAATTTCCACATATTGTGGTGTTACTTTATTACGTTTTATTGGTGACTTTCATTATGATAATCTTAATTAGACGTGTTTCCAAGTAATTCAAACCATTTTGTGTAGATGTAAAGGGCTTAGATTTCAGAACTTCTGTGAATGGATTCCAAAGTCGCTATTGTTGCCTGAATCCGCGGAAGCTGAACAGACACTGGAATGCAAATGGGGTGGGAGATGAACCTTTAAGGAAAGCCATAATGTTTCTCAAACAGAAAATTTGATCAGAGGGGAGAATTGGCTTTGTGGTTTTGTTGTTGTTTCAAGAAGATAAAACACAGATTTGGTAAAAACAACTACTTTTTTTTTTTTAATACTCTGTCTTTAGAGGCCCCATTTTTTTTCTTAGAGATTGGTCACTGGTAGAAATTTGAAGAAAAAGAATTAATATTTATTGAGCACGTATTATGTGTAAGGTCTTGTACCAGGGCTGCATTAGGATTGCTCTTTTCCTTAAGTGCACATATGAGGTACTACCACTTTTTTTTTTTTTTTTTTTTTTTAGATGGGCAGCTATGGGGATGAGAAAGTTAAGTGCCCTGTGGAGCAGAGCCAGACTCACCTGCCACCTGTCCCATTTGCTCTTCTCACTGTACAGCTTGGTTATCTTGGTTGATTTTTTTTAAACTCTAAAAGTCAAAAATGAATTGAAATTAAAATAGGATTAGCAGAGAGTGACTTAACTACTCAATATTTACAGTCTCGCATGTTATTTAGAAGACAGCTCTGGCCTGAGCTTCATTTCATTTTATCTCAACATACAGCATGGCAGGAAAAGATACTTAAACATGTAGAAGGAATATGTGCTATTAAGTATTCATTTTTTAAAAATCTTTAAAATGCTTAAGATTGTTTTTTTTTTTTTTTTTTTAAATTTAAAGATGGCATTGTAGGGCGCCTGGGTGGCTCAGTTGGTTGGGCGACTGCCTTCGGCCCAGGTCATGATCCTGGAGTCCCGGGATCGAGTCCCACATCGGGCTCCCTGCTCAGCGGGGAGTCTGCTTCTCCCTCTGACCCTCTTTCCTCTCGTGCTCTCTCTCTCTCTCATTCTCTCTCTCTCAAATGAATAAATAAAAAAATCTTAAAAAAAAAAAGATGGCATTGTAGGTGGTATGGTTTTGTCTAAAAATCTGAGTCCTTATTCTTCAAACCTTTTTGTGTATGTACAGTATAATAAAAGGCAAACTTTAACTTCAGGATTTAAAAAATGAATTCGCTAGTTTGAAATGGAGTTATTTAGGAATCAGAACGTAGATGTTTGGGGGATATGATTAACTTTGTACCCTTGCAAATGAGTACTGGTTCTCCTTTGACTCCAAATATCGTACCAGTCCCACTAGGCCTTCTTTGCTTGTGGTGCACAAACTGATCAAAAACGTGCGAGGTGGGCAACCTAATCCACTGTGACCGCTTGGGGAGTTGACTGGAAACAAGGAACGGAATGCTAGGTTGGCTCTTGGGCTTAGCTTTTTAGAGTAAAGGCCAAGAACCCAAAGAGAAGAAATAAAGGCCAGAAAAAGTTCAGGAGGAGGAGGAGGCAGAAGACGGGCAGACTCTGGACGCCTCTTGATGGTAGCAGGGTAGAAATGGAAGCGGCAGAATCACAGACGGCACAACTAGAGTGACTTGATGTAGTTCTGGCTCGCGGAACCACAGACATTACCACACCTGCAGGATCTCAGAACCTTCGGTGTTGGTAAGGAGCTGGGCAGAGCTTGTCTGCTGCAGACCCTGTGACCTGGCTTACCATACTGTCATTTTTAAAAACTCAAACTCTGAACAGCATAATCTTTGAATTATGTCACAGCTGGCGTTTTCATTAACCTCTCTACTGCTGTCTGTGTGCCCAGTGTCTCCCACCTCAGTTTGAGTTACTCACTGCTGTCAGAGTCCTCTAGTAATGTTGCTTTCTCCCCTGGGAAATACTACCGCTCACAGGATAAAGTCCAGACTTCTAAGTGGGGCCAACAGAGGCTTTTCCTAGGTGGCCCTGCTCTGCAGTCTCACCTTGGCCCCTCTGGACCAGGCATATGGCATTAGGGTCAGGTCAGATTCTTTTTGTTTTTTTAAGCTTTTATTTATTTTTGTGTGTGTGTGAGAGAGAGAGAGTGAGAGAGAGCACGCATGAGCACGAGATGGGGTGAGAGAGAGGGAGAAGCAGGCTCCCCGCTGAGCTGGGAGCCCGATGTGGGATTCGATCCCAGGACCCCGGGATCATGACCTGAGCTGAAGGCAGACACTTAACCGACTGAGCCACCCAGGTGCCACCACATAGGAATTCTAAACTCATCCTACAGTCCAGGCCTCTGTGCATTTACTCATGCGATCGTTCTTTGGCTTATCCGCTTGCAGTCTCTTGCTCCTGCCGTAAATGTCATTCCCAATGGTAACTTTCCCTGATTTCTCACCGCTTTCTTCAGTTTCCGTAGCTTTTAGTAGCAAATAGTCATATTTTATTACAGTTCATTGTATTTTCTACCCTTGTACCAACCCAAAAATAAGTAGGATGTCCTCTTTCTCATCTTAATTTCACTAGTGCTTTATAAAGTGCTGGGTACACAGTAACTACTCAGCAAATGCTTTTGAATAGTCAAGGCTTCAGTAATTGCATTAGGCATTGATTTAAATAAATTTCATGCATGGAAAGTCAAGGGCTGAATAAGTGAAAATATACTGTATAATGGTGGGGAGGGGGAGTCCTCACTGTTCTGTAAAATCCTTCCCAAACCCTAGCATATGACCTATTTGTATTCACTTCTGATTTGATGTTGGTGGGTATAAGCTATCAGGCAATAGGAGTGTTAATTTTCAACAGTTGAAAAAGCATAGTGATATAGGAACGTCAGCTGTGCAATATTGAATGACAAAATAGTGGGAACTGATTTCCTGTCAGTTATAAGCATGAGAACATTCTTCATGGATACATTATTTCTTGATTATGTCTTAGGGAGAACAGTGTTAAATGAACGACATGGCCAACATTGAAATAGGTTTAAAAAATACTAGGATATTGGGAATATAGGCAGGTAAATGCTTCTTCACTGACCTGGCCTTGAGAATCTGGTAGTAGAGTTGTTTGTTTAGGTTCAATGCATAGCTTACCAGAGGTGCGTGACATGAAGTACCACATCAACGCGGGTCATGTTACTCTTTCTCAGCCAATCAAAACTAGACATGAGGTAGCCGGATCTGAATGGTAGGAGACATTTTAGATTCAATATGCAAAAAGCACATTCAGGGTAGGGCTGGCTAGGTGAAAAGCAGCCTGAACTGCTCATTCCCCATCAGTGTGGCCAGAGCCCAGCCTATGGACATGGGGTGCGTTGATGGAATTGAGGGGTAGAAGGGGGTGGTATCTCACCTGATGGACATTTTTGACAAGGATTAACCCTGAAGTGGTATTGACAAGAACCAAATTTTGTTCTCAGTGAGCATAATTTTCAACGAAAGGGAGAAGAGTTACAGTTTTGGCACTGAGAGCTGTGTGAAAAATGTATTTAATAAAATTATTTAAGTAAACGTCACGGTGCTTCAAATGCACAAGGGTATTTGGTAGCTGTTACTTTTAGCCAGGGAAAAACTATACTTAAGCTTACATAGAATTTTGGTCTTTTATGTTCTTGGTTTTTATCTTGAAAGTCCTGTAGTTGGAACCTTAGACTGGCATTTGTGGCTCTCTTAAAAGAGGCTTTTAACCTAGTTTTGGCCATCTATATTACATTTTGCATTTTTTCCACTTAAGGCTATATTTTTATTCTTAGCAAACAGCAGCTCTTTTTGTAATAGAATCTCTTTATTCAAGGCAGTATACAATTAGAGTAGAAATGTATGACTTCTTACAAGCTGCCATTGTTTTCTCTTTATAGCCCTTAACCACTCTCTATAAATGTTTTCTTTTTGTTTAAACTCTACCCCCGCACTACGCTTCTTCATCCCGTACTAAGTTCTGTTTGTCAGCCTGAGTTGGGCGGAACTTTGTATTATCTAAGGCTCTATTCCCAGTGCCTAGAGGAATGCCTGACCCATTCTGGTCAGTCATTGATATTTGCTGAATTAATAGAGATATCATAGTAATTCTGAGGACGCTTGTTTCATGAAATGGGCTTTTTGAACTCTTCAGAATGTATAGATTTTCAGGCACTGGCGTGATTTCAGGGCATAAAAATGTCCTCCTTGGCTTGTCTGATTTCTCTTCCCTTGGTTACCTTTTAATCCATTCCTGTCTTTTTTGTTAATCATGTGTGACTGTGGGAAGCATAGACTCTATAGAGGCCATTGTCCCAGGAGTCCTCTTTTATTTTTCTTATGCTTACTTCTGGGCCACGCAAAGTGGCATCTAGTATTTGTGACAGTCCATGATTAGCTCCTTGGTGGTCTTAGGATTCGAGGGGAATTCAAGGACTCGACAAGGACTTTATGAGAATAAACATTGCTCGGTATAAAAGCCACTGTTGGTTGTTAGTTAAGGGTTCCCTTACTACCCGACTGTCATATTGGGAGCTATGGACTCTGGCTCAGGGAGTGGGCTGGATTTCCTAGAACAGATCTTGTCCTCACAGCATGTCTTGGAGACATGCCCTTGACCCAGTGAAGTGAGTTCTCTCTTTATAGCTGTTTATTAAAGTTATCTTCATAAAGAATTGACTTTGTGAAGCCCATGCCTATCAGAGGGGGGAATCTGTGTAATAGAAGAAAAGAGCCTGCGTTTTGGTCAGATGGGGCTGGATTCCAGTGCTCACTCAGTCATTTTGTAGTTTTGTGACTTCAGACAAGTCACTTACCCTCTTTAAGCCTCGGTTCCCCATCTATATAATCTGGTTAATAATACCTACCTGGCAGACCATGGGGGTATTTAATAATAGCTGTGTATATAATCATTGTAGAAAAAAAGCTGTTAAAAGGAGTTGATAAAGTAGCCTGCATCATTCTGAGTTTAAGAGATATGTATTGGTCTGTTGAGGGCGACAACTTTTGAACCTTCCATTCTCTGAAGACATCAGAATACTAAAAATTTTGGAAGCATTGGAGTATTCTTGCTCCTTGCTTCAAACTGAACAGGTCTTGTGGGGGGCCTGGCTGGCTCAGTTGGTGGAGGGTGCAACTCTTGATCTCAGGGTTGTGAGTTTGAGCCTCACGTTGGGTGTTAAAGTCTTTAAAAGAGAAAAAAAATAAACTGAAAAAGTCCTAAAGCCCAGGAAGAAACAAAACAAGACTATTTTGTCCTACCAGTGTTGAAGAGAGCAACAGCTTCAATACCATGTGTGTCCCTGTGCCTTGACCCGATGTGTAAGTACTTCTAGAGGCTTCCTGGTCTTGTGTGTGTTTTTCCTGCCAGCTTTGGAGTCAGGCTTCAGGTAGGACAGGTGAGCAGATGAGACAATTAATACTTCCCGTCATCTTCTAGTACCTTTCTATTTTCCCTGCCACATTTTAATCTTGGGACATTTTCTTTGTGTATATTATTACCACAAAGATAATTATTGGTTATATACAGCTCATCTTCTCCCTTTTCCTGATTTGGAGCAAAGGGAGGGGACTCAGAAAACATATGATGCCCACTTTTCAGTTTTCTGGAGACCAGCTCCGGTCTCTAGCCCAGGCACCAGGGTCTCAAAGGTGTGTATTGATGGATGGTTTGGGCCTTCGAGGGCCTGACTGGAGCTTGCCAGGATTTCTCTGGAGTTTGGGAATCTGGAGTGAGTGAGTGAGTGAGTGAGTGTGTGTGTGTGTGTGTGTCTCCAGAAAAAAAGTGCTATTATTCCTCTCATGTAATCAGAAGTCGCTTTTTTAAAGTTATTAGATATTTTTGGGGCACCTGGGTGGCTCAGTCGTTAAGCATCTGCCTTCGGCTCAGGTCATGATCCCGGGGTCCTGGGATTAAGCCCCCAGTCAGGCTCCCTCCTCAGCGGGGAGCCTGCTTCTCCCTCTTTGTCTCCCTCTGTTCCCCTCCCCCTACCCCAGTGTCGCTCTCTCGCTCTCAAATAAATAAAATCTTTAAAGTTATTATCTATTCTTGGATAGAATCCTTCCTTATGTGGAACTCTTCAGCAACTTTTAGGTTATATCATTTTTTTCCCCTAAAGATATCTGTTGGATAATCATAAATGCTGGCTGCAAGTGAGAAGTGTTCTTTTATACATAACACAGTTAAGAGTAAGACAAGCCTCACCGAGTGTGGCAAGTGGAAGAAGCTCCCCAAATGGAACAGGGTCCCCTCTCCTGGCATGGTTTATATCTTGAGTGTCTGGCTATTGGATTTAACTTTTAAGAAAACTGCAAATGTTACGTTCCATCTTTAGTCAGTAAGTACTCTTCTCCCAGCAGAAGCTTTAGTGGTGGGCACATATGTGGCAGTGGCTGTTTGGTCAGGGGGCTGGGGATGTTTTTTTTTTTTTTTAGGCGTAAATTAGGAATTTGCCTCCAGGAATGGTCTTAGATACCACTGATCTGGTTAATCAGCCACCCACAATTTTAAATTGCAATAGTAGCTTTCCTTTTCCTCCTCTACTGGGTATGAAACCGGGTTAGATTTATACCTTTAAGGTAAGATCTGTTGACACCTGTTTCAATAGTCTCGTTGGGCAAAGCTTTCTCACGATGCTGTTTTAGCCTTTTGCTTAATTACATCAATTCTACCTCTTGTTTTATTGTTTAAGATTTTGGAAGAATGGTCACTTATTTTTCATTAATTTTTGACAAACTTGCCTCTGGTTATTTTGGGCTGCTTGGTTCCTTTAGCCGTAACAGATTTGAAACTGATCTGATGAAGCAAGCATAGCCTGAAGTATGCTCTTATGATTTGATTAACACGGTTCTATTTTAGCATCTCTGGAGAAGAATCTTTATCAGTGGTTAAAATCTTTCTTACTCTGACGAGACACAGAATGCAGCATGAATTGTTTTAATGCTGACTTTGGAAAAGCAGGAAATGCTTAGCGAGTGGACCAAAAAATGATGAGGTTTGGACAGTGATAGGATGTTTTACGTTCTGCATTTATGAGAACTTGTAACAGTTATGTCTGCCTTGTGGCTAGAGAGAGAAAGGAGGGAGGGAGGAAGAGGGGGGAGAGACTGAGGGGCAGGCTGCTGTGATAGGAAAGGTTAGGCGCCAGGGAGCCCGCCAGGGTGTGACTCATGCGCCTCGAGGCTGGGTGATGCAAGGCACGCTTCTGACTTCTCATTCATGTCTGTTGTCAGGGACAAGATCACTGGGCTGGTGTGTGTCCCAAAACTTGGTTATCTCTCCTTTATTGACAGTGAAAACAGCAAGGTGGTCAGTGGCACCTCAGTATAGTAAAATGCTTTCTTTTAAAATAACTCGGTGCCAAGATGAATACGGGTTGCTCAAATAATGACTTCTGCTCTTACTAAGAAAAATTGATATTGGGACGCAGATTTGCCTGGTTTCTGAGGTGACTTGGTGGATTATAATCTGGTTGCCATAGCAACCCAGCAGCAGGGAAAATTACAGGAACGAAACATTTGAAGAGAGGTATTTTAGTAGGATGCTTAAAAAGCTCTTTACCTATCATCTTTCCCCACTGAAGAAGCAGGGTGGGGTTCAGGAATTGGCCTCCGTAAGCAGAGAGGGGGATGGCATAAATGGCTTTTGGAGGCTTGGAATTGTGGCCTGGTGTCTGTGACCGTTAAGGAGTCATTATAGACACTTTTCATGCAGTGTGAGGAGCAGGTAATGTGACAGAATCTGGAGCGTACCCCAATTCAGAAATCCCTTTTCTTGCCTGGAACTTTCCATAATACTGGTGAATTGTACTTTCAGGACCTGCGTTCAGGACACGTTGTGTGACAATTATGAGAGCGGTGGAGGAGAGAGAGTACATGAATTTGGGATTGTCAGAGAATATCTGGGGCATAGGCTTGATGTCCTTTGATTTTTTTTTTCTAACTAATTAATTCTCCAGGCCTATATTATAGGTCTTATCCCCACAGGTTTCAACACAAGCAAATGATTTCTGCTCTATTACAGTAATGTTGGAATTGGTCTAAAGACTTTTTAAAAGACATGGATAATTTTCTTTATTGGAGTGTTTTTTTTTTTATTATAGTTCTATGTTTATGTAAAAATAAAGTTAAAACTATTTTCATGTTAGGAATGACTTTAAAAGCTCAGTTTCAAGAAAGCAATTGAAATGTTTTAATCACTCTGTAGAGATCTGAAGGGATTTCCTTTTGAGTTCTTAAAATGGCACAGTGTGTTTACATTGGTGAGAATTTGAATACTTAAGACTGAAAGATTATTGACACAGTTACTGTACAGGAAAAATAAATTGCCTTGAAACCACCGTTATAATTCAAGATAATGAGAAGCACCAGGGATGAAGCTTGGACGGCTTTTTCCTGAATGATCTTGTTTTCTCCAGTTAATGCATTTCCTTATTTGAATAATTTTAATATCCCAGCAGTGTCTCCTGTGGTGAATTAGTAGAAGAAGCAAAATACATGGATATTAAAGGTTTAGGTTTTAAAAATGAAACGGCTTTGATCTCAAACATTTTTACAGAACAGAAATTACAGTACATACAGTAAATAAAGTTGACTTTTAAAAAAAAAGTTGACCTTTTAAATGGAATATTATGAAAGCTTAATTTCTAAGTTAAAATTTTTGTTTGCAATGTTTTTTGTTGTTTGCAATGGTTTTCCTTTTGTTTTACGACTTTCATTCATTTAGTAGAAATAGTTATTAAGCACTTATTCTAGGCCGGGTATAGTTTTGAGCACTTAACCTTATGCCAGATCTTGTCCTTACAGAGTCAATCTCAAAGACGCAAAGACAGACCCTAGAGTAATTGCTTAACTAATTGGAGTTGTAAAGTCTAGGAAGGAGAAGTAGGTGTGTGGGCGCAGGTGCCTGTGTTACAGCATACAGTGGAAGACCCAACCTGTCCTGAGAAGCAGATGCCACTTCTTAAGCTGACAAGAATGCATAGGCATTAGTCACTCATTGGGGAAGGAGTAAGGTGGGTGGCAGGCAGAGATGAAGAAGGACAGGGAAACCATTACAGATAGAGGGAACGTTATGCTTGATGGTTTCGATGCAGGGAGGGACAAGGTTTGCTCCAAAAATGCTAAGGTGCATGTGACACTCAACATCCTTCCAGTTTCCAGAAATGTACAGTCATATTTTAATAGTATTAACCTTGCACATGGTGATTTTTTTAACTACAGTTTTTATTTATTTATTTATTTTAAAGATTTTATTTATTTATTTGACAGAGAGAGAGACAGCGAGAGAGAGAACACAAGCAGAGGGAGTGGGAGAGGGAGAAGCAGGCTTCCCGCCGAGCAGGGAGCCCGATTTGGGGCTCGATCCCAGGACCCCGGGATCATGACCTGAGCTGAAGGCAGATGCTTAACGAATGAACCACCCAGGCGCCCCTTAACTACAGTTTTTAAACTTGGATTACATCCTTTGATTTGTATTTAGATATAAATTAGTGATGTTTCTTTCTGTTACCTACAGGAACTAGATGAGATCTAAAACTGAGGCTCTTAAAAGAACATACTTTGCCATTGCTGTGCATGGTCTAGTCTTGGAAGTTGTCTACTTATATTAAATATTAGGGGTGCCTGGGTGGCTCAGTCGGTTGAGTGTCCGACTCTTGGTTTCGGCTCGGGTCATAATCTCATGGGTCGTGGGATTGAGCGCCCTGTGGGGTTCCTTGCATCAGCGGGGAGTCTGCTTAAAGAGTTTCTCCCTCTGCCCCTCCCCGACTTGGTGCGTGCTCTTGCGTGTGCTCTCTCTCTCTCCTAGTTAAATAAAATTTTTAAAATAAATATTAATGTTCACTGACATTTAGAGAATAGATTTTAAAATTTGAGTGTTTGAGGCCTATTTGCAATATTATTCATTTATTTTATAGTGTTTATTATTATTTCCAGAACTTATACAAATACTTTATTTTCCAAACATTTTTCTTATCAGTTGCCTTCTTTTGTTACACAGTAGAATCATATGACCCAAGTCAGTAATGGACACTTGGGAAAAGTATGCTCCATGGTGTTTGCCCTGAGCCACGTTTCTGTGTGCCATTTTCCTTTATAAGCAGAGGTTCTGGTCTACTTTCTTTTCGATTTCTTGTTTCCAAGTTAGTGTAAGAAAAAAAGGAATTGTTGTGAAAGTAAAAAAAAAAAATTGAGCTTTTTAGTACCTAGCATCATAACCAACACAGGAGAATTCACTTAGCTAAATTCAAATGCATGTACTTACCCTGCTCAAAGCTGAACCAGGTCTAAGACTCATCCTCTTGTGTTTATACAGGATTCTGTGCCACATACATCCTGTCTAGTACATAAATTCAGGTAATAAAACTGTTGAAGAGAAACCCCAGATGCTTTGATATTAAGTTGAAATTGATATGTTATTTTGCAGGTCATTCTTGTTCAAGTTAATCCAGGTGAGACTTTCACAATAAGAGCAGAGGATGGAACACTTCAGTGCATTCAAGGTAAGGAAATTCTTGTAAGCCTTCTAATCAAAGGAGTTTCTCTTTTATTTCTTGTTTGAAGGAAGAGTAAAGTTTTTCCTTGTGTCTGTATTTTCCAGAAGTAAAGTTTATTTTGGATTTTTAAAGACTTTTTAATCTTTCTATAAGATAGGGTCTTGATGCTAATGTAGGCCTGTGATAAATAAAGGGACAAAGTTAAATACCTCTAGTATTCTGTTGACTTTTAAGTGAGTTAATTTAACTTGGGAAGCCTTGCTTGCATTATCTTTTAATATATTATGGAATTTGGAAAATGTTGAGATTTTGAAGGACTTTAAATTTTCAATTGAGAACAAGAACTTTTTAAAATTAGTTCAAAAGTTTCAAATAAATACTGTGATGCTAACCAGATGATGTTTTTTGAGGTAAAATCTATATCAAATATCTGCTATTTGTTACTGATTAACAGATTACCCCAAACTTTAGGGACTTAAAACAACAACATGTATTATCTCACAGTTGTTTGTGGATCAGGAATTTTAGGCACAGTTTAGCTATGTCCCATGACCCTGGGCCTCTCAAGATCCCCAAATCCAGGTGTGGGCTAGAGCTGCCCTCCTTGCGAGGCATGTCTAAGTGTCAGTCTGTTTCCAGGCTTGCTTGAGGGGTTGTTGGTGGGATTTAGGTTTTTGTGTACTATTGGCAGGAGGCTTCCCTCAGTTCCTTGCTAAGTGGCTTCTCCATGAGACAGCTGGTTTCATCAGAGGAGCAACTAGAGGGCAAGGGGGCAATACTAGGTCCAGCCCACTCAAGAAAGGGAATTTGCGCAGTGTGGGAACACCAGCAGGTGGGAATCACTGGAGGCCGTCTTAGAAAACTGCCCATGATGGTCCACCCTCTGTCCCTAATAAGTCATGTCCCTCCATATGCAGAATCCTCTCTCGAAAGTTCTCTAAATGTCTTAATTCCATTACGGCATCAGCTCAGAGTCCTGAATCTTGTCATCTAAGTAAGTTCCAGGTAGGTGACGTTCCTTGGGTGTAGATCTTTAAGTATGGCTCCTAGGGCATTTCAGTTACTTCCTGGTTGTGTAATCCAGTGCCGCCTCTCTCTAGTTCACTTTGGAAAGTAGTGACTTAGGCCCTCTGAACCATAGGAAGCTCAGTCCAGATCTGTAGTTAGCCTGTAAACACTGCTGTGTTGGAGGGCACTGTTTGTGGTAGCTTTTTTGGCAGTGATTGGGATTATAGGGCAAATGGCAAATTGGAATGTAATGGAGTTCAATACTAGGTTATTGATTGGCTAAGACTCTGATCAGAGGCCTGTTTTAATTTTTGGACTTGCTCGCCAATACATAAATGAAGGGAAATGCCCTTTTGTTTTAGTTTCTCATAATGAGCTCCATGGAAAAAGGTGATTTTTCTACTGCTTTGTTTTAATAGCAGAGCATGCTGCTTTGTAGTTTTGCTACTTAATTTTGTTTCTATAGGTACAAAAACTAGGGAAAAAACTTTTACTTTTGGAGAAATGAGTGTATTTTGAAAGATTCAAGCCTAATGAATTTTAACTGCAGTTAGATAATCTGAAATGACTTAACTGTTTTATTAATGATTTTTACTGATTGCATTTCTCTGACCATTATGTTCCTGAAATTGATCTTTGGTGTTCTAAGCCATTTAGAAACTGAATCTGGTCTTTGGTGATGAATCATACAAAGAAACTTACAGGTAAAAGAAGAGAGGAAGTAATTATTTTAAAATAGTATGGGATATAGAATCTTCTACCTACTTGTAATTCTATAATAAATGGATATTTTCAACAAATAAAACCTCAAAATCCACTCTTAAAAAGAATCATGCTATAGAAAAATTAGATAAAAAGTCATTTCACCTACATAGAATGAACCTGGTATTTTCAGTTCAGTAAGAAAGCATTTGAGCTTCTGATCATGGTAACATTGGAGCCCTGTGAATTAATTGGCAGGTAGACTATGTTCCTCTACAACCGAGTGTATGTAATAGAATCCATAAAAGCAAGTTGCT
This sequence comes from Callorhinus ursinus, assembly GCF_003265705.2. Lineage (NCBI taxonomy): Eukaryota > Metazoa > Chordata > Mammalia > Carnivora > Otariidae > Callorhinus > Callorhinus ursinus. Next base: position 83,821,208 of record NW_027397063.1, on the reverse strand, counting down.
GAATAGATCTGCATATATGAAATACACTCTTTTATGCCACCTGCTTTTATTGTTCTGCGTGCATGGGTGCGTGTGTGTGTGTGTGTGTGTGTGTGTTCATCAGGTTAGCCTCCCCCCTCTTTTTTTTTTTTTTTTTTTTCAGTTCATGTCAGTAACTGGTGTATTCTGCAGGGAATGTTGCAAGTATATCACTCTGTTCACAGTGGGAGCTTTGTATTTATTCGTGATGATACTTTGAGATAAGTGACATTAACACCCCTTCCAGTGATTTCAGAAATGCCTTTGACTAAAGCAGAATTGTGGAGCCATTTATCTTTGGCTTCCCCAGCCTTCCTATCCTTTGTTCTCTTTTGAACACCCAGATGCTATGGTTATCTCCATTTGGGGCATGGTGGTACCTGGCCCAATTAATTGAAATGACACAGGATAGGATGCAAGGGACCAGAACAGGGAGGTAATTGGTTTGCTAGGGCTTGAGAACCCCTGGGGCGGCGACAGGATGACCTGCAGGAGCTGGAAGGAACCTGGAGTCCAGACCCTCTGACTGTCACCATTGCATCCTAGGCAGTCACTGAGCACCGCCCCCCACCCCGCCCCATATAAGCCTTCTTTGGGAGTGCTAGTGTAAGTTAGTGAATGCTTCACTCCAGGTGGGTAGAGCATATTAACATAGAATGTGGGAATAGGGAATATATTTGTAAATTCCAACACAAATTGTAACGTTATTATCCTTTCACTGTGATTGACATCCCTAATACCTATTTAGCTCTTATGCTGTGCTTTGTATTCTCTCAGTTAATGGGTATGATAGATAAACATGAGGCTGAGGCCCATGGAGGTTCATTTACACACCTAAATTCACACAGAAGATGCAGAGTTGGGTTTTCATCCCTGGTCTCTCTGACTCGAGAGCATGAGCTCTTCATGGGTCCTGCTCTGTGTATACATCAGGGAACTCCAGTATTAGCACTCCATTCTTGTTGGGCATGTGACAAGAGCAAGGTGGGTTCCTATTCCTGGAATAACAGGATTCTGGGCAGGATACCAGCTGAGTACTCAGATGGCCAGTACTCAGATGGCCAAGATCAAGTAGAGATGGTTTGCAGAGACTGGGTCTTTGGGATAAGACAGATGTCCTGTTACCAGAACTAAGAGCAGATAGTGTGACACAGGAGTACTGATTTAGAATTCCTTAAATTCTTTCTTTTTTTTTTTTTTAAAGATTTTATTTATTTGACAGAGAGACACAGCGAGAGAGGGCACACAAGCAGGGGGAGTGGGAGAGGGAGAAGGAGGCTTCCCGCGGAGCAGGGAGCCCGATGCGGGGCTCGATCCCAGGACCCTGGGATCATGACCTGAGCCGAAGGCAGGCGCTTAACGACTGGGCCACCCGGGCGCCCCTCCTTAAATTATTTCTGCCCCAAGTTAGGACAGGGCCCAGAGTTCAGGTGGGCTGAGCTTCTCGGTGGGGCTTCCAGCTCCAGCTGCTGTACGATGAAGGGTCCAGTGGGAGAGGACTGGTAATGGGGGAGGCAGTCTTCTTGCTTACCTTTTAAAAGCCTATTAGGAAAAGATCTGAAATTGAATCATATTGTAATGGGAATTTGTGAAAGAAGCATTTGCATTGTACTAGAGATTAAAGTGAAGAGAATGAAGCTCTAGCTGTGCTCTTTCAACCCCACCCAGCAGGTGGGAAGGGGGTGGTTTTGGGGTGTGGGGTGTGGGAGGAGTGGTGGTTGGAAGTGGCCTTTCTGGAAATTTTGAAGTCATAACCATTGCTTATACCACGATTGAAACTGTCAGTTTAATAACTTGGCTATTTCACCACTGCTATTTCAGCAGGTTAGGGATTGCTGCTAAGGGTGGGGGTGGGGGATTAGGGGTAGGGAGTTGAGCTGGTTGCCGGGTGTTCCTGGAAACTTTGGAAATTACGCCATTTGAGGTCAACCGTCTTTACTTGCAGTCGAATTTGTTAGCCTACTCATGTTCTCTATAGGACGTTTATGACGTCATTAGACAGCAGAAGCTCACTGTGGTGCCATGAAAAGGCAGTTTGGAAATTCAGAGCAAGTCAATATAAAGAATATGGTTACTCCAGGGGGAAAAAAACAAGATTTTGTTTTCATGAGAATGTCCTTGGTGATAATGAAGGAAGAAAAACACAGGAAACCTACAATATGCTGTGAAAGCAGATTCATTTCTAATGGAATATTTCTTAATATTTTCCATGAAACATGAATCATAGGTCCTGAAGGGGCCACAAAAGGTCATAGTTTATTCTCACTTGGAGGCAGCACTGTACCTATGGCATCCTAGACAAAAGATTTTTCTTTTCCTAGGCCAGATGAAAGTATAAAGAGCCAATTGTTTGGGGGGGGGGAAAAAGGAATCTTAGCAATCAATATGAATTCTTGCCTTTGCTTAAATTCAGGAATTAATAGAGGGCAGCTGCGGGTCTGTCCCATTATGTTTCATATCCTTGTCTGGGCTGAGGTGCTGGCAACGCAGCCTTCCTTCCTGTCCACACATGCCATCTTTTTATCTGGGCCATTTCTCCCTTCCCTGTAAAATCCTTCAGCCAAAACAAATAACCACACTTCCTTTAGGGCTCCAGGTCTGTCTCCTCTGGGAGCCCTCCTAGACCACTCCATTCCATTTCGACCTCTGCTTTCCTGGAGGAGCAGGTAGAGGTGGCATTGTGTATAACAGTCTGCTTATCTGTGTGGACCCTTCTTGGGCTCTTGAATTTGACTGTGAACCCAGTTGTGACACAGTATCCTCACCCTACCCACCGGCCCCGCAGCCTCTTAATAATTGCTTAACTAGATCCTTGACTGGCTCTGGCATCCCATCAGGTGTGATGATCTTTCTTTTAAATTTTATTATTGTGCTCGGAGCCTGAAGATGTTTAGTTCAATACTTTTTCATGGTCTCTCAAGTCTCCTAGAAGAACTTTCACATTTCCGAAACATTGGATAATTGAAGCTAATCAGTTTCCTTTAGAGAAACATGTTTAGAATCTAAAGTACTTTCATATTGACCCAGTATTAAAACTGCAATTTTTATTTTTTATTTTTATTTTTTTTTTAACGGAGGCTTGTGTTTTATTCTTGGCCTGTCAGCTTCCCCCATGGGGGAGGTAGGAGGGGTGGCGTAGAGGGAAGGGAAGAGGGGCTAGGAGGGGGCAGACTGCAGCTGCCCTTTGTACACATATTCCAGTGCAGTGGCAATGGTGCGCATGTCCAGCTCGATGCTCCAAGCCCAGTTCTCCACATCCCCGATTTCCTTGAGTGCCTGATTGAAGTTCTCCACCATCCCGATCCACTGGCCTGTTTGCTTGGCAAACTGGGCAGCCTGGACCTGTAGGGTCTTCACTTCATGGTCCAGCTTTCTCTGGTTCATGTAGGCCTGGGCCACACCCACATTGAGGTGATCCACCAAAGCTTCTGTCAGGCAGGTCGCTGCATTGATAGCCTCTCGCCTCCTCTTCTCCTGCAGCTCCTTGCGTTCGTTCTGCTTGGCCTGGTGTTCCTTCAGCAGGCGGGACAGCATGGTGGCGGCGGGCTGGGGCTGGGCACTGCAATTTTTATTTAAAAAAATTTTTTTTAAAGATTTTATTTATTCATTCAAGACACAGAGATAGAGAGCATGAGCAGAGGGAGAGGGAGAAGCAGGCTCCCCGCTGAGCCGGGAGCCGGATGTGGGGCTCGATCCCAGAACCCTGGGATCATGACCTGAGCTGAAGGCAGATGCTTAACCATCTGAGCCACTCAGGTGCCCCAAAACTGCAATTTTTTTTTTTAAAAAGATTTTATTTATTAGAGAGAGATGGGGCCGGGAGGGGGGGTGGGCCGTGGGAGAGGAAGAAGCAGATCCCCCCGCTGAGTAGGGAGCCCGACCTGGGGCTCGATCCCAGGACCCCAAGATCATGACCTGAGCTGAAGGCAGATGCTTAACTGACTGAGCCACCCAGGCGCCCCCAAAACTGCACTTTTTATTTGTGTGGTTTCTTTTTTTTAATTCGTGTTTTGAGACTTATATACAAACCGTGAGCCTGAAGAAAATAGATGGATGTCATGGTGATAGAAGAAAAAAGATTAAAGTAAAATGCTTGGGAAGTACCATTATTTTAATAAAGAATAAAAGTTCAAATATACTATTTGAAGATACGCAATTGCTGATGCTTTTTGCCCACAATAGATACCCTTTACAGATGTGGTTTACTCTGCTCACTTGTACTGAGTGGGTTGAGACCTGGAAATGACAGCAGAACGTGTGGTAGGAGGGGACTTGAGGAGACCCCTCCTCCAACACGGCCGTAGCTTGGCTGCCATTAGAGTGTGGAACTTTTCCCTCCTCTCCTTATTCTCCGCAAGCCTTCTTCAGCTTGTGTCAGATTCCCCTCCTGCCCCACTGAGTGTGGGAACTGTATCGTTGATGAACACCACACTCTGCTCAGGGGCTCTGTGAATGACACCATTGAGAGCGGTTCCACACTTCTGAATCTCCTCGTTTGTCTCCCACCCCCTCCCCTCTTTGTATGATTCAGCACCCAGGCTGCCACAGGGACTTTAATGTTCCTTTTTTTTTAATTCCCTCATTTGGTACTTTTAAGTGCATTTATTAGACTTGTTTGGCACATTAAAACACTGACCTGTCTGTCGTTCGTGCTAAGAATTTGATGACAGGTCCCGGGGAACTCTGGTCTTTTGCTTTGTGAATGGAGAAATGACGTGAATGGTGTCAGAACAGACGTAGACTATAATTTCACAAGCGAAGCTTCTTTTGGTCTACTCCTTTAAAGCAGACTCCGCATATAAATAAGAAATTCTCGTTTTACTGGCTTAAAACCAAGGGAGAAGACCTGTGGTGAATGAAGTCTGTCTTCTAAGGTTGATTAGAACTCTTACCTTGGCTTACATCTGCAAACAAGTTTTTCATCAGAAATATTTGGGTGGTTTGTATGTGAGTGCCTTACCTTCTTCTGAATCTTTGCAAACTTTCATTACATTGTTATTTGACTGTATTTGTAGAATGTCTTATAAGTGGAAAAATTTTTTTCTTATTAAAAGATGATTTTGAGAGGTTCTTTTGCTACGCAAGAAACTGCCGTGGAAAACTCATTTCGTTTGCAGTGGGCGAGGAGGGCAGTTTGTGAGTGATGGCTAATCTGAAATGTTATCGTGAAGAGTTGGGCCTCCCTTGAAAATCTCTTAAAATTGCCCAGGCTAGCTCCAGTATCCTGTCTTATCTTTCTGATTGATCCAAAACTGTATTTGGTGAGAGTTATTTCAGTCCTCCAGTGAGGTTCTAAGCTGGGAGGGTCTGAGTTTCTAGGAAAACTTTGAATTAACTCCGTCAATTTGCCAGTTCATTTTATAGCTCTGAAATGATAGCTTCAGGACAAAGCAGTCTTTTGCCTGGGTGTGTGTGTGTGTGTGTGTGTGTGGTGTAATATTGGGTCATGAGTCACTTACAGTGTTTTGCTGTATACCTGATCCCTGAAATGTTTGAGAGCTTTATTTTGAACGTGATGATTTGGCTTTTCTGTCCTACATAGACATGTACAGCCATTTGTTGCAAGCAGGCATTCTGTGGGTGGAGAGGCCTCTTTCAGACCCTAGCTTGTTGCTGAGCAACTAGAAGTTGACCCGTAGCGTGGTCTCCACGAGGGCTGGTAAGTACTGATGGGCCTGGAGCAGAAAGTGCCGTTTCCGGAAGGGATGGGGAGGAAGGTGTGTGATGGTACTTGGAGCTGTCATCATGCTGGGATTGGGTGATGTCATGAGCCTGGGGTCCATCAGTGCCAAACTATGTTGCTTCCCACGAGCTGTAACGTCCCTGTCAAGGGAGGTACCCAGTGTGTCTGCTGCTGTCTGGCCTTCTCCTTCTGCCCTTGCCAGTTATCTTGATGGTTTATAGCTGTTCTTGCAGTTATGTAATTAAGACAAAAAACCTCACCCAGTATTCATCGTCAGACATTGGCCTTTGTCTCCAAGTAAAGTTTTAGTGATGTGATTTGTTAGAAGTTAATAAAGATGATGTTTTAAATGTCAGTGCTATGTAGTATGATCCCTGGTTGTTTGCTAGCTAATGCTTAACCTCTTAGCCTCCGTTTTCTCTCATAAGGTGGGGATAATGCTAATACCTGACCATCGGAAGAGCCATCATCATCACCATTATCTAGTAATGGACGCAGCTTTGCTGATTATTTTTGTTCTAAGGAGATGTCATGATAAATTGTGGGCTGTGATGTGATTATCCTACTCATGGAAATCAATGGAAGAAGGTCTAGCCTCCATTTTACTGCCTAGATATACTAGGCTTGCTTTCATGGGGTTGATGGTGATGGCAACAGATCAAATGTTTCTGATGAAGGTTTATGGGATGCATATATTGTTCAGATGCAGGTGGTGGATAAAACCACAGGCCTACTGTTCCACGTATTTAAAGTAAGCTCTGTTGTAGTTCAAGTTTCAGTTGTTGCTTTCCTTTGGGGATCATAAGTAGTTAACTCTCACAGCAGGCCTGAGCGTCCATATTCAGACAGGCCTACAAAGCACTTCCTCTGGATATGCCTTGCCTTTTACATTTCGATTAAATTCCACACTACCTTTTTTTTTTTTTTTTTTAATTATTTTTTAAGTAGGTGCCATGCCCAGTGTGGGGCTTGAACTCACGAACCTGAGATCAAGAGTCACATGCTCTAGCACGGAGCCAGCCAGGGGATCCAAATTTCATACAACTTTTAATTTTCATTTAGTGTGTCCTGCTCTTAGGCATGACTGAAGGGCTGTAAGGCATATGGGTGAGATCTTGGTGGGTCTTGGAGTGAGATTACCTGGTTTAGAAATTCCTTGCATTTTGCTTATATATCACAAAATTAGTTACTTCTCCACACCTCTGTTTTCTTATCTGTAGAATTGGAATGACAGTATCGGTCTTGAAGTGTTACCCGGAGCATTAAAGGACATACTGTGTAGGAAGTTTCAGAGTCCTTGTAAACTCCAGTAAATAGGAGCCATCGTTAGGTGCCCAGTCCCCATTATGGCCAGATGTTGAATGACTCTTCATTTTTGTTACCTGTCATTTTTAAAGCATTCCAGGAGAGCCTCAGTGAACTTGTGGGATTGGTTAGGATTTTCTTTTAGATGTCTCCACATTCTTGTTGTAATGCTTCAAAATAACACACTTCAAAAACTAGGCGATGGGAATTTAGCTTGTGTGCCCTTTCGCCTTTCAGACTTGCTGAACAATGGTTAAAATGTCATTTCTGAAGTTACCACTGCTTGGAGTTCCTTAAATATCGCAGATCTTTGCGTGCCTGGTATTTCAGAAGAGTGAACAGTGTCCCATTACCTCACTTGTCTGCCACATTTCATAGCTTGTAGCCTTTGGGGTCTTGCTTTCTTCTTTCTGTATTTTTTACTCTTAGAACTTGAAATGGAAAGCATCAAATTGGAAGTGTCTTTAAGGAAGACTGTAAAGGGTTCTTTAGAGGGTAAGTTTCTTCAAAGGTAGGGGTCAAATCTGAGCTTTGTATCCCAGTGCCTATCCAGCACCTACTAGGCATCCGGAATAAAGGAAAGTCACTAATAAACTGCTAAAAATTCATGTCCAAAGTGATGGAAAAATTCTGAGTTACTTCACAGAGATTCTTTTTTCTTTTTGTTTGTTATTGTACTTAATTATACTTACTCTCAGTTTTTCAGGTTAGGATAATGAATGCAGGTAAGAGTGCTTTTTAAAAACACACGGTAATTCTGAAGAAGCCCATTATATGGGTTAGGTCCGCTTATCAGTAAAAAGCATGAGGGAATGATTATTCTCTTCATTCTTCTGATAACTTTTTTCCTTTTGTGAGGAGTAGGCTGGGAACATCTTGGAAAATATTTTTAAGGCTATTTAATAGTAAAAGACCAACTTTATCTTTTGTGTTATTGGCAAATATTTTCATGTAGATTACTCATTAATGTTTTATAAATGTTTTTGTGCACTTAGAAATTATCGCATTTATCTGTGGTAGTAAACTCTCAGACTCTGTCAGACCCATTCAGAATGGATAGAGTACACTTTAAATTGTAAACGAGCCTGGTTACTGAATTAAGTGGAGTAGTTTTTCTCTATCACCCAGTGTGACCGAAGTGGGGGTGAGGGAGGTGGTGAGATGGGTGACGGTGAGGGGCAGGCAGGAGGCCAGGAGAGCCTGGGTGAGGGCATTGTAGAGGGTGGCATATAGAGGGAGGAGCCGAAAGCAGAGGTGCTTAGGAGGTGGTCATGATTCGCTGGCCAGAGGGACACGTACAGAAGAGAGGGAGTGAGCGATGGGCACTATCTGAATGGTACATTTCTCTAAGATAGGTGGAATCTGGTCTTTTAGAAAAATTTTTGTCCTTTAATATGAATATTTTGTATTCCATCCTAATTGGACAAGCAATGGGATGAACAAAAAAGGATTAAAAAAGGGCAGACTTAAAAAAAAATACTTTTTTTCTGCTTGTCAGCTTGGGTATTGCTTCTCTCTCTGAGGCAGTTTTCAGTGACTTGGGAGGTATTTTGCACACTTTTTGAGGATGTGAAGACAGCTGGTTAAAAGGGGAGTTTTTTCAGCTCCTCGAGTCTTTCTGTGTCTTGAGTTAAAATGGAAGCATCACATACTTTAAATGTGACACCTTTATGGACACTTTTTTTTTTTAAAGATTTATTTATTTGAGAGAGAGAGAGCACATGAGAGGGGGGAGGGTCAGAGGGAGAAGCAGGCTCCCCTGATGCGGGACTCGATCCCGGGACTCCAGGATCATGACCCGAGCCAAAGGCAGTCGCCTAACCAACTGAGCCACCCAGGCGCCTATATGGACATTTTTTTTTTTTGTATTGTAGATAAATGATTTATTTTAATGATAACCACAATATGAAGTAAGTTTTATCAGTGATCTATTCTATCTGGAAGGAAAAGTTACTGGAAGTCTCTGAAGGGCCACTGCAGGATTCCCAAAAAAAAAATGTGTCCATTTTTCTTCTGGGGATATCACAGGATTATTCTCTACACCTTTCCAGGTCCTACTGTTAAGCATATAGCCCTTTCCTAATGGCCTCCAAGAATACTGGTTCATTAAGGGATGGACATCTGTTGGGACTTCAGTAGTCCATGCAGCATGAAATGCAAATAAGCCCCCAGAAGATGGTTCTCAGTGCTTCTGAATACTTTTCCTCTCCTTTGGAGTTGATTCACCTTTCGCAAAACAGTGCAGAGGCCTCTACAGCAGGTCCAGGTATGGATGAAGTTCCTCAGGTATAGTTCCTTAAATACAGCCATGCCAGTGCAGTTCTTCTCAACCTTCTAGAAAGTGGTCGCTTCTCTGTTCAGAGAGTTGTTGCTACTCTCTTCTTCGGTCTCCTGTTGAGTTCGTAGGTGTTCAGAATGGTTTGATCCCTATTCAGCTGAATTCCTGAGACCAGACAAAATCCAGGTCTCCTACTCCTCCGCCATCTTGCTCTGCCCCCTGGACATTTTTTATGTGGCATTATAGAGCCAGAATTAACACCAGTTTTGTGGTAACTTTCTGGCTATAGGAATTTCCACATTTTTACTTAATTTAAAAAAGCTTCCAGTTATTAGCAAATTGTAATTTCTATTTTTTTTTTTTTAAGATTCATTTATTCATTTTAGAGAGAGAGCATGAGCAGGAGAGGGAGAAAGAGAATCTTAAGCAGCCTCCACGTCCGGCTTCGGGCCTGCTACAGGGCTCAATCTCATGACCCTGAGCTGAAACTAAGAGTTGGAGGCTTAACTGACTGAGCCACTCAGGCGCCCCTGTACTTAAATCGCCTTTGAGTATAAGCATGAAATAATCACAAAATGTTAATAAAATGTAGCCCAAGCATGGCATGTTAATCCCATAAGAAAGCAAGATCTGAGTTAATTTGGTTAATTTATTCTTTTTTCTAAAAAAAATTACTTGTTTGTTTGGGGGTGGGGAGCCGAGGGAGAGGGAGAAGCAGACTCCCCGCTGAGCAGGGTGCCTGACATCAGCTCCATCCCAGGACCCCGAGATCATGACCTGATCCGAATGCAGACATTTAACTAACTGAGCCACCCAGGTGCCCCTGTTTAATTTATTCTAAATGATCAAGAGAGATTTTATTCTGTGGGTCAAGCATTCACATTTTGAGTGACGTAGTTCCTGCATCATATGCTTAAGTATCTCTCTGACATCTCAGAATTTTATTAATATTTTTATTAATTATTTCGGAATTTTAAATGTGGTTGTATTAACATAGTGTTTTGTAAGTTTTGCACATCAAATCACCTGGGGAACTTGTAAAAAAAAATATGCAGCTGATCGCTAGGGTAATTTTAGGAAATTGTCAGATTGTAGGAGGGTAAGGCCGGGACGTTAGTAGTTTGGAAACGTTTCACAGTTGATTCTAATATGCAGTGGAGATTGAGACTCTCTGGTTCAGTGAATCGTCAGGCTAGCTTAAACGTTTAGGGCCTGCTTTTCCCAATGCATCACACTGCGCCTGCTGCATACCTGCCTCTGTTCATTTCATTCAGGCTAGTGTTCTTTAGGAGGTTTTGCAGTTTTTCCAGGTGCTTAAAGATCTTTTATCTTGCATTCATATACTTTTTAAGGAACCTTTACATGGTGGTTGTCTTTATTGAACTTATTAATTAAAATTGCTATTTAGTTTTTGTTATAAACTTCTTCAAGTCCTTAAAAGGGTCATCAAAGAGAAATTTGAGTTTACTCCTCTCAGCAGAGTACAAATTTGTTTTACCTTTATTTAGATGTAAACACAATATTTGTTCACCTATTCTGTTGTAAACTAGTACAATCCAGAGTTGATTACAACAGGTAAGATTGTGCAGGGTGGTTGGAATTGAGTGAGATGGAAAATAACCATCTTACAACTTGGTGTTCACAGAAGCTGCTTTTAGCCTCTTTCTACTTGACTTTATGAAAGAAATTGGGCGGGCACTGTTGCTTCCCTCTTTGTTTCCTTCATTCTAGATTTTGCCTAGTACCTTGTAAAGGGGGTAAATACCCAGGAGACATCTTGGCATTTGACTCAGGTGGTCCCCACAGCATACCTGAGTCCAGGGCATTTTATCAGGTGTCAGATGCTGATAATTACCAATAACTTCAGCATGGAAGGCTTCTTAAAACACAGATTGCTGGTATGTGTCCCATGTCTCCCCCCCCCCCCCATTTCTGATTCAGGTTTGGGGTGGGGGTGTGCTGATAATTTGCATTGCTAAGAAGTTCCCCAGGCAATACTGATGTTTTGGTTCTGGGACTGGGCTTTGAGAGCAACTGAAGTGAAGTAGGAGGAGATTGTTGGGGTGAGGGGCCCTTGTAAGGAAATGGGATTTATAGAAGTAGTACCCTTAAACAAAAGAGAGAACTCTTGGGATTTGGTCTGGTCACAATTTGGACAAAAGGCAAAAAGAAGTCCCTGTGGATGTAGAAAAATAAGAAAGAATTGGCTCAAATTCCTCAGTCGTTAGCTCAAAGATAGAATTTTTTCTTGGTCTGAAATTTTTTTCCCCTTCCTCTTCTAGAATTTTAACAAACTGACATTTGAATCAGGGATTCTATTTTCAAAGGATTTGTTTGTAAACAGTCTTTCAAGTCTACATCTTCTAACTCAATTGCCATTTTATCAGGAATTCCTCTTTCTTTGTGCTTCCGTTCCCACATAATGAGAATAAATATGATTGGCAAAGATATCCTAGGAATATTTTAAAACTTAATAACATTGTGTGTATTTGGGGATCACAGAGTTAGGAAACTTAAATAAATATGGAAAATACTCCAAACTGATAAACAATACCACACTTTATGCAGGTAGTCAGCAAGTGCATTCCTTTCCCCAGTTAGCTGTGTCATAGTAAAAGAAAAAGCCAAAAGGGGAGGATAAAAACTGGATAGACCCATACGGAAATTGGCTTCAGCATGTGTATTCTAAAGAAACAGGAAGGTTTTAGAGCATAAAACTAGGGGAAAAGGAAGTGACTCAGAATTCAAAATGGATAGGACTCCACACCAGTAAGGATCTGGAATGGAGGAACGGTGCCTACAGCAGAGAGGAGGAGCGAGCCATGGGAGGCCGTTGGGGTTAGTGAATGACTCCATAGTAACGTGGAAAACAGGATTATACATGTTGTTTCTTTTTTTTTCCTCCTGTGGACAGGGCACCATTGTCGAAACTTAGAACTTTGTGCCCTGTTGAAAAAATCTGTTTCAAGGGTCAAATTGAATTCCAGACCGATTATTAGTAATGAAAGTTAGAGCTCTCGGGGAGCTTTCTCATGGTCTCTTGTTCTGTGACTTGGACTCATTGATCATTTTTCTGCTCCTCATTGCACCTGTCATGCTGGTATCAGCAATTAACATTCCTCAGAGGTGAGTAGAATGCCTGCCTCCATCTCAGATGGAGTTCTTGAATTCAAGAACAACAGGTGCATTCTACCTGTTTCTTGGCTTTACCCGGGGTAGTCAGAAGGCAAGTAATTAACCACAGAACCAACTTTGGAGAAAATGAGAGTCTTTCGAATTTGAGCCAGAGTGCTGAAAAGTGGTACTGGGTAATGTATTTAGGAGACCCAGGGAATGGGTCAACAGGAAGAGTGAAATAGCCTTGCTTACCTGGCCTCTTTAAATTTATGTCAAGCCTGTTTCCCTTTGTCGATATAAATCTTAACTCTGCACCTTCCGCACACCCTCTGTTTTGTGTAGCTTTTTGTTGTTGTTGACTTAGGTTCACATCCAAGGTCACTGGACTTGAACTCCTAGAGTAAAAATCAGCTGATTATATTGTTAATTTTCCTCTTCCGTTTTAAATGAAGAAACCTGACAAATCCTTGTGGCTCTGATTAGAGCAAGAGTCCCCTGATCCGAGTTTAACTCTCTTCTCATTCAGTCTAGTTCCATTGATCAGAGCCTCACTTTCCTCTCCTGAGAATAAGGATTGGATCAGATCCTGTTCTAAAGTTCTTAACTTTCAGTTTCTTGTTCCTCTCTCACTTTAATTCCTCTAGAATTCTCTGCCATTTATATGTGCCTAATTTTCATGAAAAGACTAAGCTCTTCTTGAATAGGTTCAAGTGTGGACAGATTTCAAGAGCTTAATTATCTAGGATTTTCTATTTGCAAGTGAGATGGCAGATTATCATTTGAGACTCTTTGGGTACTATATGAATTTCCGTAAAATTTATTAGCAGTAAGTTAATCTTGACTAGGAACAAAAAAGGGGAAAGAAAATTACCCAGGATAAATTTTTTCTTTTTTTAATAATTGCCACATTTTTTTAAATTTAGAGAATATTAGTTTCTGTAATAAACCCATGTAGGTAAGACTTTACGTATTTAATACAGTGCGTTACCCCTGTACAAATGGAAAAAATTATGTTTAACATTTCTAGACCAATATGGCTGTTAAATTCGTTCAATGTCAGCCCAACACTATATGATTGGGATACTTTTCCTAAAGTTGACAGCACAGCTAAAGTCTCCAGAAATTCAAATTTTATACATGGGTATATGTGTGTATGTGTATGTATCTCTGTATTAATTTATATAAAAAGACCAGTAGCAGTATGTTATGTATCAATAGCAGCAAAAGCTTTCAGGTTCTACAGTCATCTGAACACAGTTATAGAGACATCCAGTGTACCCAATTAATAAAAAAGAAAAAGGTAAAAAAACAAAACAAAACCCAGAAAACAGCAAAGTTCTGTTACTGTTGTGGTACCTGGCATCATTTTTAAATTGGTTTCTCAATCAGTAATGCCACACTTTAAAATGTACTTGTGGGGGCGCCGGGGTGGCTCAGTTAAGCGTCTGCCTTCAGCTCAGGTTATGATCCCAGGAGCCTGGGGATCGGGCCCTGAGTCAGGCTCCTTGCTCAGCAGAGCCCCTGCTTCTCCCTCTCTCTCTGCCTGCCGCTCCCCCTGCTTGTGCGCTCATGAGGGCTCTCTCTCAGCACTCTCTCTCTGTCAAATAAATAAATAAAATCTTTAAAAAAAATAAAATGTATTTGTGCACCTGCTGGATGCTGGATGCTTCATACCACTGGTGGTCCATCCCTGGCTGTTCAGCTGAATCACCTGGGATTTAAAACAAGCGATGCTTGGGTCCCTGCCTCCAGAGATTTAGGTATAATTGGTACCCAGTATATTTTTAAAAGATAGAGTTGTTCTAAGTGTCATTAGTTTACATTGCATTCAGTAAAACATTTGGTGCATTTTATTTTTGTCATCTACTATTTAAGGTATTAAATTATTTGTGAATGGAAAAATTCCTAAAAGCACAAAAAGTGATGCTTTCTCATCCTAGGTGTAGTGCCTCAGCTCAAGGGTCCATATATGTGTCTTGGCTCCTCTGTTGTGCCTACCTCTTCTCCATGAACTGGATACCAATTATACCTTGCTGCTTGTGTCTCATCTACAAAACAGCACACATGCTTGGTCTTCTTGCATTGGTTTCACAGGATTATTTGCTATCATATTATTGAACCTAGAATGCCATTGATGTTAAGATATGCCATTATTTTCCATATCTCTGCAAAAGAGAAGACATCATCCTCAGATAATGACTTGCCATTAATGTAAAATGCTTTCCTATTTCAGGAGATGTTAAAATGAGGGAAAAAGTTACTTGGAGTAAATGAAAACACTAATTTAGTTTTTAATTTCTCTTCCAGATTTAATTAGGTCTTTAAAAATCCCAGATTGATACGGGTTTTTCCTAATTCTGTGTTTGCATCATTATTTCATGTATCCTTGTGTGTGTGTAAAAATCGGAATAGCTTACTGTTCTGTCTGCTTTTCAGTTTAGAAATGGGACTCATTTGTTTAAACATTATCCCTTCTAAATATGTCCTGGAGGATTTATATACAAATAATAAGCTTATTGATCTTGTGATGCTCATTGTTCGTTTTAGCTTCTCACCAAATGCAGCTCTCATTGCCAAAAGGCCTTTTTTTTTAAGTGTGTATATATGTATGCATACACACACACACACACACACACACACGTGTGTATTCATTTGCCAGTGTTACCACTTGTGTGTGTTCTGTCTAAAACTCAAGATTTTCACTTTGGGTTTCTTTTTACAGTTTTCAGGGCTCCTCTGTGGTTCATCCTATAAAAAAACAATATAACCCAGTTCAGCAACCTTATCATGTGCTTCTAACATTTATATGGAAAACATTTAGTTCTTGTGGCTTATCCCTGCTCTCCCCACCTTTTCCTTTATTTTATGTTATTTTATTTTTTCGGCCTACAGTGTTAACCAAGAAATATATTACCTTTGGACCTAGACCATCTATCTCTAAATACCTTCCTTGCATAAGAACTAATTTAAACTTATTCCAGGTGTACAAGCAGTATATGAGGTTTGGTAGTTTTTCTTTTTGAGATGCTTTTAAAGCTTCATTGTAGTTTATCAGGGCATTGAGTATTTTTCTTTTGTGAAAATGTTAGAGTTATATAAAGCCTGTGGTAGCCAGTTAAACTTAGAATACTTGTTGGGTTTTCAGTCAATTAATTAGGTAGCTGAATCTTATATTTTGTTTCTCCCCCGTAAGGAGGTGCTGGTGAGATCCGCTTCAGATCCTCAGTTCCTGTCTGAAGACCAGGTTTGAGGGACCACTCCCGATTAGATGTGCTGTGGGTGTTCATTTTCTGAATGGCTGAATATGAAAAGAATACCTTCTCTATATCACTAAATCCCTAAGTACCTCTAATGTTTGGTCTTTTAGTCTCTAGGTCCTCATGGAAAAGTGAGTGCCTTAGCCACATGGAGTCCCCGGGCTCTGTGTGGTTTTCCTCCTTTTCTGGTTTGTTCCTAGTGCTTCTATTCCTACGGACTCCCCTTGGTAGCTACATCGTCCCTTTTGCATTTGGGTTTGTATGTGCATGCGTGTGCCTGGGGGAGTTAACACCTTCTCTCTGCGGCGTAGCTCCGTGCCTTCCAGGACTGACGGAATCAGACTGCCTTAGCTGTGTCTTCGCAGTGTGGATGTGTGTCACTCTGTGCTCCATTCTGTGCCCTTCCTCTCATGAGCACACCCTCCTCCGCCCTCCTCCTTGTCCTGAACTACTCAGTCTTCACTTCCTTTCTCTCCTGTTTTCCTCTATGACTGCTCTCCATGGGACAGGATATTTTCTTGAGCACATGTGGTGTTTCTGAGGAGAAAGATTGACTTTTGGGCTGTCCACTTAAGAAGACCTTCCAAGAGTGGAGGGGAAAGCCCCCAACTTAGGAGGTTTCTGGAAAAAAAAAATCACATTTCTTCTTTTTACAGAATCCCTGTTCTCATTTGCAGCAAATCAAGAAACTTTTGGGTATCCTGGGTGCATAAGAGCCCTGCTGTTTTAGCATATTAACCTTAATCCTCTTGGTTTACGTGAGCAGGATTGCTTTTGGAACTTACTGGACTGGCTACATAAAATATGACACAGTAGTGTGCCCCACCCCCTTGTCCAACGGGCTACGTTCCAAGATCCCCAGTGGATGCCTGAAACGGTAGATAGTACCAGACCCTGCACATACTATGTGTTTTCCTATACATGCATATCTATGATAAAGTCGAATTTATAAATTGGGCGCAGTAAGAGATTAACAACAACAACTGATAATAAAACAGAACAATCATAACAATATCCTGTACAAAAGTTATGTGAATGTGGTCTCGTAGAATATCCTGTTCTGGACGCATCCTTCTTGTGATGAAGTGAGATGATCAAATGCCTGCAGAATGAGATGCAGTGAATTCATGACACAGGCACTGTGACGTACTGTGAGGCTACTATTGACCTTCTGGTGCAGGTCAGAAGGAGGACCATCTGCCTTGTGGATAACAAAGTCTGCTGAGCAAAGCCTCGGCTAAGGGGAAGCACCGTCTTTTTTTTTTTTTTATTAAAAGATTTTATTTATTTATTTGACAGAGAGAGACACAGCGAGAGAGGGAATACAAGCAGTGGGAGTGGGAGAGGGAGAAGCAGGCTTCCCACCGAGCAGGGAGCCCGATGCAGGACTCGATCCCAGGACCTGGAATCATGACCCGAGCTGAAGGCAGACGCTTAACGACTGAGCCACCCAGGCGTCCCAGGGAAGCGCCTAGTTCATCGTGTCTCTTTGTGCAGGGCGATTCATGGGCTAGTTGTCCTAAATCTCTCCTGGGAGCTGTCACGATGACATCTGGCACACCTTATTTGTTTACTGTTTTTACTGTATGTGTTTAGAAGGAAAAAGACCCGCAGGGACCCCTTTGTGCGTTAGCCCGTTAGGTCAGGTTTTCCGTCCTGATGCAGTGCACGTCGGGGCTGCTGAGATTGGTTGGGTATGCAGAATTTCCTCCGTCGGACTCAGGAGCCAGAAAGCCACGACGAAGTTTGATTTGGCTTGTGTCAGCCTTTTCCAAATATGAATTTGGAGGCAGTACAGTAAGTCCTCTAAGAAAAGAGGGAGAAGGGAAACCAATAACTATAATTGGAAATATTTGGGGAACATTTAGAAATGGGGCAAGCAACCCGTAGTGTTTGGAGTTTCCCCTAAGCTTATGCTGCTGTGGCCCTCGGAGGCCAGCCTTTTTTTTTTCAGGCTCAGTGCTCCCTCCACTTGGGAGAAACCAGAGAGCTGCCTCTGTCCTGCGGGTGCTGCATGCTGACTTGCTCCAGACAGTCTTGAATGTGACCTGGCAGCCAGTGCCGTTTCCTGCTGACGTGGCCTCCCACAACTGAGCAGAACAGAGCCGCCTCAGTGTGCTGAGGAAGGAGCGGCCGAGGCCGTGAATCACCAGCGGGATAAGGAACAAATTAAGAGGGGAAAGCGCCTAGCTGTTCAGGTTTCCTTCTAGATAGACTTAAAAGACACCTCTTTTATAGGAAGGGAGGAGGAGGAAGAAAAACAGGAGGGGTGATTTGTTTGGCCATAGGAAGGGTTTCTTATCAGCAGGAGTTAACTTCTGGGGTGAGACCCAGTGTGCCGGAGACATCTGAGGGGATGCTTCAGAGGGCCAGGCTGGGCTGCATCCTGCAGCCTCCATGGGCCTTGCTCTCGCACAGGCTGGGGGAGTATGGGCTCCCGGTCATATCCTGCAGACAGACTTGCCGAAAAACAAAGGAAAACTGTAGGTTGTGTCTTGGTGGAAACCACTCTTTTCAGCTCGGTAGGCACTGGGGAAAGGGCGTTGAGAGACCAGAGAGGAGCAGATCCTGCCTCGCAGTGCTCACCTCCGTGGTGCGGTGTCGGCCTGTTTCATCCACTGCCTGGTGCTTGTTTGCATCTCCAAAAAGGTCCAAGGACAACTCCTTGTTGCCTTCTAAGAGGGCCAAAAAAAAAGTCAACTTACCACGGAATTTCAGATTGAGATGGGACTTGTGTTTTGATCTAGACCTTTAGTGGCTTCCCCTATTTCTAAAAGTTATTGTAGAGCCTTTTCTTCTGTTAGTCTTTTTTTTTTTTTTTTTTTTTTATTTTTTTTTCAAAGATAGAGAACACAAGTAGGGGGAGCGGCAGGCAGAGGGAGAAGCGGGCTTCCCGCTGAGCATGGAGCCCAACGCGGGGCTTGATCCCAGGACTCTGGGATCATGACCTGAGCCGAAGGCAGATGCTTACCCAACTGAGCCACCCAGGCGTCCCGATCCTTCAGTTAGTCTTAGATGGAACTCCACTCCCCGGAACAGATGCAGGTGGGGCGAGCTGGGGGCAGAGAGGCCCGGGGCACACCTGCTCATCTTTCTTCTGGCAGTTGCCCTTAAAACTTCTCCCCTGACCACCTTGTACTGCTTACATACCTACACTGAAAAACAATTGAGCTGGGGCGCCTGGGTGGCTCAGGCGTTAAGCGTCTGCCTTCGGCTCAGGCATGATCCCAGGGTCCTGGGATCGAGCCCTTCATCGGGTTCCCTGCTCCTCGGGGGAGCCTGCTTCTGCCTCTCCACTCCTGCTTGTGTTCCTGCCGTCCCTCTCTCTCTCTCTCTCTGTCAAATAAATAAATCTTAGGGGGGAAAAAAAAAAAGAAAAACCATTGAGCTCATCTGCTCGTCTCATTTTATAGATAAGAAAACTTCGCCTTTTAGGCAAGCCGATTTGTTAGGGAATGCTATAGAGACTTCCAAGATGTCTAAGAATAAAAGTTCTGTTCTCTGTCTCCTGCTTTGGAGCCTTCATCCTGCAGCTATTGTAAAAGCCTCTCCTGGCCTCCCTGCCTCCAGTGCAGCTTTTGGACAAGCTGTGCCGCGAGAGTGCACGGTATGCATTTGTGGGCTAGAGAGCTAGAAACTGTGGAGTCGGACCCAGATGGTGTCGTTCCTCTATGTGTGAGGTGAATGTGGGGTGCAGTGGGACTGCAGATGAAAGGAAGACCCATCAGCACCTTTTGAGCGTGGTTTAAATTTAAGTATGGTTTAAATTATGGAAATTGGAAAATTACAAAGAGAAAGTCAGAGATGACCCTTAAATACTCAGCCAAAGCGATAGGAAGAATGTGGAGCTCATCTGCCGCAGAGATTGGGAAAACTTTCTCAGTTTTCAAAAAGTTCTCTTGATCTTTTAAGCTCCTACAAGTTCCTCTCATTGAGGACTCTGGAGATGGCCAAGCAGTTTGATTGATACCTGCTTTTCTTTATTGTAGCATCCCTACGGGATTGCCGCTGGGTGGCCTTTGGCTTGTGGTGTAACCCTTAGTTCCCGGTGAACCATTTATAAATATACTTCACTTGAATTTGTTTGGAGGGGTGTTTACCCTCGCTTATGGAATAAAACTGAGGCAGATTTAAGTCTAGCATATGATCTCATTCCTGCTCCAGTGTCGGCTGTAGATGCACTTGTACTTATGGCACCTTCTGGAAATCCTTTACATTGGCCATATTTTCCAGCGTTTCTTCCTCCCTGTAAGCCTTTCTTCTGTTGCTCCCCAAATTACCACCCTCAGCTCAGGAAACAGAACCTTCTTCCCATAGCAAATGAATTCTCAGGAAAAACAGGCCGGATAAGCGTGGCAGGGGGAGGATGTATAATAACTCTATTAACTATATAATAATGGGTGTACTTACGTTTTCAGGGAAGTTCTCTGATTTCCTCTAAAGAGGCTTTGACTTATTTTTCATAGGCCATACATTGATGGAATTAGAAAGTTACCCCAAATGGTTCATGGTGTTTTGTTGCTGTTGTTAGAGGGCTCCTGGGCTTATACTTTGTGAGGGACTCGGTGGGGAGAGACAGCTTTATCTGTTAGCCCTGTTTCAGTGGGGGAGGTGCTGTATATGCAGTTACATGCTTTTTTTTTTCCCCCCTCACAGCTCATACTGTGGGGGGAGGGGGGGAACCAGAGACTCTTATTTCCAAATGTTCTTGGTAAATCTGTTCTTCAAATACAACTGTGAGTAGGAAGCCAGGGCAGTGGGAGTGATCATTCTTTTGTGTGATGGTAATGAGATAATTTGTGCATTACAAATTTTCAGGACATTCTTTGTTGAAATGAAACTTCAGAGTCTTTGCAAAGCCGCATTAGCAAGTCTCTTTGCGTTATTGAAAAAAAAAGGCTTTATTAATTTCATATGTTTTGCTGTCATCAATTGCATCAACTAATGCAATTATTTTGCAAAGAAGAACTTGGGCCTTCAGTTGTTTGGTGTCTTGTATTTTTTTCCGTCTCTTCCCCAAATAGAGTTTGACTAAGTCTGGATGAGAGTTGCTGTTGTCCCCACCGTTAGCCACCCAGCCTGAGTGGTAGCTGCCAAGTGGCAGTTGATCCCAGTGCTGGAGGAAGGCGAGAGGAAGTGTTCAGGGTTGGGTGCAGGAGCATTGCTGGGAGGCTGGGCGGCTGCCAGCAAGGGACGGTCACAGGGATGTCCTTACACTGCCCGCCCAGATCTGGAACAGGTCTTTGCATTATTTGCAGATTCCATCTGGAAAGCCTTGCTGTGGAAGGAGGATCTGCAGGGAAAAGTGGCCGTTGCTGATTTTTGGAATTTTATTTCCATGCTCACTCTCCAAAGCAACTGGAATTTATTTGGTTAAAAAGCAGCTAATTAATCTGTTTGATCTTCATGTGGAAATGAACCATATCAAATTCCAGGTCAAATTGCTTTCCCTTGTAGAATGTTTGCTTAACCTTTCGAGGTTTATTTCAGCAGCTCATGGACTATTGAAAGTTTGTCTTCAATATTCTAATCTACGTGGTGGCATGGCTGTTGCTCTCATAATGCTCTTAAGTGTAAACCAAATTTTGTTTACAAATAAGGAAAGTCACATTTACAAATGGATTGTAAAAAGTTGTAGGTACACTGTGTGACTTAATCATATAAGCAGTACCGTATATGGAACCATTTTTGAAAAATATTTTGCCATCTGGTCCCACTCATTGTAGATGAAATACTTCTCCCCCCCTTTTTAATTCTCATTAGGCTCCCAGCTAATATTATTAAGCTTATTTAAAATATGAAGAAACAAAAGTTCAGAATGGCCAAATAACTTATCCACAGTAGTAAGTAGCAGAACTGGAGTTTGAACTCAAGAGGATTCTAAAACTCCTGGTATTTAAAAAAAATTTTTTTAAAATTTGAAATAATTATAAATTTCAAGGAAGTTGGGGGGAAGCAGGTAGATTCCATGTATTTTTTATTCAGATTTTACCAGATTTTATTCAGATTTTTACCAGCTTTACATGGACTTGCGCGCGCGCGTGTGTGTAGATTTGTGTAGTTCTCACCACAATCCAGGATGTTCTTTCACAAAAAGGCTGCCTTGTGTTATATTATAGCTTCTCCCTTATTCTCTTACCACCTCTGACCTGTTTTCCATCTCCCTAATATTTTTACGTAAAGAATATCCTATACATTGAATCTTACAGTATATAGTTTTTTTGTTTGTTTGTTTGTTTGTTTTAAGATTGGCCTTTTTTTCTCTGAGCATCATTTGAGATCTGTCCACAGTGTGTGGATGTTCCTTTATATTGTTGAGTAGTTATTCCGTGGTATGGATGAATCACAGTTTGATAGTTCACCTGTGGCAGGACATTTGGTTTTAGTTTTTGGCAGTTATGAATAAAACTGCTGTGAACATAGAAGTACAGGTTTTTGTGTGAACATGCTTTTCATTTCTCTGGAATGTACAGTGCTGTGTTCTACTATAATTACATATTTTGTTTTATAAGAAAGTTCCAAACATTTCAGAGTGGCTATACCATATTACATTTACTGGCAGTGTATGATTGGCCCAGATTCTCCTTATCCTTGCCAGCATTTGGTCTTATCACTACCCCTCCCCCATCAATGTTCAATTATGCCAGCACCATTTGGTGAAAAGATTTTTTCCATTGCATTGCTTTTGCACCTTTGTTAAAAATCATTTGGGTGGGGGCACCTGGGTGGCTCAGTTGGTTAAACATCTGCCTTTCGCTCAGGTCATGATTCCAGGGTCCTGGGATCCAGCCCTGTGTTGGGCTCCCTGCTCAGCGGGGAGTCTGCTTCTCCCTCTCCCTGTGCCCCTCCCCCTGACTTGTGCTATCTCCTTCTCTCACTCTCTCTCTCAAAATAAATAAATAAAATGTTTTTAAAAAAATCATTTGTGTGTATTTATGTATGTCTATTTCTGGGTCTTCTGTTTCTGTCCCATTGATCTGTATAGCTATCTCTAATACCATACCGTCTTGATTACTACTGCTATGTATTGTAAGCATTAAATTGGCTCCTGGTATTTTTAAAAATGATGTTTATTTTAAAATGATTTTAACAAATGATTTAGGTATTTAGGGTAAAGGACCCAAAAGAGGTATGTCAGTTCCTCTTAAACAAATACTTGTACATACGAGTTTTCATTTAGGAGTTTTGGTTCAGCTCTGACTTACTCTTAGAAAATCAGCAGGAAAACCACAAAGGAAGTGTGCAAAAACATGAAGACAGGTTAAATAATAATTGGTTTGTAGGTCTGAAGTTCTGTATAGCTGTCACTGAGGTCCCCGAGCGACTTTAAATCTTGGGTGACCATAAAGACCAGATCTTTGGGTCTGTTTGACTTGAAATACCAGCTGTTGATAATCAAAAAAGGAATGACATGAGTAGAAAGTTAAAAAAAAAAATTAAGGTTCAAGTCCATTTTAAGAGCTCATCCCCTCTCTGTGATTTTAAGGTACCTCTCCTGCACTTAAGCCTTCTCTGTGTTCCCTCATCTTCTGAGAGCACAGATACTGTAACATTTCAGACTTGGAGGGGAGGTAGAGGTCAATTAGTTTTGCCTTCACATTTTACAGGTAGGAAACGGGGTCCTTCTGTAAATGGGCTGGTACCTCATGCGGGGCAGACAGCCTGTCCGTGTGGAGAGAGCACATTGTTCCGGGGCAGATGGGTGTGTACTGTGAACACTCACACATTCACTTTACCAGCCATTAGGTAGGAAAGCCCCTCACTTGGGCACAGCGGAAACATTTTCTTGCAAGGATGTGCTACAGACAAAAGAATATGATGCTGGTTCTGTGGCCTGCGTGTGTATGTCTAGTCTCTTGTAACCCATTGCTCACACTAGCTTTACCTGACACTCACTAAAATTCGTGGGCAGCCCACCCGTCCCTGCTGTAACCCAGGGACATCTCATCTCTCCTGAGTTGTAAGCTGACCGTTGATGTGGGAACCTAGTGTGGAAACTGGTTCAGGAGCTGCAGCCTCATGAATTTAGAGATTTGAAATAGTTTTCTGTGACTCTAAACCCGAGGGCCACAGGCCGGGAGGACAACTTTCTAAGGCAGCTTTTGCCTGGAGGTGGGTGCCTTCTTGGATCTGTGTTGCGGGTGTATGAAATGCGCATTGGGGTCCCGTCTGCGGATCTGGGTCTTCTCCTGCCCTGGGCTCTTTTGTGAATAGGGTTTCTGGCGGGGGAGTGGAGGAAGGGTTGGGGAGGTGGCAGCTTTGACTGAGGTCCGCCTTGTGAGGAGTGTGTCAGCCTTCTGCCTCACCATAAGCTGTTCTGTTGCCTCTGACGTGGTCCTGAAGCCAGGCGCAGAAATAGGCACCCCTGCTCTACAGTACTACACACCACACAAAACTCAGCCCCTGTCCTTCCCCCTGAGCGGAACCTCTGTTCGTAGACCTGTGCCTGGAATTAGATGGAAGTTTGGCTGTGCTCCTTGGACCATACGTGTTGTGGATTTGGCTTTCCACCTGCTGGGGAGGGGCTGCCCCTTGTGTCCTGCAGGTGTCGACTTCCCATTTCCTCAGGTTCTTCTCTCTGCTTTTTTGTTGTTCTTTATGGTCACCAGCTTGCTAACTTGAGTCTGGTCCTTGCTCTGGTTTATGTTAACATCTAGGGTTTAGAACCCGACTTTAAGAAGTCATATTAAATCTTATGGAAGAAATACTAAAAAGTTAAAGACCTTGAAACTGCCTTCTAAATAGTATTGGTCCACTCCTTTCAGGATTGTCACAGAAATGAAAAGGCCAACCTAAATCAGAAATGTCAGTTTGATGAGCTCGGGAGGCAGGATCTAATAGTGGAGTAAGAACATTTATATTGGCTATAACTCTTATAAATGCAGAACAATGGAAGGAATCCCTATTTTTCACCTTTGGATTTTGTTGTTTCACCCCAACTTACTGTTGAGACGATTGTGGGCAGCCTACAGTTATGCATATTAAATGTTGAGAGAAAATAAATTGAAAGAGGTGGAAAAGGGGGATGTCCAGAAAATAAGGCCACCAAAGAGGAGGCCCAGGAGTGACTGTGACTTTTATTTTTAGGAAGTTCTCAAAAGTCTCATTCTTGTTTCTATCAATGATGATTCTTGGTACTGTATTTTGATACTTTTTCAGCTGTGTTCATTTGTAACTGTTAGATAGAACTTCCATTAGGAATAGCACGACACAACATTGGAACGGTTTTACATACACGGCCGTGTTCGGGCAGGCTGTTGGATATTGGTGTGGTGGAATGTGAACTAACTGATCGCTTTTCCAATCCTGTTATTTTCCAGTGTGGTTTGGGAAAAAAAAAAAAACTCTACATATGAAGTCAAGAAAGCACAAGGAATCCTTCTGGTTAACGAATTTAGTTGAGTTTCAGATTTTCCTCTTGTGGAGAGTCCTGGAAAATCACTTCAGTAAAGAGGTGATGGGTCGCTTATGGAAGAAACTGCTTTGCGTGCATATAAGACTTAGCACGTTCTGCAGGCTGTCGTGGATTCTTTCCCAACCTCTGATGGATAAAATCAAAACCTATTGCTTACCATACCAAGAATTGGAAACAAAGCCATTTTGTGCAGCATTTAGGTTTATGACTAGCCAGATTTCTCCAGACTTGGGGAGAATATAGAAGTTCATTTGACACGTGCGTGTGTTTACCAAAGCCTGACAACCTCTAAGGACTGTTGTGTTATTTACGGCAGGGATCACCTGTAATACATTTCTTAATAACAGTTTTATTGAGGTATAATTCACATACCTTACAGTGTGCCTCTTTCAGTGCACAATTCAGTCGTCCAGTCTATTCACCGTTGTGTAACTATTCACCGTTGTGTAACTATCGCCGCAGTGAATTTTGGAACATTTTCATCACTTGCAAAAAGCCCCCTACCCATTAGCAGTCACCTCCAATTTCCCCATATCCCCAGCCCTGGGCAACTATGAATCTACTTTCTATCTCTAGAGAGTTGCTTATTCTGGACATTTCGTATTAATGGAATCATATTGTATGTGGTCTTTTGCAATTGGTTTTTTTTTTCACTTAGTACGGTTTTTAAGGTCCACCTATTTTGCAGCATGTATCAGTACTTCCATTTTATTTTTAAATTGCCAGATTAATATTCCACTCTGTAGGTATACTGTATTTTACTCATCCATCCATCAACGGATGGACATTTAGTTGTTTCCACTTTGTCACTATTATCAATAATGGCCCTAGGAGCATCTGTGTATGAGTTTTTGTGTGGGTATTTTTATTCTCTTAAGTATATACCTAGGGGTGGGATTAGCTGGGTGGTATGGAAACTCAGTATTTAACATTTTGAAGAACTGCCAGACCCTTTCCCAGGGCGGCTGCAGCAGCTTCCATTCTCACTGGCAGTAGGAGCTTTCCCAGCTTTTCCACGTTATCGCCAGCACTTGTGGCTATAGGGTTTTTTTTTTCCTTTAGTGCTATTTTACACTTTTTTCCCTTTGCATTGTTAGCGTTTGGTCCTTTAGGGGGCTGGGTATTTACAGACTAAAGGAAGTAGAATGTGGTTTACCTGTGGTTCAGCTTTGAGCTGTAGGGAAGCTCTGCGCCAGAACCAGCATGCTTCCTTATTTCTGACCTTGACCCCAAATGAGAGCATCGGCAAAACCACAGTGGTACCACAAAAAGTAATTCTTTTTTTTAGAAGCTCAAATCTGATCTTTTTGATGTAATCTTGAGCTATCAGACATACATGAGGACTCATAAAAAATATATAAAATATGTGTAAAAAACATATGTAAAGTATATACATGAAATGCGTGTTATAAATACCCGTATAACCCACCTAGATCATAAAATAGAAATCTACAGTTCTAGGTAACAGTAAATAAGGAAGATGACTGAGAAAGTATATAAATACTGTAAACATGAATAATCAATGACTAACAAATAAATCTCCTCTGTGCCCTTCCTTATCAAATCTGTTCCCCCCTGCCCCCTCCCCCCCCATCACTTACCTTTGGGGATAATCACATTTCTTGTTTTTCTTTGTAGCTTAACTGTATGCACATAAGCTCTCCTAGACACCTATGCATGCGTGTGTGTGTGTATGCGTGTGTGTGTGTACACACACACGCACACACACACACACAGAAATGTAGTTTAATTTGCTTGTTTTTAATCTTTACATAAATGAAACCATACTATATGCATTCTTCCTGACTTCTTTTGCTAAATATTAGTTTATGAGCTTCATAGATAATGTGTAGGTCTTCCTTCATGCTTTGGTTATCATATAGGGTTTGAGTTTCTTATTTCTATGTTCCTCTCTTGATGAACATTGGGTTGTTCTTGGTTTTTGGATAGTAGGAACAGTGAAGCTACAAACATTCCCGTTTGTGTCTCCAGGTCTATAGGAGTTTCTCCAGAATATTTACCATGGAATGGAATTAGACCTTTACTAAATAATGGCAAACTTTCCCCAAAATGCTGCAGTGCTTTCTCCCCCGGCTTTACCAACCTTTAATAACTTAAGGCTTTAAACATTTTGCCAGGGGCACCTGGCTGGCTCAGTCAGTGGAGTATGCAACTCTTGATCTCAGGGTCATGAGTTCAAGCTCCACATTGGGCGTAGAGTTAACTTTTTTAAAAAATAAGCAAGCAAACAAACATATGTATATACATTTTGCCAGTCGAGTAAGTAGTTGTGTAATGGTATCTCGTCATGGTTTTAATTGGCACATCTCTAAGTGTCTTACTACTTTTAAAATTTTGCCAATTATACATATGCAGTTATATTTTTATTTGAAGGGAAGTCAGCATTGAGTTACATGAAAATTTATCTCTGCTATTGAAAAATCATTCTGAGGGTATTTTCCTCATATATATTATAACTTAAAACTAGATCCCTTAGATGAACACCATCAGATTTCTTTTTTGGTCCAATGATTTTTCTCTTGCCATGTAAGTAATTTGTGTAATAAAGTTAAAAATGTATGGAATTGTTTATCAATTGCTTGATATCTTTTACCTAACTTGCAACTACAAGCAGTAAGTGTAGTTTGCCAGTATTTATTCTAAGCCCACTTTATTTTTTTTTTAAGTTTTTTAATGTTTTTTGGTTGGGGGAGACGCAGAGGGGGGGAGAGAGAGAGAATCCCAAGCAGGCTCCACAACCCTGAGATCATGACCTGAGCTGAAGTCAAGCATCTGACGCTTAACCTACTAAGCCACCCAGGGCCTCCTAAGCCCACTTTATATAAATTGTCATTTTTTATCGTGAATTGAGAACTTACACTTCAGAGGGATTCACAACATCAAGTTTAAAAGATTCTAAATATTAGGAAGTAATGCTTTGTGTGTGTGATACGTGTCAGTGTGTGCATGTATTCGTGTATATGTGCAAGGAAGTACTGAAAGATGTGGCATTTTGATCTTTTTGGTTATTATTTGGTGTCAGAGGAGGAAGTTACTATTTTTAAAGGGGAAAACTAATAATCTGATAACAGTAACCTAAAAGCTAATCTTGCTGTATTTAATGAGAAAAAGACTATCGCTTCAAATGTGTGGAAATGGGCTGAAAGTGGAATTTTTAAATTTTTTATTGTTACGTTAATCACCATACATTACATCATTAGTTTTTGATGTAGTGTTCCATGATTCATTGTTTGTGCATAACACCCAGTGCTCCACGCAGAACGTGCCCTCTTTAATACCCATCACCGGGCTAACCCATCCCCCCACCCCCCTCCCCTCTAGAACCCTCAGTTTGTTTTTCAGAGTCCATCGTCTCTCATGGTTCGTCTTGAAAGTGGGATTTTATTGTACGAAATTAAGAAAAAAGGGATTACGAATGTGACTTAACAGAAGAGGAAAATTTCATTACACTACATTCTACTTGGGGGTTTTGCTGTTTTGTGTGTGTGTTTTCAACTTAAAATAGCTACAGGTGAGCATCATCTTGTTGGGGGGGATTGGCATAGTGCTTTAAGAGAGAAAAAAATAAGGAATTACTGCCATTACTTTCAGTTCTTGGAATATAAATGTATATAGGTGAATATAAGATTGTTATTTGGGGGAAAATATTTTCTGTCCCATCACATCAAGTATTTTATTATGGTTTTCAGTTAGTAGCATAAATTATTTACATACCTTACTCTTGAGTATTAAGTATTTTTCAAGATAGTCAGGAATATTGCACTCTTACTACTATAAGAAAAGCTTACCCAGAAGTGAATTATGTGGGGCAGAAGGGACAGTCTCAAGCAGTTTCTCTCATTGATATTGGAAATCTAAATAGAACTGTTGAATCACTTTACATTTTATGTTTTTATAATTAAATATGTTTTTGACCAAATTAATTTGTTTCCCTATGTATACAATTGCAATATATTTTATAGACTTACTCTAGATTGAAATTCGTACTGTACCATAAAGAGCAGAATTAGTCTTTGTTTTTCAGTACACTAAATTTCAGTTCTAAAGTCATAAATTTTTATTCTTTTCTCTACAAGTAAAATCCTATTTTATAAATTGTCTCATAAAAATGTACATGTTACAGAACAACATTTACAAATGGCGTTGGTAGGTACCAAAAAAAAAAAAAAAAAGAGAAAAGAAAAACTGCCAGGAATTGTTTACTTATATGACTTGGGTGTTCACAGACTTGAATTTTGCTGTAATCTTTGTGAATCACACTAGGTCAAGAAATGCAGGAATATTCCAACATACATCTATTTGTACTAGAAAATAACTTGGTTGTCAGGACAGATTGGTTCGTTCTGTTCTTTTGAGAAGTGGTTGCTTTTGGGGAGCCTGGGTGGCTCAGTTGTTAAGCGTCTGCCTTCGGCTCAGGTCACGATCCCAGGGTCCTGGGATCTAGCCCTGCATTGGGCTCCCCACTCTGCAGGAAGCCTGCTTCTCCCTCTCCCACTCCCCCTGCTTGTGTTCCCTCCCCTTGCTGTGTCTCCCTCTGTCAAATAAATAAAAATCTTAAAAAAAAAAAAAATGCTAGCTTTTATTGTTTGGAGGGTATTTTTGTTTCCCAAGTGAACGACTGAGTACTGTGGAAGTTTGAGACTATGGGTGTCTGCCGATGTCTTAGTGTTATTTGATACATAAAGGGCTTAAAATGCTCTGATTTATATTACTAGATGTATTGACACTTCAGGAAATTATATTTAGTTCATTTCAACAAATAATTTATGTAAACTATATTACATCTTGCCAGGGGCAGCGTATGCTAGGCACATTGCAGACTGTTGAAGTTGAAAGAGATTAAATTGTATGGAATCCAAGGACTAAAATATGTACATTTCAGAGAAGCATCTCTGAAGTTTCAGATTTTATATCCTAGATTAATTAATCTAGATCAGAGTGTGTGTCTGTGTTGACTTTGGGGGAAAAAGTCAGCATATTAAAGCTACCTATTTCATTCTGAATTAGGAGGATTGGAATCTTACAGCTAAGCTTGTGAATCTTTGGCTTTTTCCGGTATGTATTGATGACTATTTTGATGACTGCTATATTTCTAGAGCCTCAGAGTATGCCCTCTAAATTTTTACTGAATGACTTAATGGAGTGAATGAATGAGTGAGTGAGTGAGTGAATGGTTATTAGCCCTTCTTTGATTGTTTGAGAGCATGTAGGGTACGTTGAGTTGTTGGATCTCTCCCCATTGAAATGGTTTTTATGAGTATTGTCAGAAGTAATTCACTTGCATGCATGTGCTCTCGTCATGATCTGTTTGTCTACACATTCTAGAATCTAGATCCATAGCTCTCCTATGTTCATTTCTTTTAAGAATTATTATGACCACAGGGCACCAGGGTGGCACAATTGGTTAGCATCCAGCTCTTGATTTTGGCTCAGGTCATAATCTCATGGTTGTGAGATCAAGCCCCGTTTCCGGCTCTGCACTCAGTGTAGAGTTGGCTTGAGAGTCTCTCTCCCTCTTCCTCTACCCCTCCCTCCTGTGCTCACTCTCTCTCAAATAAATAAATCTTAAAAAAAAAAAAGAGGAATAATTACGAATGTCCAAGGTAAGGGCCAAAGAATCAAAATCTGCGGGCGCCTGGGTGGCTCAGTTGGTTAAGCAACTGTCTTCGGCTCAGGTTATGATCCTAGAGTCCTGGGATCGAGTCCCGCACTGGGCTCCCTGCTCAGTGGGGAGTCTGCTTTTTCCTCTGCCCCTCCTCCCTTGTGTGCGCTCTCTCTCTCTCAAATAAATAAATAAAATCTTAAAAAAATAGAATCAAAATCTGTAAGAACTCTTGGAGGTCACAACAGTCATTTCTTTATATACCCACTCAAATGGTTTAGAATTTTGGAGGTCTCTTCATCTCTGTACCTCTTTAGCTCTTTCCCAGAGAAGATAATAAAAAAGTTTGAAAATGTTTGTGTCATTTTTCTTTCTACAGAAGTAGCACATTTAGATAATGACAGAAAGGAGAAGAGTACCCTTTGTGCCATTTGCATTATCTCATTTAGTTATTCTACTAGCTCTGCAGGGTTGGAATAGTGATCAGCCCATTTTATAGATCAGTAAACCAAGGCTCTCAAATGTTAGGCTGTGTGTACTCTAGAATATACATTCCATGAAGACTGCAGTTGGGTCTGTCTTGTTCACCACTGTTTGCTCATTTTGTAGTATAGTGTCTGGTGCATGGTGGGTAAATACTGATTGGTTTTACTCTTGCCTGAGACCACACAATTAGTTAGTGAAAGCAACTGAGATTGCATGTAGTTTTCTTCCATTTTACAGCATATTCCTCTTTTCACTGTAGTTCTTTTAAGTTTTCTGAGAGGCCGGTTTGAGTTACACCTTTCTGAAAAAAGTAGTCATATTCCAGTGGCATGCTTATCCTGTATTTCCCAACATGGACAGGATTTTGACCTAGCACCTGTTTTCATCCTGTGGCATAGGTCTTTATCCCATAGAGCACATGCTCATGACTGTGTGTGTTGGCCGCTTGTGGTGTGTTCACGGATACATCTTATGTAATGCACTATTTACCCTCATTTTTCAAGTTATAGTTTCACGTTGTTATGGTCAGTGAAAATAACTAGAAAATAACTGATATTGGCCATTACAACACATATTGCCATATCCTGGCATGGTTTTCTGCCAGAGTAGCCCTTCTTTTCTTCTCCTCTTTGATTCTTGCTGTTTTGAAGTTGTGGGAGCCAGGGAAGTTGTTGCTCTTTCCCTACCATTCCACTGCACCTCTGCCCAGGTCGATGCAATGGGACTGAGCAGACCACGTCCCTGGAGTGCCGCAGATGGCTTGTACCCTCCTCTCACAAGAGCTGGTTGTCAAGTTCTCAGAGAGATCGTGAGCCAGTTGTTAAACATCCCCATCATTAAACTATACAAACGTACATTTTAAATTATACTTAATAACAAAGATAATAATTACTTAGAACTTCTCACTTCCTGGTTATTTTACTCCATGTTGATATGATCTATGCTCTCGAGGTTTTTTAGGTCGGTTGTATCTAGGTGGCGGAAATGCTGGATAGCAGTGTGTTGCTGTACTTTTGTTTTCGAGTCCATGTTCAGTGGTGTCATGTGGGTGGGTTGATATTGGTCATGGTGGGACTATTTATACGGAGGAAATTGGCTAACACTACAATCCAGGACATACCTCCCCCTTTTTTCCCTGGAGAGCCATTTGTTATTAAATATTTACAATCACACACTCCGTGGGATGCCTAGAAACAAGAAGGAGATTGATACTGTCATCTTTTGTGTTATTTGTTTGGTTCTCTTGATAATATTTAGTCACAGTGAGGGAAAGAAACAGGAGATAAGGGGACAACAGTGAGGAAGAGAGCTTAGGCACAGGCACACCTTAGCACAGAAGCCAACGCAGAACCAACTCAGACACATGGGTATGGTAAAACTGTACTGATTTCTTCATTGGCATTAAAGGTTATTTTTAGAAAATTTTCTTTGAAAAAGATATAGCTTTGTGAAACAGTCATTACCTAATATCTTATTCATAGCTGAAAACCATTTATTATTTAGTTTTTTGTGCATAAATGTTATATATACAGATCTAGAATATTTTCATCAACTTTATTTTTTTTAAATGAGTAGGATTTTGTGTGTGTGTGTGTGTGTGTGTGTGTGTGTTTTAAGATTTTATTTATTTATTTGACAGAGCAAGACAGCGAGAACAGGAACACAAGCAGGGAGAGTGGGGGAGGGGAAGAAGCAGGCTTCCCGCCAAGCAGGGAGCCTGACATAGGACTCAATCCCAGGACCCTGGGATCATGACCTGAGCTGAAGGCAGACGCTTAACGACTGAGCCACTCAGGCACCCAGGATGTTTTTTAAAGATTTATTTATGAGAGAGAGCAAGCAGAAGGAGGGTCAGAGGGAGAGAATCTTCAAGCAGACTCCCCACTGAGCGTGGAGCCCAACACAGGGCTCAGTCTCACAACCCATGAGATCATGACCTCAGCCGAAATCAAAGAGTTGGATGTTCAACCAACTGAGACACCGAGCTGCCCCAATTTCATAAACTTTTAGAGCCCCGGGAGTCAAGCTTGCTTTTGAGGCACAATTTGGTACCTTTACTCATTTTTAATTACTTGGTGTTGGTGGTGTATAACTAATAATTTAGCATTTCATAATTTAGGCCCATTTGTAGATACATGTATATGGGCCTCACTGTCAAACGACTAAGCTAGATTGCTCAAGGTCCTCCCACCCCCCCCACCCTGCTTCTGCCTCAATGTCAACGTTTTTCTTATGCCACACAGTCGTATTTTCTTGAGTGACTTCCCAGAATGCATCATTGATGTTTGAGGTTGTTCACTGGCAAGCCCATCTCGGCACCAATAGTCCTTTCTGTTCCAAAGGTGCCTTGAACGCTTGTAGAACGCTGAAAGCCCCCGTGATGCCGCCAGAGGTGCACAACAGCCCTTTAGAGGAGTGACTGGAGGGGTTTCCTGAGCAGGGCTCTGGAATGTCATGCAGCCTTCTGCTGAATGCACATTACTGAGCCTGAGGCCCGCTGGTAGAATGAAGCCAGGTGGTGCATTTGGGAATGGGCGAGGGGTGGGGGGGCGGCAGGTGGGACCTGGTGCTTGTGTGTGCTCACAGAGTAGTTGCTAAATATTAAAATAATGCTTCCTAAAGGGATGTTTTTTTAAGCAGGACTGTTTTGTTTACTGCAGAGATTAGGGGACTTTGTTGGAAAACAACATTGAGGAGCAGTAAGATGAGTCATGTATTTCCTGGCTACTTAGCCAGTATCAGATAATTAAGCACCATGTCATGGATAGGGCCGTGCAGCCAGAAGAACCTTCTACAGGAACTGACTTCATGATACCCACTTTTTGAAAAGAGCGGGCTGAGTTTAACGTGCTCACATTAGGAAGCGTGCCATGTGACACTGAGTGATGAAAGCAGCGCGTGCGCCAGAGAGGTGGCTCTGGTCCATTCACTTCTGTTGGATGAGTTACCGTGTTCCCTGTTCTGAAAGCTCACTGCTACTGTGCCCATTTAAATAGCACTTTGTGAAAATTCTCACGTAGTATCTCACATTTCATGCTTACCACAAAGAAGGAAATTCATTGCTTAATTAGACTTAAAATGGGATTCCTGAAAACTGAAGGAACCTAGAAGCCACTCCGACTTGAGCACGTGAGTAAAGCCCCTGTGGTCAGGCTGCGTCTGGCTCCTCCTGCTGTTCCACACAGACCGCTTCCTGGTGAGCTTTGCCCTTTACCTTCCTTCAAGTAGGATCTTTAACATTCAAATCTAAGGGGTTTGGTTTTTGTTTTTTTGTTTGTTTGAATCTCATTATCTTTGTTATTTAATTGATATGTTTCAAAATATTAGCCAAGTTCCACTCTTCTTACCCCCCTAATGACTCTTATTAAAAATAGAAATGTGGGACTAGAGGGGACAGTTACTTCCTAATCCTGTAGATTCTTCAGGTGGGTGGAGAATATTCAGAATTGTGGATAAATCCTTTATTTCTTGTCACCCATCCCCCCCCCCGCCTTAATCGAGGTCACTCATGCCACATAGAAGAGGGGCCTTTGGTGAATCAGGGCCGACACCAGAACTTGACCTTTACTGTGGTAATGGTTGGGGTGGGGGAGGTGAGCAAGGTTATGATTCATTTCTTTCCTTCCTGGAGTTGCCCCCAGTCTCCATCCATGGTGCCGCCCAGAGCTGATGGAGAGAGAGAGGAAGGAAGGATATACAATGACTGGTTCCCCTCCTACTCCAGGAGCCAAGTGCGTGGAGGTGGTTGGGAATGTCCTGTGGAAACAGGGCCATGTATAGTTTGTGTTCCTTTCCCTTGGTGTGGTCTCCACACTCCCTAGATAAACCAGCAGAAATGTGTAGCAGAAATGAAACACATTTTGTAAATGCAGCTTTCAGGTATTGAAACCTGCTCTTCCCACTATTGAGCGCTCTCTCTCTCTCTCTCTCTCTCTCTCTCTCTCTCTCTCTCTCTTTTCTCTCTTTACTAGCTAGTTTTGAGCTCAAATCAAGACAACAGTATTTCATTATGCAAATCGTTGAGCCATTTGTCTGGCATCAGCCCCTTAGTATTGCTCTAATGTTAAAAGCCTTCCCTGTTGACTGAAAGATAAAACCTTTGTGTTTAGTTGGGAAAGAAAGGGACTCCTTGGAGGCCTTTGCCAGTGGCTGTATGAGGATCTGTGGCTGAGACCTATACACAAAGGCCTTCTGTGCTGGGTCTCTGTGGCTCTACAAAGGTGGTAAGCCGAGCTGAGCGGGGAAGGCTGCGGAAAAGCAAAGCTGAAACTCCTATGTCCATTATTTCAAAATGAAGTTGCTCCTTTATTTAGAAAACAAAGTGACACACCAGACGAGTACATAAACATTACATAGGATTCTCTGAAGACAGGCTTAAAATATACTTTAAAAACACATGGTTCCAAAGCACACATTCATTCATCTTCTTTGAAATTAACTGCCATTTTCTGTGAGTATGATGTAGCACACACACTCTTACTTAGTAGAAAATTCTGCTTGGTTTCTGTGTTTTCCTTGCTGTAGATGTGGCACGTATTACTACTGGAAACTTGGATGCCCAGCATTTTTTCCCCTCCATTCTTTTTATTAAAGAATGGGATATCTTTTTAAACCTCTCTCCATATATTAGTAGGAACAGGGAACATAGTACTGGTGGAGATGGGCTTGGGGGAGGCTTGGAGGGAGGAATTGCATTCTTTGGGCGTTCCTGAGAGGAAAACAGCTGTATTAACTTTTTTTCTCCCCCCCTTGTTCAGGGGGTGGGGTGTGTGGGGGGGGGGCGTTGGGAGGAAGGTACAAGGGCATCTCCCCTGACACTCGGAATTCCAGCTCTTTACAGCTGAGCACAGACAGCTTGGCACAGCTCCGCCCGGAACCAGTGTGCATGTGTGTTGCAGTTGTGATTATTAGCCAACAGAAAACAGCTGTATACATTAGTAATGAAAGTACTTTGAAATAAAAAAATCCAAAAGTAGGGCTTTCCCCTATAAACACCAGATGTGTGCAGGGGTTTTACCCCGTGTCTGCCCTGTATTTTAGCACCATTGTTTGGGGATATAAATGGAAGCCAGCATTTGAGAGGTAGACATGGGGTGAAAGTAGATATGTTTGTAGCAAAATAGGTATGTTGTGGTTGACTAGAAACATTCGAAGGTTTATTATTTTAAGGAGAGCCATTGCTGCCTGGGCAGTCATTCTATTCCTCCTACTTTGCCTCTTACAAAAGGAAAACATTGTGTGTCTGCAAAAATATGCTCTACTATCAGGATTCGAACACCCCCTGGTCTAAGTCATTTAGCAGTTTTTAGTGCTGTCAGTAGGTAGATGATAGTTTAAGGGATCTACAGTATGATACATGTTTTCTAAGGCATCTCTGGAAATGGACATTTTCTTTTTGATGCCTGTGGGAATTTCTGTAGTTTGTTTGAGTGTATTGAAACCCATGATCAAAAACTACCAACATTGCAATTTCTGGATTTAAAAAGAAAAGTGACCGGCCGCCTGGGTGGCTCAGTTGGTTAAGCGACTGCCTTCGGCTCAGGTCATGATCCTGGAGTCCCGGGATCGAGTCCCACATCGGGCTCCCTGCTCAGCAGGGAGTCTGCTTCTCCCTCTGACCCTCCTCTCTCTCATGCTCTCTTGTCTATCATTCTCTCTCTCACAAATAAAATCTTAAAAAAAAAATAAAAAAAGTGACCACGTAAGGAATATTTCAGATTAGAAAGAAGTAGGAATATCTTGAGTTCTTAGGTCTCCATTTCTGGATTTTTCTGTGACTAAGGGATGTCTGAATTCGCAAATCTGAGGGAAAATTCAAAGATCCCTCAAGATCCCTCCATCTCCTCCTCCTCTTATGTTCCAAAACAATACCTTCCTGGAGGAAGGGAGCATTTCCTGACTGGTCCAGGGGAAGAAACGAAGTAGAATTGGTATTGAAGCGGGATCTCTCTATGGGAACACAGAAAAAATACATTTCCAAAAACTCGCCTGGGGAATTCCCAGATTCTTTGAAACCTTGCATGTCAAATAGCTTAATGCAAATACAGGTTTAGACAAACTGGTTTGTTGTTTCAGTACCTATTTTTGTATGCATTTATATCAGCCCAGGTCTTCTGTTTTCCAGTTCTATGAAGTCATGGTTTTAAAAACAATCACGATTTGAATATAAGGAGCCTATTTCTCTTACGTTCTTTCATTTTCTCAAATTCTTCAATGAAAGATGAAAGGCAAGCCCAGGAGTGGATTGCTAAGGGTTTATTCTAGTCTCAGTGACGTCAGTTTTCCTATAGCTGTAACTAATCTTCTATCTTAATGCCTCTCACCCATAGAATGTGGGCATTGAAATGATTCTTTAGTTTGTTGTGAGAAAATCCCGGTGGAGTCCTTTATAGAAAACTTTTCAATTATTAACTTTTCCTGAGGAGTCTCTTAAGGGAATTTTTCTTTCTCCTTTGCATTGTTAGAGAAAAGGAAACTGGAATACAGTAAAATGAAGGAGGAATGTTATGAGTCTTTTGCTCAGGAGTAAATGATAAGGGAGTTTGGAGAATTCCCTTTTCTGCCTGTTGTAAAGGTTATCTGTTCCTTTCTTTGAACATCTCCCTGGTGGCTGCCCCAAGGTTTGTATCACTTTCTTTTTATCCCAAGGGTCCCGAACTTGACCATCACTATTTTCAAATCAAGCCCACAGGGTTACCACACACCTTAGTGGGAATTTCTCCACTCAGATACAAGAGGTCAACAACAATTCCGATGGCTTCTGTGAACCCACTGTCTGTAGGAGAAGCCTCGATGTGTAATTTTGGAGCCACTGCGTGAGTCATGCTGCAGATGCTCGCAGCCTCACGCTGGCCTAGGAGAGAGGCCGAGGCTGTGGCAGGAGCACCGAGATGGGGTCCAGAGGAGCTGCCAGTGCAATTCATTCAGTGTTGATACAGGCTGGCTCAGCAATGTGTTATTTACAGGGAAAACTCTGAGTCCGTCCGCGAACTGAGAATCCATTCATGCATGCAGTAACAGATGCCCTTTGGGGTACTGTTTCTGTGCTCTGCGGCCACCTCCTCGGTCGGGGAATCCGGAGGCTCTTGGGGAGGGCTCTGAAGGCCCTGCCGCTTTCACACCTCTCGGCCCCTTTTCCCCGACCAAAGGGTGGATTCATCATTCAACTCGTTATGACCAAAAGCATTTGAACATATTTGGGGAAGACTACACTTGTGTTCTAGTGGGAAAATTCTGAGAGACCAGAAGTTTCCAAATACTGAAACTTATTCCAGAAATAGGTCAGTTTTGGCCTGCTTTGTTTTCTACTGCAGGTTGAGACCCCCATTTAGTTTAGTCTTGTGAATTGAAGCCTGTTTACAAGCTACGAAGTCTGATAGACGGACTAGTATTTTTAGCCTGAAAATCCTGTATGAAAACTCCCGAAGGTGAATGGCACTCTCATCTTGATTAAAATTCCTTCTGGTACTTTTAAGCCAATGGAAGGGAAAATATAAACAATTTGTTAATTGCAACAGCTGGTCTCTGATTATTTTTATGTTAATGTTTTGAATGGGTGGATTCGGAAGATTTTTCGAAAGAGCATCTGGCTTAATGTAGTCCTATTCAAACTTGAATCTTGAGAAGTGGAACCAGCCTCTTCAAAACAAACAAACAGAAGCCTCATACCTAATCAGAGGGTGACTGCAAAGACATGGTGAAATTTCTATACAGTAGTGGAGGAGAGCGAGAACAAATGGTCCCGGTTAGGCTGTGGCCCAACAGCATCTTACTGGATTTAGTATGGTGTTTATCTAACTGCTGTGGTAAATGAGGTGAAGTCTTTTGCGTATACAGTTAATTCCCAATTATTCATACATGCTTTGGCCAAATTGCTGATTCTCTATGGACTTTGGAGACCTTTCCTCTACGGGAACCGCCCCCCCCCGCCCATTTGTTGTCCATCCGGTCCCCTGGTCTAATTTCCTCTCTCACCATGCTTTCTCAGACGGGTTCCCAGCTGCTCTTCTCATTTTCATTTTTGTTTCCTTCTCAGGCCCCTGCTGCTTTGCTTTCCTTGCTGTCCCTGTATTTACCTGACAGTCCAAGGCTCGTGTCTCATGCCGCTTTTGTGGCTCATTTATCTCAGGTTCATGACAGAGAAGCTAGTTATTGTCAGGGAAAAAGTCCAGAAGATGAGGTCTGCCACCCGTTGTTTCTCCTCCTGTCATCTGTGGGCCTTTATGGAGTAAAGGAGGGGAGACTGAGTAGAGAAAGTATTGTCCCCAAAACATTTCTGAGCTGTTCTTTTAAATGGTTTCGTCAGAATTTTACAGTCCTGTGGAGGAGGTATTATAGCTAAATGCTTAAATAGTCTTTTCACCCTTCATTTTCTCAACTTGGACATTTCTCCGTCCCATTGCCGAAAGGCAAATAATTAGAAAGGGGCCATTTAGAGTATGTTTATCTGAGGAGAGTCCAACTTTGGGACGGAGTTGCAGCTACAACAGTAGGAACAGCCTCGGGTGATTCTTCATTTAGCAAATACCTAATTTATTGAGTTCTTTTTATATTTTGAATACTGTGGAAGATATAAAATGAATTTGACCTATATTCTTTCTTTAAAGAGGTTTATTTAAATAAATCTGAGAGATGAGTCTACACAGAAAACCATAAAGCCAATACATAAACACTTGATTACCATAATAGGTGAGAAACTGGAGTGTAGGTGAGGTGTTAGAGCTGTCCCAGGAGAACATTGTTTCTCCTGGGGAGGAGGCTGGAGTTAGTAGAGATGTAAAAAAATTCTGCCCTAATATTACTTGTCCACACTGAGGGGATGGGAACGAAAACTCCTGTGCCAAATAGTTTTATCTAGATAATTTTTGTGAACCCATTTTTGTATTTTAAATGCCTACAGAGAATATAAATTTTCTCCCATCGTGTGAGCACTTAATATAGATATTCAGGCCCTACTTAGCTGAAATATCGGTTAAAGGAACACAATCTTGTGCTCCATTCCCAAACCAATCCCAAGCCGGATAATTGGTTCAAAAGCCCTTTGATTAGCCGATCAGATTTGGGATAAATCAACACTAAAGCAGTGTACATCGGATTCCTAGAAGAGCCCTTCATTCCCTCACCGGCACCTAGTGGCGTTTGGTTTATCTGTGGTCGCACTGAGGCTTTGGCTTTCTCAGACCAAGCGAGATGAAAATCAGCCACTTTTAAGGAAGGGGAGCTGTAAGAGACAGGTAAGTAATAACAGGACAGAAAACCTACAAGTGGATACAAGGATTCTGAGAGCATGGTAGTTTTCAGTGAGATTTCTATTTAAAGTTTGATGCTTTAAGAGGCTTAACCTTCCACGGAATATCTCAACTCATTGTTTGTATTAATGAGATGTTTTTGTCACCTTTAAATATGAGCCAAATAAAAATCATTTCTAAATTGAAGTAGAAGACTTAGTTCCTGCTGTAACTACAGATTTCATGGGGAGGATGAGGGACGGTCCCGGGATTAGAGATGATTTTGGTGCATCCCTTTAGAATTCCTGTCCAGGATGATGATGGTCAAGTGAGATCATGTGAGAGTGCTTTATAGTTGGAAAGTGCTAGAGGAATCATGAGTTTATCTGAAACTAGTTCAGTATTTATTAAAGTGTGGCTGATGTTACTTTTCAGAATGACCTATAGTGCCTGTTAAATATTTAGGTTCCTGGGCGTAATCCCGAGTCTACTGAATCAGATTCTCTGAGGACAGGGATCTGAGAATCTGCATTTTTAACACACTCCTTGGGCATTCCTTCTGCACTTTACACCAGAGCTACTTAGACTAGAAGTTAACAGCCTTTTGTAATTTGAGGTCGCCGGTTGTGAAACTTTGCTGTTGGGTAGCAGGGGTGTGCGAATATAGCTCAGAGCTGACCACAGTGTTAGTTCATGAAGGGGGTCTCAGACATCTCTTCTGTTTTGGTAATCGGTGTGAAAGACCTTCCTCTTGAAAGCCTGTTATTATGTGCTCTACGTAATTTACTTATATGATATAATTTAGCCCCAAGAAGGTCTGATTTTTATAACCACTGTGTTTTGCACAGGGACAAGCTGAGGGTCAGAAAGGCTAGGTAACTTGCCTAGGACCCCACCACTACTCATGAAGGAGCTGAACTTGAATCTGATCAGAGTCTGAAGTGCAGGCTCTCAGCCTCTGTCTGTTCTAGATTGCCAATTGAGGATGGTCCCAGCCTGGGGGGATGGGGCGGGGTGGTGGGAGGCAGGCAGAGGCTAATGCATCACTGCAACCGTAGGCTAGTATGGCCAGAATGCTGGCCCATGGAAGCCAGACAAGCTAAAATCCTGGCAAACCCATTAGGCATGATATACTGATGGGTGAATTTGAGGCCTAGGAAACATTGATAAGAAGCTGGCTGCCTCATCACCCAAAAGCTCACATGCTGACTTTTTAAAGCAGGTGGGAAGAGAAGATCACAAGCTTTACTTAAAACTGCCTGTGAACTTTTTATGAGGCTTTTTAAATCAACACTCCTCTAATGCTTTTCCTTGGCAGATGGTAAGACGCAGACTGGTAAGAGT
The DNA here is from genome assembly GCF_003265705.2 of Callorhinus ursinus. Lineage (NCBI taxonomy): Eukaryota > Metazoa > Chordata > Mammalia > Carnivora > Otariidae > Callorhinus > Callorhinus ursinus. The sequence continues at coordinate 83,779,455 of NW_027397063.1, read as the reverse complement.
TAAGGAGCTCAAGTTTTGCAGGGGGTCAAGGTCACCCCAACTCAGCGAGCTGGGATATCCCTGCAATCCCACATTCTTGTCATTTTAATATGTCTTAGAACCAAAGATATCTGTACAGAGTTGTGGTAAAAGCGATAAAAATGCAAATTATAATAGAAGTCCTCAGATAACGAAAATTGGAAGAAGCCTGCAGTTGTTTGTGGGTAAAAAGCCTGTGTCACATTCTGCGAAGCCCCCGGGTCCTTTCCTTCCACACTGCCTGTTAAGTTTGGCTCCCTCACAAGGCCAGTGGGTAAGCGTTTGTGATTTTCATCTTTCTGTCTTGCGATGTAAATATGAATACATAAATATTAGTGTTTGATCAGAAAGTTGGTTTTTGGAATGTACAGTTTTTGAAAAGGTTTACTTGATATTTTGATGTTCTCTGGGGACCAATGGACCATGGAGTCTCATAAAAATACAGTTGTGATCAAGTAAATGTAGGGTGTAAGGTCAGAATTTACATTGAGGTAATTACAACATCTGTATTAAAATAAAACACTCATTTCACATCAATAGGGGAGAGGGTATGAAGTGGGATTACCTGGGCTTTGTGCCATACCCTCCCTGTCGGCAACATACATATAGTCCCCGAACATAAGGGTTTAGAGAGGTGATTCTATCTCCTGGGCCTTACTCTCCCCATCTGTCTGATGAGGGGGATGACTGAATGACCTCTTTTGGGTTTTACATTCCATAGTCATCAGCCAGTTTTTTGGTGACCCTGACTGGCCCCGTTCTGACCTAGCGACTTACGGAAACATTTCTTGTCTTCTTCCTCACTTCACATGGGGCTTGTTTTGATGGCACTGGTTCCTTGGACTTAGTGGGTCCCCAGGCAAAATAAGGGTGTCGTCTTCTGAAGCACATAGAAGTGGGTGCGGGCAGGCAGCGTCGTCCCTTGGTTCCCCTTGGGTTTCTGCTGTCCACCCAACTCGACAGTGTTTCTCAGATGTGGATGGTGGGTCTCCTGGGGGTTTGGTAAAAATGCAGGTTCCTAGACCCCTCGCATCCCAATTGAGGATGCATCTCTGGAGGTACGGCTGTCTGCAGTCTGTATTTTAACAGGCCTCCAAAGCGATCTTTGGGCTCACTATACCTGGAGAGCCTACATGATTCATTCACCTTTCAATATGTGCTGTGGTCTTCAGATACAACCCATGGTTCCCTGAAAGCAGCTGTGTGTGTGTGTAAGTAAAACTTCAGAGAGTAACTTGTAATCATCTGGTTTATTCATTCACGTAACAAATGCTTGCGTGCTTACCGCGCATACGGACTGGACTGTGCGTGCTTACTGTACACACTGTGCAGATCTCAGCAACGGATGGCATGTGAAGAGGGAGAGGTCAAAGCAGGTTTCTAGCTGGGTCTGGGAATATGGTTGTACCACCGAGAGAAATGAGTGTACAGGGAGAGCAAGCAACAGCTTTGGGAGAGAAGATGCCTGTACAAATGGGAATCTATAGGGTGATGATCAAATATGCCTGGATTTCTGGAACTAGTTACAAAACTGGTACTAGTTAATAGATTCATAGTATCTTAGAGTCGGGAGGTTATCTTCTAGATCCTGTTCAGTCTCCCCAGAAGCAGGAAAACCTGATACCATTTGGAGGCTGTGGTTTAGGTCCGGGGAAGAAAGTACCAAGGGAAGCCACTGTGTGTAGAGGTGGCCTTTCCTCTCTGACTTGACAGAAGCTGATTTCCTTAATAAATCTCTAATTGATTTTGGAGCTCTACCAGGATACACTGAAAATAAGATTTGAAATGAGACAGGCATTCCTAGCAGATACATTCATTCGAGGCTTAAAAAAAAAATGCTTTTAGAATGTACTCTCCGTGGTTGGTGAAGTAGTGTTGGTATGTCTTCTTTAAAGACCTGCCTCCCTCCTGCAGCTGAGAGAGCAAGAGATCGGGGCCTTCCAGGGGGAACAGACTGCTGCTCACCCACCGAGTGGATGTCCTTGGGTAGCCTCAGAGTGTTTTCCCAGACTCCTTAACAAATTAAGGGTGTGCCTGATTGTGTTTTCCTTACTCTGGCCGGACAGTGATGCACAATAGCCTGTTGAGTTTCAGAGGGTCTTGAGCTTCCACACTGGAGTAGTTTGAAGCGTGTGTTCCCGTCTCAGCAGCAGTGACCTCAGCATGGGGGTGGTTTTGCCCTTGGGGCAGCGACTTCCTTTGACCCACCAGAATCAGCAAGGTAGATGGCGAGAAATCCCGTACCATCCGGATGGGGAGGCAGCAGGCGAAGGCTGGGTCTTGCAGAGAGAACAATTCAGGAGGCCGATTCGGTCACAGGATGGATAGAGTCAGGAAGAAGTGTGAGTCAGGCTGGTGACTGAGCGACCGTGGTCTCCTCACACCAGCAGCTAGAGGGCAGGGTCCGAAGGTTGAGTCAGAGCCGCCTGGCCTGAGGTCTGGATGGCACGGCGGATGTGGTGTGCCAGGCTCCAAGTGGACATCACAACTCGCTGGGCTTTTCCTCTTGTGGGGAACCAGTGATCAGCACCTTCCAGGTTGTGACCCATGCCCTGTCCAGAGTGTCAGCCCAGGCAGAGCTTGGTGGCAGTTTCAGGTCACACTTTTGCGAAAGGTATTTGCGAGATGACTGGTCAGGGTGTGATTTACATTTGACATGATCAGCAATACTCTTCAGCTGCAGTGAAATGCAAGGGCCCCCTCAGCAGGGAATGCCAGCATGGGATCTTGAGGAAGTTTCTCTCCCTTAAGATGTCATCTATGTTTTTTTTTTTAATGCCAGTGCAAGTAAAAACATGGTGATATTTGGAATAAATTTTAAATGTTCTTACAGAATTTGTTTAATTTGGTGCCAGGATGTAATGGACTTTAGGTGTGAGAATGGGAACTAGAGGTGAAGTATTTTATTAGTTTAAGAAAGGGTTAAAAAGGAACTCAGAATGTTAAAGAAAGTTTTCTGCTCTGAAACCCCACCCTTTTGCCATACTAGTGGCAGAGAAATTACAGAAAGCTGATTGTGTTGTCTATTTGGCAAGTCAAAGCAAGATACAGCAAGCTAAAAGATGAGTATTCTAGATTGCTTTCACTTTCTGTGACATGAAGGTTCTAAATATAAAAAATAAGAAGCCCCTGGGCGGTTGCTCTTTGGAATTTGTGTGGACAGATTCAGGTCATCCTTATACTTCTTTGTGCTTTTTAAGAAGTGAGACTTGCTGATTAGTGAGTCAGAATTTCTCTCTGTTAGCTTTTAAGTTTGATTATTTAAAAACACAATTTTTTATCCAAAATTTACATTTGTAATGTCCGATTTAGTAGGAGATAAAAATTGCCCTTTTGCTCACAATTTCACTTCCAGAGGTTTGTAATTGCCATGTACTAAAACCTAGAATTGCCCCTCTACTTTACAATATATTTGGAAGACTGAGTTGTCTCTTTCGCTGTGTCATTAAAGTGAGTTGCTTTACTTAATTATAGGTGCAGTATGGTTCTTAAAGCTTTGTCAGAGTGTGTGTCATTTAAATCCACTTTTTTTTTTTTTTTTAAAGATTTTAGTTAGTTATTTGACAGAGATACAGCGAGAGAGGGAAGACAAGCAAGGGGAGCTGGAAATATAGTTAGGCGGTTTTATCCATCTTACTGCCTGTTTACTTTTGAGAAAACTTTGTCTTTGGATGACATTACGTGTCTTTCAGTTTTCAGTTGCATTTCATATTTCCACTTATCCGAGCTTTGCTAGTCTTAGCACTTTATGTATCTGGTCTGTTCTAGTTCTTGACTAAGATAACCCTTTCAGTATTAATAAATTCAAGTGCATTATAAGATTATTAAACTGTAAGAGAGATGCATTTTCTTCCTTCCTCACTCAGCCTCCCTTCCACTGTAGAGATGTAAGGTCAGAAGTCCAGTCATCTGATAAGTCTGGTAACTTTTCAGTATTTCAACCAGTTATGTTGAGACTAAGGATTTCTTGTATGGCTCTCTCCCCATCCCCCGCACCCCCATTTTGGCATAGTGATTTGCATTAATATTACTAGCTGACTTCTATTCATTCTAGTGTGTCCTAGGTCTGTGGCTAGATGTGTAACCTGCTTCTCATGCCCATGATTACTTTGAGATAAGTGCTATTATTTAAAATACAAATGAAGACATAGAAATATAGAAAATATAAGTAATTCATCGAATTACTATTAGGAGATGGAGTGGAAATTTGAACTTAGATCTCTTTGACCTCAAAGCCTTGACTTGAAATTTCTGCTGCCTCTTGCAACTGTTCTTTTATTCAGCTCCTACTAATGAGCTCTGACCATTGCCAATCATGGGTGTCTGTGTTGAGAAGACCACAGCAAGTGGAACAGACGATACAGACAATAAAGAATGAAATGAATAAACATATACCATTACCAGAGGTGGTAATGGCTATGAAGAAAATATCATTGGATAAGAGGGAGGATGGGGGTATGCTTTCTGGCAAAACTTATAAAACTAAGAGAGAACTTTTCTAGTCATTGGTTCTGTTTAACATCCTAGAACGGTATGAACAAAAGCAAGAAAAAAAATTCAAGCCTTAAAAAAAATTCAGAATCAGTAAAGTTTCAAATCTTAAATGAAATGGTGATTTTACTGGCAGATTGGCTTGTCAGCCTGCAAACTGGAAAGGCTAATTGTTTGTATACCTTCCAGGGCGGTGTGATCAGCCAGCCAGTAAATGGGAAGGAGCCGAAGGTTTAGGGGCTGGGAGCACCAACAATCCAGTTATTCCCAAGCTGCAATACTAGTCTTTCAGATAACTAGTTTTGAGAAATTTTCTTCTGGGGTTTTCCTTTTCTTTAGGAAATACTGTTTTGAAATTATTTCACTAGGAAGTGTTAACAGATCTTCTCTGTTAGCCCTTTTGATAATTCTCACATACGATTGTTCCCCCCACTATTCAGTGTTTGTTTTAGTTGGTATGACACTGGATAGTTGATTGCATGGTTCATATGCAGATTTTTCGTTTTATGTTGTATGGCAATGTACACTATTCTGATGCAGAAGGTACACAAAATAATATCCTTTAGAGCAGTTATGCACAATACAGGCAATATTGGATTGATACCTCGGATCCCAGGATGTGATTGGAGAAAAACGTTGGACTAGCTATGTTGGGTGAGGGAAATGGAAGTTCTGTAAACATACAGTGAACACACATCTGGTTTGAAGAGCAACTGGGGCATCTAGAGCCTTGGTGTAGGGGTGCTCTAAGGTGCAGTGGAGCTGTTTGACATGAGTTAGTTTAGGTCGACGCAAGGTAGAGACCACCCAGCGTCGGGATATAGCTGCACGGTTTTGCAAATCATTCCTGTTTGTAACATTAGGCAATCAGTGTTTTTCCTAGGCCCTTTTCATTACTTCTTGAGTCACTGATCGGATAAAAGGGACAATATGCACAACCTCCAACCAGAGTCCTGCCGTAGCCTAGACAGCGAAGGGGCGCGACGTTAGAAGCTTCGGAACTGCGGCTCTGTTTAGATCGCTCTGGGTGTTTCTGTGCTCTTCAGACGGGCCTCCCCCTCAGGAGTCCGTCCCGTCCCCACCGCAACATCTGAGATTCCACTCTGTCCCACCATGCAGGGAACACCAAGGGAGACGTCCTCTTTTATTCCATAGAGACCCTTTACCATGGTGGAAATTGGACTCACCCGCCTCAGATTCTTCACAGTACTTTCTGTCAAAATTGCCACAGATAGTCAGGTGGCCCAGGATGTGCAGCCTTTTGGTTGGATCACTTCACGAGCACTGTCAACCACCTGTTGCACAAATGAAGTTTTTAAGATTCAGAAGTAAAAAAAAAAAAAAAAAAAATTCAAATATTAAGAAGCATGTTGTGGGCGGGGGGCCTGCTTCTCCCTCTCCCACTCCCCCGTGCTTGTGTTACCTCTCTTGCTGTCTCTCTCTCTCTCTCTCTCTCTCTCTCTCTGTCAAATGAATAAATACAATCTTAAAAAAAAAAAATGCATGTTGTGACCATTCTGGAAATTGGTGTCCAACCAGTGAAATACTAGCTATATATCCCCTCCCACCCCCACCCCGGGATGGTAGACAAAGGCCATTACTATTTGCCATTTTGAAGTTGTGGGCTTTTATCAATGACTTTTGTCATGAACATGGATCTATCACAGAAGACCATTTCAGCTCCCTCATCTACTTGGTTTGGTTCTTGTCTAGTAGGTTCTGTCAATTTCCTAGCCTCTTTCACATGACACATAACCTTTTCATTTATAAAAGATCAGAGAAAGGATTTCCCATTTCTTTCCACTAGGGAGACTTAAAAAAAAAAAAAATGTCCTGGCCTCTTTCTGGCCCTTTTTCTTCCTCTCACCATACCCATTGATTGGCCCGATAGCCTGGAAATTCATAGACCAGCAATCCAGACAGACACAGAAGACCCCTAATCCTGTGTAAGGCCTCACCTCTGAAAAATTATCTGTGCTAAATCAGAACATTTCTGTTTTCATTACTCACATTCTTCATTTTGGGAAAGTTGGAGATACTCAAGTCTTTTACAGAACGTATTTATCTTATTTTCAGGTGTTTAAAAGATGGAGTTCGTTCTTTTGCAGTGATCTGAAAGGAAATGTTTTATTTTAAAAACTCAGGAAAAAAAACTTAATTCCTTTCTATTTACAGTACATCATGTTACCTTGTATCACTTTATCTAGAATATGTTTATCATAGTTACAGGAAAATTTAGCTACTGTTGCCACAAACCAGCCCAGAGGATTCTGTGAACTTTGTATTGGTAATTTAGTTCCTTACAAAGACAAATAATTTGTCTAATATAGTCACTGTTTTTTAATTACAAGGAAGTAATTATACTGCAGTAATTTAATGTAGATTTTTGTGCCTTCATTGCTTCTCTCTAAAAAATTTAATAAGTGTATGTTGAATTCTTACTGAATTGCTAGCTCTTGCAAGCCATCCCTGCTTTTGGAGACCATACCTTCTATTTTACTCAGAGACTAAGGGAGACCAGGCAACAAAAAGGAGAGTAACTATAATTGACAAGAACTGAATGGTAGATGTTGAGGCTGGAAGAGGAAGAGAGCTGTGAGAGCTGACGTAGGGCTTTCAAAAGTTGGGGAGCTTCAAGAATTTCCATGAAATAAGTGTTCTTAGAATTACTTGCCTCACTGCCCTCCTCCAGCAGTGGTACTTTTTCCGTGATGTTCCACCTGCCACAGTTTTTTTAATTTATGGAAACTGGAAAAAGTAAATAATTGAGTTCATAAAGTGTCATCTGTTTCTTTTTGATGTCTAAATAAAATTTGGGATTGCATATGTTCTTCTCACCTCCATGGCAATATTTTGTAAAAAAAAAAATTTAAAAAATTAAAAACCTAAAGCATAAAACTCCAAATTTGGGATTTGAACATTGTGGTGAAGTCCTTCGAAAAGCATCTGAAACGCTTGCTTTATTCAGTTAAGAATTTAAAGATTTATAGGTAGGAGCACATTTATGGGTGTTCCCCCTCACCCCCAAAGACAAGCCCCAGACTCATTGACGACCTCCACAGTCTTGGAAAGGCCTGACAAGCTGTGTAAACTTGACCGAGGGGGAAAGTGCACATGCCATTTCCCCTAATTTCTGGTTTCTCGTGGCTTGGCACTATGCTATTTTTGTTCCCACTTTACAAATCCTCTACCAGCATGAGAAAGTGAAGTAGACGGAAGGAGAGCATAGCATCTCCCCTGTCTTTGTTTTGTCTTTCACAGATGCGGTGGCCAGGAGAGGCTGAGGTTGAAGATTTTTGTCTCAGCGTTCTCTCCCTTGCCCTGTTCTCTCTCATGCTTTTTGTGAGCTGCGTTACCAATACATATTCATACAAGCACCTCCCTGTGGCTTTTCCGTGTCATCATCAACAGCCACAGGGGGTAACATGGCCCATAATTTGGCTGACTTGAGTTTCAAAGCCAGAGTTGTCATTGACAACATGATTTAACTTATTTTTTATTTTTAACTTACTTTTATTTAGCAGTTGGAGGTAGGAAGCTATTGTAAAATCTTGTCTCCGTTATTGCTTAAGGTGGTGATATACTTCCTGGTTTTTCTAAATGAGTTCTTCTGGGTTATTGCACAGTGGTTCGCCTTGCACACGCATGCCCTGTGCCCTTGCTTCTCCAGATGTATCAGCAGTATATGGCAAAAAGCAGAAATGCTGGGTTGACGTCCCCATATCGTAGTTGAGGTGGTCAGCCATGTGTATGTTTGTCTGTCCAAAAGTGTTTGTAAAATATCCTCCCTTTTGAATGTTTGGAAAGGAATTTCCAAACATTTTAATTTTAGAATGCTTTTAGAAGGAATGCTCCTTCTAAAACTGCTTCTTGGGGCACTTGGGTGGCTCAGTCCTTAAGCGTCTGCCTTCGGCTCAGTTCATGGGGGTCCTGGGATCGAGCCCCACGTCGGGCTCCCTGCTCAGCGGAGAGCCTGCTTCTTCCTCTCCCACTCCCCCTGCTTGTGTTCCCTCTCTCGCTCTCTTTGTCAAACAAATAAAATCTTTAAAAATAAGTAAGTAGATAAAATTGCTTCTTAAAATCCTATTATAAAAAATCCTATTTGTTTTGAAAAATGAATGCCGTTGTCTTAGGTGAAAACATTACTTGACCTCTGCTTATTTATTGCGTAGTAGTAATGTGTAACAGAGTAACTTTATTAGTTACTGACTGATTGAGGACTCTCACCCGCCCAGCCAAAAAGGTGAGCTTCGTGTGAGTAGCGATGTTGGTGGTCTTGTTCACCTCCGTGTCACTCAAGAGGGATTACCTGCCACTTGGGCACGCAGTACATGTTGGAGGAGTAATTTTGTTTCTGTTTTTAAAGATTTTATTTATTTGAGAGAGAAAGAGAGAGAACACGAGTTGGGGAAGGACAGAGGGACAAGCAGACTCCCTGCTGAGCAGAGAGCCCCATGCAGGGCTCCATCCCAGGACCCAGAGATCATGACCTGAGCTGAAGGCATAAGCTTAACTGACTGAGCCTGGAATGATTTTTTGCACGAGCCTTCCCACATGAGTTGGGGGGGGGGAGGGGCAGAGGGGGAGAGAGCAGCAGACTCTCCGCTGAGCAGGGAGCCTGATTTAAGACTTGATCCCAGGACCCTGGGATCATGACCTGAGTTGAAGGCAGACAGACAATCAACTAAGCCACCCAGGCGCCCCATATTAGCATTAATATTTGCTTTCAAAGAACAGTGAATTTGCCTAAACTTTGTAAACTTCAGTCATAATAATGGGATAGTCACAATCTGTAATACTCACTTATTTGTAAGATATAGTTTGCTTTCTACCATGGTGCCATTTTAGAGGGGGAAATTTGTTTAAAAAAAAAGTTCAATTAAAATATTGTCATCTATACACTTTTATTTTTCTGGATGTCATAAAAACAAATTTTCGCTTAGGGCAGGTTTGTTAGAGGGCATCTTATCCCGCTCCAGCTTTCTGCTGGTGTCTCCTCTGCAACACCCTTCATTGAGAATCCACCACTTTCTATTTTAACTTTTGTATGACAAGGGGCTCCCACCTCAACAGGTGCTCACCATGGCCATGGAGGTAGTCTTCCATTTTTGGAGTATGAAAGCAGTGCCATCTTAAATCTAATAATTAGTTATAGTCCGAGAAAACCAGTGTTTAGAATAAATTTGGCTGTTTGCTTCCTTTAAAATCACATCATTCTGTCAAGTTTCTTATATTGTTTGGAATGGGGAGATACCAGGGAACTGATTGAATTGTGATCCTTTATTATTGTCGGATATTTAGCAGCTGATGTTTACTAGTTGCGCAGCGTGTCTTGACAGTATACTATGCTTATTCCTGTTGCACAGATGGGGAAACTGAAGCTCAGTAAAGTTAGGCACCTTGACCAAATGCACAGAGCTGGCAAGAAAGGGAATTGGAATGTCAGCCCAGGCAACAGGACTTCAGCTCTGCTACTCCAACATGTCTCTGTTCTGCTGGAGCCTTGTTTCTCTCTTGTGAGTCCAGCCTACTCTGAGCGTCTGATCCTTTATTAAGGCGCTATAGAAGGTGTGTGGCCCCAAGCGAACAGGACTGGGGTGAACAGAATGAAGGGCAGTGAGCATGACGCTATGGAAATGGTGGCAATTCAGAAACACCTTGAAATTCATGTGGTGAGGTGTCCTGTCACGGGGTTTTAAAATTATACAGTCTCAAATGTAACCTCAGCAAAGGCTGTGGCCCACAAACTATGGGAGTTGTCAGAGGATGAGGTGGAAAGGCCTTTAATGTCCTTCGAAACAGTAAGGTGGGAATCTGATCGCAGCATCTGTCATACACAGCATTTGTTATAAAATTCCTTTCTTTCTGTAGTCAACTCATAAATTCCATCACTGTAAATAGTCATAGGTATAAATAGATAAGTTAAACTAAATCATAATGGGTAAGTTTATACAGTGTAACATCTGGGTGCAGGGAGGTGGAAGATTAAATACTCAAAAATTTGACTGTGGTTGGATAACCATTGTGTCTCCTTTAATGATAAAGCATTGAACCTGAAATTATCTTTATAATCTCATTTCACTTACACGACCATATAGTGTTAGAAGTAAATGAGACCATGGAACATAACAACCCTCTTTATTTTCCAGGTGAAGGGACTGAGGCTCAGAGAAGCTATCCTGTTTGCCTAAGATGACACAGCACACAGCTGATGATGACTAGAGACTGAGTGCTTTCGGTCTCATCTCACTGAGTTTTCTCCTGTGTGTGTGTGTGTAGTTAACTGTTTTTAAGTTAGTTGTCGTCCTCACTATTAAACTTACAGACTTGCTTACTCTTGTATCAGTATTTGGTGTATGTGCTACTGTCAGTCTCAACACAGTGGTATATTTTGGGGGCAGTGGGAGTGTCTTAGAGGAATTTAACATAGAGTAAACATTTGCTTTGTGCCAGACAAATTTTAATCCCAACCGTCACTGTTAATGCTACGAGAATTGAGATGGTCATCGCTGTCCTCACCATCAGCCCCATTCTAGAGGTCAGAAGGCCTGAGTTTCTCGGAGCTTAAACAGACTACTTAAGTGGTGGATCGAGGTTTCAAATTCTAACTTTAAAGTATTGTCTATTTTGCAGCAAGGAAAATGAGGTTTCCGCTTTCCTTCCAACTCTTGACTGATTGTGGTTGATCCTGCTGACTGCAGGATCCAGAAACAGCCTCTGGGCTCAGTGGGAAAGACGCAATGTTTGATGAGGTCTGCTGTGGTCTCGGGTTGGGGTCCGAGGTGGTACATATGACATATATGTTCCCAGACTGTTTCTCCTAACATAACAATCTGATTCTTGGCTTCATAGGATAGAAAACTCAATTTTAAGCTTACGTGGGAGGATGGAGATAGGGTTTGTGATCAGGCTGTGGAAAACCAACTCCTGCTAATCAAATTCGCAGAAGATCGTTTTATAAGTACTAGTATTAGTTCAGTAATTTGCCTTTCTGTTATTGGTTATGCTCACATGCATTTATTCAGGAGGGATTAATTCTGTAACTATCTTCTCCTGTTTTATTTTGACTGTTACTGTCTCCAGTTATAGGTCATTACGATTTCTGACTTCATCCTTCTTTTGGTATTTCCCCTGTGAAGAGCTGGTAGCCCCCAGTGTACTTACTATGGTAGCAAGGTAACTGCAGAGCTCTGGAGATGTAAATGAGTATCCATCAAGGTTGGACGTGTCAAGTGCAACTTATTTCAGGCTAGAAACAGCAGTGTCTTCAAAACTCAGATAATTATTTGAAAGAATTCATTCTCTAGAGTTTCAGTATCCAGAAGAATGCAGTTTATTTGCAAAATAGTGAATGTCTTAAGTATACACTTGTGATGGTTTGTTCATCCCTCATTTCTGTCTTGACTCGCACCCGCATCTGTCCTGCTGTGTCCCAGGGTTAAATCCTAGGCCACAGTCTGTCTTCTCTCTGGCCTTTTCCCCTGACCTCCTTTCTTAGTTGTACTATCATGTTTTTTTTCATGATATTTGGGTTGTTAGTCTCATATATTAAAAGCTCCTGCAGAATACTTCTTCAGATGCAGAGTATGGGTCATATTACTCTTGCTTTTAGTAGAGTGGTTATTTTGAATGGCTTCTTCTTTGGCTGGGGGTTCCTAATTATTGACTTGTAATCTTGGGCTTGGTGGTGTTCCCTGCTCATGTTCCGTAGCATCTTGGTTGCTGGCTGGGTGGACATCTCTGCCATTCACCACCTCTGCTGGACTTTTGTCTAGGATTTGGGATGCCTGGATTTTGTCTAGGTTTGCTTGGCCCGGTGTCTGTCTTCGTTCTCATGCTGGGACGCTCTGTTGGAAGGGAAGATGTTTTTGATGCCTAGAAATGAGTCCTGGTGAGGAAACTACAATAACTCAAGGTTGTGTCACAAAAGGAAGATCAGATCAAGCTTTTCAAAAAATTGCATCATCTTTATAATAACTGACGTGCCCACGCTGAAAGGTGGGTGGCGAAAAGAATACCTTAATTATGGGTGAACAAGCAAAATGTATACGATTGTATTAAGAGTTACACTGTTGTGGAGTAGTCCTGATTCAACGATTTGTCCAAGCAGCAGCCCTTAGGGAGCTCCTGCTGTTGGCCAGGTACTCCAGTAGACAATTTGGAGAGCTGTAAAAATGGAAATGCATGATTCTTGCCTCAGATTGTCCTGCCATGTGAAATAAAACAGAACAGGATCTATACTATACAATTATGAGTGAGATTGTATGTCACTAGTAAAAATAACAGTCACATTTGATAATCAGGCTTATATATCTTGCAGAATATTCTTTCAGTGGGTGGGGTGAGACCAAAAAGCTCCTAACATGAAAGCTTAGCATTCATGAAAAACATTCTGTTTTTATGAATTAAATGATCTTAGGTACAATGGAAATGACTGGGGTTGCAAGTACTAGAAAATTGAATAACTCCTGTCAGGCTTGATTGCAGTGTTAAGTGTATATTTTCCAGACACAAACAATGTCTGCTGTAGATTTTGGAAAGTGGCATTTATATGAATTCTGAATTTCTTTCTATCTATAGAACGTTTATTAACCTTCTTTAATATGTGAACAAATGGTTATATAAGTATTTGACTTTAAAAGCAAATTATCACTCTTGTTTCATGGATGTTTTTAATGAATTGGAAATCACTGTGTTTTTTTATTGTTTGTTTGCTAATGGAATTTAAGAATATTTTCATATACACTCCAAAGTTTTGTTTTTTTGTGTGTTCGAATTATAACTTTCTGCTTCTATAAAATCATCTTCTCAATTATACATTGTACTGTTAAGTTTTCACTGTTGGTGAAAAGACTCTATTGAAAAGAATCTAATTGTAACATAGATATCACATACCCTAGCTCCACATTTCTTAAAAAAAAAAAAAGTATTAAAAACGTTACGGATTTTTTACAATTGGGAATTATGTTTCTAAATATCTCCTCATCCAATCTGGCACTGAAAACTCGCATAAGAGCTTCATTTCGTAGGTGAATCACAAGTGGCATTTTAAAAAAATGGTGTTTTTCTTGTTACCTTAGGCCTATAGATTTAATGAGCTTAAATTATTCCTTTGGCCTCTACCCTGGTGGGTAACCTAATTCTAATACCATGGTGAATGGTTACTGTGACTACCATGTTGCTAAGGAACCTGTTATGTTATCAGGTTGCCTTGGCGAAGCAATGGCTTCTTGGGGCCTCCTTAGCACTGCTGGGAGGCCGATAATCGGAGCTACGAAGGACCTGCACAGAATTTGTTTCCCAGGTTATAACTAAATTTTTCACCAGGAAGGGAATCAAACCTGGGTTTGTAAAAGTTGACGTAGAAAAAAGTCCAAGTTATTTAAAATTAAATCACGACCTCTATTATTTAAAAAGTTGTGACCCAAGGTACAAAGCTCCTCTTATTTGTGTATTGAATGGTTCGCGTTTCTCTTCCTCCTTAACTGTGCATTCCGTTTTTGTTTTCTTGGAGTGACTCTTGGCAGTGCCTTTACAATGTATGGATGAGTGTTTGAATTGAGACTGTGAGAAAAAAAAAAAATGGGACATTATTTTGCTATGAAATGAGTTTATAAGAAAACAAATGCTACACTATGTAGCCTTTTTTTTTTTTTTTTTTAAATGTGCCAAGACCTGTTATTAGGTGAAGGATTCTATTCAGGGCAGGGACCCGGCTTTTGCAGGTTTTGCTGGTTTTGCTCCGTGATAAGTTTGTCATCACTGCAGCTTCTTCAGGCTCCACACCACACGGTCACGTGTGGGAGGATCAGAGAAGCTGTGCCGTCCATAGGCTGTTCATCGTCCGGGTGGGTAGCTGTAGTTTCCTCCATATTATTTTCTTCTCATTCCCACGTTTTTACTGAGCTTGTTTTTAGCAAGTCAAGTTCTGAGAGCCCATGATCTGCACCATTGTCCAGCTGGAGGATGCCGAAGGAGCTCCTTTTGACACCAGCCTCCTCGGGGTAGTGGCGGTGCAGTCATGCGGCGGGTCAGGCACCCAGGACTGGTCGCAAGTAGTTAGGAGCCCAGGCTTTGGACGTCACCTGTCAGGGTTCAGTTTTGGGTCTTCTGCCTCGGATTTTCTGAAATGAGTTACATAATGACCCTAATCCTTAATTTCCTCCACGGTAAAAGAGGGATGATAAATGTCTGCCTCAGAGGGTTGTGAGGATTAAATGAGATTATGTGAAATGCTTAGCATGATTTGTGGCATGTATTAGGAGCCTTCATAAATGTACAATGTTAATTATGGTTACAGAGGACATTTTTAGGGGGCTGTGAGTTGTTCCTTCAGATCTGAAAGAGTTAAGGTAGCTTTTAATTGCTGAGAAGAGCTTTCACATTTTAAAGTATTTGATGTTTTACTTTTTGTAGTTGCTTTCCATTTGTCCTTTTTCCTTGAGTTCGGTGTTGCCCTGACTCGTGATCTCTCTGGGGCCTCAGTTTTCTCAGCTGTAAAATGGAGGGGTACAGGGGCGATTTAGTTGATGTCTCCGGTAATGCCTAACTCTGTGATCTGAACTCTGGGAGTGCGTAGTGAACGGTTCCATTCTGAATAGAAGAAGGGGATCTAGGGTTAAGGCCAGCCTCAAGGTCTGATGAAGCCAGAATGGGCCATACAAATGAGAGCATCTCCCTCTTCTCTTTTCCCTAAGAGAGCAGCAGGTGCTCTCAAGGGGCAGTAAATGGACATTCTTTTAACAAGTTTGGGTTAAATATATGCTTTAAGCCGTCACTTTCCTCTTTTTAAAAAACAATTCTTTAAAATTTATGATGAAACAGTCTCACAATTAATAGAATTGTTGGGGACAGAATACCTTGTAGTACTTGTTGGCTAAGACCAAATATTTTTGCGGGTAGTGGGGGGAATTGAATAGTACAGAAAACTGAAGGATTCAGCTCAGAATCGTGTGTAGCTTTTAGTTGGTGTATCTGTTTAATCTCTTTGGGACTGGGACAGTTACACAGTCTTTCTTTGAATTCTGTGAACTTCATACTTTTGGCCGGTTATTTTGTAGAATGTCCTTCTATTTGGCTGGTTGATATATCTTGGATTCAAGTTATCCATCTTTAGCAGGAACATCACAGAAGTGATGTTATGTTCTCATTGTCTCCTATCAGGTGGTTAAGATTTTGATTTGTCCCACTACTGATGGTGATCATTTTGATCAGTTGATGAAGGTGGTGGTATCTGCCAGTCTTCTCTATTAATAGATTTTCTCATTTTCCACTTGTAATAAGTATTTTGTAGGGATGTAAATAAGTCAGTGTCAAAATGTCTGTTTACTCATTTATTCATTTTAGTGTGGACTCATGGTTTTGGTTTACTTATTTAGTTTTTTAAAAGTAGGCTCCATGCCCAAGGTGGGGCTTGAACTCACGACCCTGAGATTAAGAATTGTATGGACTCATGGTTTTAGTTTAATTCAGTGGGTTATAATCCATTAGTAACATTTCTCATTTTGATGCACAAATAAAATCTCTTCCAGCCATCTTCCTTGTCCTTTTAACTTGTCCCCATCATTCTTTGAATACTTCCTTTCTGATGCAAAAAGATCTTCCAGGCTTATTTGAAAATTTCCTGCCATAGTCCTGAATTAAACATTTTCCTAGGAAATCCTGGTTTCTTTTAGTAGAAAATGGTATTTAGAAGCCAAGATCTGGGTAGTATGTGTGTCTTTTACTGTGGGGGTTGTACCTCTCCAAGACTGTCAGTGGACAGAACTGGAGAATATTTGTATATACATATAGACTTACACAGTCACATCGATATAAATGTACATAAAAACACAGACCTACATACACATTTTATATTTATTTTCACATCTCACTATAATATATACATGGAAATCTGTGTTTGCACTGATAGATGCAGTTCTAATCCAAAACCAAGGGTTCATTTTAATTTTCCTTACTATGTTCGTATCACAGTCTTCTATGACTGTGACAAATCTGGCTTCCTGCATATGTAATCAGCCTCCTAATGCTTCCCCTGCCACACCCCTTGGGCCCCGATACCACACGCCAGACTTCCTCCTCACCCTACTCAGGCTCTGACACCAGAGCCAGTTGCCATCATGCTTGGTGTTTTCTCCCCCCTGGTCTCCAGATTCCCGTGCTAGGCCACCCTTTTATGTGCACACTCCATCTGGGTTGCCCCCATCCCTGGACATCCTCTTCATCCCACTCCAGCTGTCATTCCCCATGCCAGGCTGACCCCCTGACCCTGGGATGCCTGCCTTGGGGATAGGGAAGAAGAAGAGAAGAATTAAGTCAAGAGCTATTTTCATGTTTTACACCTGCCAAGTGAAGGAGTGGTAACGATTAGGAATATTTTATTTTTGACAACATTATTATTGACCACACTATTGTACTAGTAATTGTTGTTTGTCATTTGAGTGGAGCTTAAATGCATGAATGCGGTGGCGTACGTGCCCTCAGTTTATTGGCTTAGTTTGAAACCTAAAACTCAACCTAAAACTGGGTAAAAATGATTTTGTAGTTTGGGGAGAGGAGAGAGGAGTATTTGAAGCAGTGCCGATTTTTTTCAAGAGTGTACCTAAGTACCTTTGCTTTTACTTAATTTTTAATAAAAAAGCTATCTTTGTGTCCATTGCTGTTGGCGTAATTACTTCCATATGCCTGTGTGGGCCCAAAATTGGAGTTTGAACAGCCCTTGTTAGCTAAAACCAGCTTCTTAGTGGATTTATTTGAACAATGCTTCAGAATTTTCATGCTTATGATCTTATCCCTGTGTGGATGTTTGGGCCAGCCGTGTTTTCGGAGCTCCCTATTCCAGCTAGCCTCTGTAAGGGCTCCTTCGATGAAGTTCTTTTCACGCTTCCATTGGACACCTCGCGTAGGGGCTGGGTTCTGGCCCAGTGCCCCTCTCAAGAAAAGCCATAGGCCCAGCAGGGAAAGTGCAGGGTGGAGTTTTTCCACCCATATTCTGGCTGCTTTCCAGACCTTTTAGTGTCTATGGGGTTTCTCCTCTTTTTCTTTCTCCCTTCAAAAAATACTTTAGCACTACTACTTGGACACATGAGGGATGTGGGCATCGTGTTGGGGGGCGGGGGCAAGGGTGGGCCTTTTAACAGGCTCCCCAGCAGTGCTCTTCTGCCACTCTTTGTCTTGTGAGGGTGACCTCATGAGAACTCGTAGCAGCACTGTAAGGTAAATCTGTCCCTCTTGAGGTTTTCCCAGTCATGGGTGTTTTATTTCCCTGTGGCTGTCTTAGTAAGGCACCGGGAATCTCCTGCTGTGTCTTTACTTTTCTGTAGCATTCTTTGCACACTTTGCTGACATACTGAGAGTCCAAGTCATCCTTACCCGTTTTTCACCTTCCAGCCTATAGATGATTAACCAAAGGGCTGCTGTGTAACAGATACCGGGTTTCCCTTCACGTCTTTATGGACAGTTGCCAGATTTAGCAAATAAAAATACAGGATACCCAGTTAAAGTTGAACTTCATATATACAAATAATTTTTAGTATATGAACCATATACTGGTTCATTGGAACATGTTTACATGAAAAATTATTTTGTATCTGAAATTCAAACTTAACTGAGTGTGTCCTGACTGTGTCTTTTGTCTGGCAGCCCTACTTCATGAGTTTTTGCATAATGCAATAACTTGGATCCAAGTTGTACTTAAAGTAATGTAATAATGTGTGTGTGTGTATGTGTGTGTGTGTACATAAGCGCTTGGGTGTACAAAAATTTTGAGACTTGATCTTAGCCCTCCTTAAAAGGCAACTTGGACTGTAATTGAGCTGGCAAATCACAGTTGCTGGATTCCCAAAGTTAATTCGGCCATCTTGATTGAGGTAGGAACTTGAAGTTAACAGCATCTAGAATTTCTAATTATCTTTTAATTCCTCCCTCTCTTTAATGACTCTTCAGCTTGTAGGCTAGACATTTAGCCTCTCTAAGCATTCCCTTTGTAAAAAACCTCTTTCCTTTATTCACTGAAAAAATCTAGCTATCTGAGGTTGTATTGGTGCACGTAGGAAACAAAGTTTTGGAAAGCCTTCTGACTTTTTCTTTTATTTGTTCAGTATTTCCTTTGGCATATTCTACAAGAAGACCGGAGAGCCCCATGTGATAGAAAGATCTTTCCCACCGTCTGTTAGGTACTTTGTTTCATATCCTTTGACTCACTTGATTCAACTGACACCCTTTTATAAGGACAAGTGGTTATTATTCCTAATTTTGTAAGTTAGGAATTCTCCCAACTTGCATGATTTATTGGGTACATTTCCAAAGGATAAAGAGTTGTCTTATTAGGAAGTCTTAGGATTGTCTTACCAACCCTCTGTTGTTGGATGAGTAGAATCCTGGTGGGGGCACTTCTGTCCTCAGCTCTGTCATGGGAGAGATTATTTGAAAGCATATTCATAAGTGGGCATCACATCCATGATTTGGCTTACATAGAATCTGGAGTTACTCTTTGAGGCTTTTTAATGATTTACTACAGGACTGGCAAACTTTCTAGAGAGGACAAGATAGTGAATATCTTGGAGATGTATGGTCTGTGATGCATATTCCTCTTTAATTCTTTTACAGCCTTCAAAAACTTTTTTTAAAAATCATTTTTAGCTCCTAGACTGTACAAAAAAACAAGCCATAGGCTGACAGTAGTTTTCCAAAGGAAAAGTGTTTTCTCTTAGAAACATGGAGAATTTTCTGGATTCTGAGATTTACCCTTCATTTTTGACATATTTAGAAGTGATGTCGATGGGGAAGTCAGGTACAAATGAATACTTAGTAATAAGAATAGGTTATGAGCTATGCGCAGTATAACATCCTGGGGGACACTGCCCCCTCTCCTTCTGACCTTCCTCTGGGACATTGTATCATACTCCTATTTTCATCTGATTTCCTATTTATACTAAGCAAAGTGACAATTCTGGAAGATTTCTCTTGCCAGGTATGTAGGAATAAGTAAAATCATACAGCAAGTTCATGCCCAAAGTGGGAGAAAGCAAGATAGGCCATGAGTTTGTCTTCTGCCTTTAGGGTTTTCTTTTACTCAGGCAGGATTTGGTGAAAGTTTGGGTGGAACTGGACGTCTTAATGAGTTATGGTGTCTTTCAGAACTGACAGTTCTTAAACTGCATAAGCTTATTATTTTGAAACCTTATGGGAAGGGGATGTCACATTCACCTACATCATTTACTCCATCTTCCCTCTGACTTCCCCTTGAACGGTTATCCTTGGTGTTCTTCCAGATTTCGGTGGCAACAGCATCCATATTCCCCAAAGCACCAGAGGCAGCCTGTTAGGTTCATCATACACTTTATACCCTTCCTGCTGCTGTTCTTGCTGGTTGGTGTAAAGCCGTTCAGTCATTTCTTGTCTATTATTGTAAATGGGAATTGGGGTATTTCCCATTACTTTTCTCCTCCAGACCTTTACAAATGATTTTTGGGCCTGAATGCAATTGTGAATAGTCCGACATAGCTTCTAGGAAAGCCGTTGGGACCCACTGAATTGTGACTGTTGGACAAAGGCATTTTGTTTAGAAGGCTTGTCCCAAAGTGGTGTTGGAGTCTGAAAGAAGGGCCGCCAGCGTCTGGTTCTTTCTGCTGTGAACTAATAGGAAAGCTGATGTTTGCTGAGTGGATGGCTGTGCTCACTGTCCAAACAGATCTCTGTTTGCCAACCGTGAACATATTGCTGCCTCTGTGAGGCACTCCATCATGCCTTGAATGGATCCTCTTGTGTTCAGAATTTTCTGACTCAAAGAGAGGGAGAGAGAAATATTTCTTTCAGACTTCAGCATTCACTGTAGCATCCATAGTCTCATCAGACCTTTAGAAACCAAGCATGCACCAGAGACGCTTCTTAAGGAGAATGAATGAGAAAGGGGTAGAGAATAAGGAAGAAAGTAAAAGACAGCCCCATTGAAATGCCTTTATTCTGGCCACTTGTGGCCAAGATTTCGTAAATAAACCAGGCTGCCTTGGCAAATAGAAAGGATTGTGAGAATATTCCTGATTTCTCCTGAGCAAAAGAAAACTCTCAGTACTGCGTTTCTAACCCATGATTCATTTCTCTTCACTTTTACCTACGTACACGTCCCAAAGCATGTAATGCATTCATAATCTGTTACTGAATGGGTAAAAGAGTTTTATTCCACCCGAATAATTTCTTTAGAAAGCTTAATTGGTATAAAGAAGTTTTCATTACTTTATAAACTCTCTTTTAATTTTAGAGTTCCAAGCTTCTTCTGTATTCAAGGGTGCAAATAAAACGTTGTTGTTGTCATTTTAGTCACTTCAGTCATTTTCTATCCTAAAGTCTACTTTCTGACAGGGTCAAGTATTAGCTGTGTGATTTGAGGACAGCACTCAGAGGGACAGGGTTAGGCATTCCTTGCAGTCACCCCGTTGTTTGTTTTAAGGTGTAGAGACCTTGGTCGAGGGGGGTGGTTGAGAACCAACTGTGTTGACGAGCAGTGCGACCAAGTGAGCACGTGGCATGGACAGGACATGTCCGTTTGGGCCGGACTTAATACGAAGAACCTGTGAAACCGCTGGGTAAACTTGGCTTGTCCTTGTGGGGGAAATGCAGAGGGTGTTTGTAGTTGACTGGAAGGACGGATGCTTTTATGAAGGGGAAGGAAGATTCCCATGCACCAATAAACTATTGCTTTCCCTCAGGCAATGAGAAGTCATCACTGATTTGCCCACTGGAGTAAGTGATTTTTTTTTTTTTTTTTGGCTTAACCTAATAAAAAGCTTAAGATCAGAATCACCGCCCCCATCCTAAGCCCAGGTATTGATCATTTTTGTTGTCTGGATATTTTTATTCACAACTACGTGTACCCATAGAAAAGTCTGGGTTCTTAACTTTACCGGTGAAACCTGGACTATAACAGGAATAGTCGTAGGGACAGTCGGGGTCGGAGAGGACACGGCGGCCGTGGCTGTGGTATAACGGTAATGGTCTCAGCTAACCCACCTGGTGAGCTTGGCACATGCCAGGCCTTCTTCTAAGCACTTTGTGTCTAACTCCCTTCTTCCATGGTCTTGAGAGATTGGTGCCATTGCTTTCTTCGTGGTAGAGGTGAGGAAGCGAGGCACAGAGAGGGCTTTCGCCATCGGCCTAGGGTGGCACACGGGTAACTGGTGGGGCTTGGAATGAAATCTACAGGGGTATGTACGGCTCCGGTATCTGTGCCATAACCGCTTTACTCCGGGCGGCCAGTAACGAAGCCTGCATTCTCTGGAAGCAGCCCGTGTCCACCACTCAGCCATCAAAAAGAATGAAATCCTGCCATTGGCAACAGCATGGATGAAGCTAGAGGGTATAATGCTAAGCGAAAGAAGTCAGTCGGAGAAAGACAAATATTACATGGTCTCGCTCATGTGTGGAATTTAAGAAACAAATGAGCAAAGGGGAGAAAAGAGACAAATCACGAAACAGATTCTTTATAACTATTATAGAGAATAAACTGGTGGTTACCAGAGGGGATGGGGTGGGTGGGGCTTGGGTTATAGGCGATGGGGATTAAGGAGTGTACTTGTCCTGATGAGCACTGGGTGATGTGTGGAATTGTGGAATCACTGTACTGTACAGCTGAAACAAATAAAACACTGTAGGTTTAAAAAAAACACCTGCATTCTCCTTGCAGAGTCTTCAGTTTACCTTTGCTTACAGTATGGTTTTGGATAAGTGTTTAAAGTTGCTCAGAATGCAAGTACTAGGAAGCTGAGATCGCTTCAGAGACAATAATGTATTGTGTAGGCAAAGGAATTTGCCCATGTCCTGTATCTGTTTTTATCACAGAGAGATGTTCCATATTTAACTTATTCTTTAGTAGTTATTATTTAAAATTGATATTGGTGCCAATAGATAGGGCTGGGTAATAATACATTTTGTTCAGTGCTTAATTGGCATCATGATTTTAAACTTAAAACCAATGAATCATTATGAGGTATCTTAGTATAAAAGCAGGATATTTATGTACACGTGCATACTGTGTATAAAAAATGAAAAGCAGATATATAAATTATTCAACTATATATTTCTTTATGATGTGTTGAGAGAGAGTCATAAGGAGTATAAGGCTTGGAAGCAACCTTTTTATTTTTATTTTTTTTCTTTTTTAAAGATTTTATTTATTTATTTGACACACAGAGAGAGACAGCGAGAGAGGGAACACAAGCAGGGGGAGTGGGAGAGGGAGAAGCAGGCTTCCCGCTGAACAGGGAGCCCGACGCGGGGCTCGATCTGAGCTGAAGGCAGACGCTTAATGACTGAGTCACCCAGGCGCCCCAGAAGCAATGTTTTTAGACTTTCACTACTGTAAGGTAATGTGACTATTGGCAGCATAATTAGTTTTGCTCAGGGGACTTTAGGGCTGACTGAAATTGACTAGTTTAAGATGATTTTTATAGGAGTTGTATTTATTGCAGTTCATTAATGCTATTTTAGTAGTTACCGGTCATCTGGGATGTTGCACCAAGTAAAGAGGAAGTCTTCCGACTCCTAAATAGGAGTCACAATAGTTTTGCATGAATAACATAAGGCATGGCTGTTAACTTATTTCTAGGAGCCCATCAAAAATTAAGTTTGTTTAGAAGTATGTCCTAGAGATTGTGTTCCACAAAACCAGTTATAAAAAATAAAAATAGGGCGCCTGGGTGGCTCAGTTGGTTGGGCGACTGCCTTCGGCTCAGGTCATGATTCTGGAGTCCCGGGATCGAGTCCCGCATCGGGCTCCCTGCTTGGCGGGGAGTCTGTTTCTCCCTCTGACCCTCTTCCCTCTCGTGCTCTCTATCTCTCATTCTCTCTATCTCAAATAAATAAATAAAATCTTTAAAAAAAAATAAATAAAAAAAAATAAAAATAGATCATACATATTGTGATGTTCTATGTAGTTGTAAGCCCTGTAGCTGATATAAAAAGTTTTGCAAATGTGTTGAGTACATGAAACTTCTTCAGAATTTTTAGTACTGGGTTTGCTCTAAAACAAGTTTGTTCATGAGTCCTCTGTTTTGAGAAAGAAATTGTGACAGAAAAGTATAGCTTGGCTTTCTGCCTCATTATTTATAGGAATCTTTGTTTTGGCCATCTTGGCCTTTGTTAGTTTTGTAAATTTTACATGTCCTGGGTCTGTTTTACCTGTTTTGAACCTGTTTTTGTGGAGCTTTGACATCACACCCAGAGAATTCCCAGCTCAGCTTTCTGATCACATTTGTGATCACTACCTTAATATTCCCACAGTTGCTAGCCAGGACTTTACAGGAGTCTTCTCTGTTTGGTTTAGGAATTGTCTATGAAATACAGCTAAGATGTTAATTTATGTGAAAACCTGGAGAAATCAGAAAACTTGTTTGGTTTCTGGTGTTAGTTTTGCCTGATGTCTATGCACTCAAAAGTAGAAGTAATTGATAGCATTATCAGCACTTGCTTCCAAATCATCGAGAGCAAATGAACCATGAATATCAAATAAACAATAGAAAGAAAGAACTGGGGGAAAAGCTACCGAAGCAACCTGTGGATCAGATGTGACCACCTTTTGCTTTTGTGTGCATATGCTTCAGACTGTTACGTTTCTGTTTAGTAAATTTTGATAGGCCAGACTCCCCAGATGTCTTGAATTATCTTGTGAGTAGTGAATTTAGTCAAATTAGGAGAGTAAAAGATAACTAAATAAAATGTTGGCATTAACAGTGATTCTTTTTCCAAAGACTTTAGAGAGAAGATTTGTTTTTTAATTTCCTGGTAATTCTCGTTCTGTAAAGTCCAGGTTAGGACCGCACATTGCCAGGTAAAATCTGAACTTTAATTTCCTTTCATTTGGCTGACATAAGAATATTTAGATAGGAGCACCTGGGAGCAAGAAAAACAGGAGGGTATGATAAAGCTCAAATTGAAGGGATCTGGCATTTCTCCCAATCACCCGAGAACAATGGTAGTTCATACGTTAATTTACCATGTGGTTACAGCAATCATATTTACTGTCCACTGTCGGAAATGGCTTTTTCAAAACATGAGTAATAATACATGTATCTTTTTAAGAAAAATTCTTTATGAGAGAGCGAGCGCGTGGAGGCCTAATCAGGACGAGATTCCAGGACCCAGAGACCAAGACCCTAGCTGAAACCAAGAGTCAGATGCTCAACTAACTGAGCCACCCAGGCGCCCCAATACATGTATTTATCTTAAGCTCCTCCCCTTACAGCCCTCTTCCAGGGGTTATAGATTGGGGGACAGGGCCAGGGGTAGGTAGGAAGAAATGGAGAAATTTTTTTTTTTTTTAGCAGAGTATTGTTTATTGGTTATTCCATTCCAAGAATTAATGAGAGTAAGGGGGATGTAGAACTCTTTAAAATGTGGGATAAAGCAATATTTTTCGTTATGTTGAGACTTAAGTTTTTGAAAACACATGTGTATTTAAGACATGGTATTTTAATGCAAATCAGATGTAGAGTTCATGGGATGACGCAACTTTCCCAGGACTATTTACACTCCATCTGTCCAGAGACACCAAACTTTTTTTTAAAGTAAATTTTTTTCCTTTGCTAAACCAGTGGTGTTGAGACTTCTGAACTAGTGGTTGTATGTGTTCAGAATATGAGGACACTAGATTAGTGGCTTCTTGGAAATTATCTTCAATTTTAGATTTAGTGGGTAGTAAGACTGCCAGTCTCTTCATAGGGGATACTGACCCATCTTTTTGTAAATTTTGGATATTTAAAAAATTAATCTAAAAATTGCTTGGTATTTAAAGTAAAATGAATGAGTTGGTTGTAGGAACACTGAGTTCAACTGAAGTATAATAGATCCTAATTTGAAGTTAAAAGGAGAAAAGGGGTCAGGTGTATTTACTTAGATGAGCTTTCGTATCATTGCATTTTGAAAGTTTTGTGCAGGAAATGAATTTTGGTGATTTCTGAGACATCAGACTTAAAGCTGCATAGATCCGTGTTGGGTCGTTCATAACCAAATTTTGTGATTGTGTCCACAAAGCTCTTACATGCCCACTGGGCGTCATTGGACCATTGGATAGCTCTCCAGGTTAGGTTTATAACTTGCTGATTTCTTTCACTTTATTCTCAAACCGTATACCATATTCATTAATTTTAAAAAGCACACTTCTCTCATTTTAACATCTTTTAAATTGGCAATCATCTTACAATTAATTGAATGTCAATTGAATGCCGTTTAGGCAGTGGTTTTGTCTTTTTTAGTAACACAATCTTTTTGCATCTTACCAATGGTATCCCAGATTTGGTAAAATAATATATATATATTTTTTAATTAACATATAATGTATTATTTGTTTCAGGGGTACAGGTCTGTGATTCATCAGTCTTACACAATTCACAGCACTCACCATAGCACATACCCTCCCCAGTGTCCATCACCAGCCACCCCCATCCCTCCCACCCCCCTCTACTCCAGCAGCCCTCAGTTTGTTTCCTGAGATTAAGAGTCTCTTATGGTTTGTCTCCCTCTCTGGTTTTGTCTTGTTTCATTTTTCCCTCCCTTACCCTATGACCCTCTGTCTTGTTTCTCAAATTCCTTGTATCAGTGAAGTTCATATGATACTTTCTCTGATTGACTTATTTCACTTAGCATAATACCCTCTAGTTCCATCCACATCATTGCAAATAGCAAGATTTCATTTTTTGATGGCTATAATATTCCACTGTGTATATATACCACATCTTCTAATGATATATTTATAAAAAAAAATGGCCCTGTATTACACATGAAAAGATGCATCATTTTTTTCCCCTCTTCTTATTCTTTTGGGTCACAGTAGGGATTCTAGACCTTGGACTGCTAATAAACAAATGAATTTTATTTTATTTTTTGAATGGGTAATCTCTCTGTGTACCTCATCAGTTTAAAGAGTTTTGTGAGTTGCTATAAGTCCATATTTCATGAATTATATTGGTACTTTCAAAAAAATTTGTGAAAGTTAACTAGGAAGGTATTTACAGACCTCCTTGCTACATTATAAGCTATTCTATTCATTATTTCTTAGGATTCTACATTTTTTGTGGTAACTTTTAAAAAACTTTCTAGCCATGTGCAAGAAATGAAAAGATTTGCTTTATGAACACCCAAGTTATGAATAGGTTACCCAAAAGGTCTCCTCGCTGATTCACTGCCGTTTTCTCCTAAGCTGAAAAAGCAGGCTTCTCAAGAGAATGAATATATTTATTTTATATATTATTTTAAAGTTACCCCATCCGGACAACTGCCAGCCCTCAGTTTGCTAATCAGGAATGGCCAAGACTCTGCATACACCATATTAGGATAGGTAAAAGAAAGGGAGAAGGCACAATTATCAACATTTTCAGTACAAACAAACAGAAATACATACAAATGGGAATCTCACATACAGGATGATCAGTGGTTAAACAAGAGCATAACCACCAACAGCATGCAGTGGTTGCTAATCCACACCTTGTACTTACGGAGTGGTAGACCAGTGTTTTTAGAACCTAATTTTAAAAAGGACCATAGAAAGGTAGATTGTTAGAGTGACCCATGGGAATGCAGTTGGAAGCCATTTCATAGAAAGAAAACCCAAGTGGATTTGTCTGTAGAAGAGGAGGCCTGATGAGATCTAACTCTCCCAAGTATCTGAAGGATTGTTCTGTGGGAAACGAGGTTACGTGTAGTCTGTTTGTCTCTTAGGAACAGAATTCAGATTTCTGCTTGTTAAAAGGTTATTAAAAATAACAAATTCAACCAAGTACATTTTAAAGATTTAATTGGCTTTATTAATTGATTAATGAAATAAGCAGCATCACCTCTAGCAAGTAGAGGGGAGCTCCAAAGGGCTACAGAAAGGGAAAGGTTTTTAAAGCCAAGACAAGGGAGTCATAAACAGAAAAAAGGGATTATTTCAGGTGAGGTCACCTTCATTTGGGGACAAAAGGGTTTTTAGGAGGTGGATTACATCATTTTCCTTTGGGGGATAAAGAGGGCCCATGTGACAGATTACCTTATTGGTGCCGACCAGAAAATTCCTGACTGACTGGTTAAAGGTTACATTCCTGAGGGGTTGAAACTGCAGTTAGTTTAGGTATTAAGTCTTGGTTTACCGATTTGGGGCCTTAACCTAAGTGATGCCATTTTGGGCCTGTGGTTTTCTTTTTAACAAAGGGAAAACCATTTATCAATTAAGATTACTAAAAAGTGGAATTTGCTGCATTTTGAGGAAGTGAACTCTACATTACTTGAAGTATTCTGGTCACTTGCTAGAGAGTTTGTTTAGCAGTTCAAGTCTTAGATGAGGAACTGGACTGGATAACCTTTAAGATTCTTCCCACCCCCAGGAGAATTCTGATTTCTGTGATTTTGGCTGTCAACTAAAAACATTTATAAAGATTTTATCTATCTGCTCTGTTTACCTATTCTTGGGTGCGTAGAGTTTCATGGTAAACTATCACTGGTGGCCAGTAATCATGTAAATGAACGCAATGATTACATAGACTGCTTCTTCATACTGCTTATTATTCTGTATTATATAAAAACCTGTGGTCATTTTGTTGTTTCCTTTAAGTATACTGATAGTTGCTTTATTGTGATTAAAACAGGAGGACTAGTTTTCGCCAAATTATAGTCCTCTTTGTTAGTTGAAAGATATTCAGTTAAATACCCATCAATGGATAAAATTTATAGAACTCTGCTGCCTTATTTTCCCTCTTCACTTTTAAACATTATGTTGAAATTAAGACCCAGCTAATTTTGCTTTTAAAGTAAGTGTAGATGAGATATGCTCATGGATCTTGAATATGCTTGACTTTTTTTCTTCCTTTTATTTATTTATTTTTATGGTGTTCTTTTTAGGTCATTATTCCTCTGACTGGTCCATGGAGCACCTATATCAAAATCAGTGGAGTGTGTGGTTGGTGGGAGGTGGAGAGGAGAGGAGAGGTGGCTAGCCTGAGGAAAAAGGGGCCTGGAAATCTACATTTCCAAAAGTCTCAGGGATTCTAATGTAACTAACATTTGAGGTTCACAGCTAGAAGGATTTTAGGGATTGTCAACTAACGGCTGTTTTCTAGAGTCGGCAAGCATAGACAGAAGTGACAACAATGCCATGCAGCATATTACTTTTCAAGAAAGCATAGAATTTGTTAGGTTCCTTTTCTTTTACGGCAGTTAACATAGGTAGTTAAGTGACTTGCCCAAGGCCCTTCACATTGGAACCCATATCTCCACTGAGCACTACTTGGTTTGGGGATGGGGGACATGCTGAGGAGAAGAACTTTTAAAAATACCATTCAGAAGCTGAAATGAAACAGGGACCAGCCTCCAGTGATGCTCTTTTTATGTTGCCATTTTGAATATCATGAATGTGCTGTCACCAGAGATCTTTTAATGTGTCACATTGAATTGGAAAACAATGCACTTGAGATTAATTGGGGCCATATATTTTCTGAGTGTGGTTTTCTGCCTGGTTTGTGGCCATGGCCTCCCCGCCCCGCCCACCAGCCCCCCCAAGTCCACAAGATTATTTTCTCTTCCTGCTTCCCCCTACCCCTTCTTCCATGTTAGGTTATCTGTCTAGAGCCTCCCCTCTTTTCAAAGAGAGGGTTAACTTTCTACCCCAAACCCTTCCCATTTTCTCATTATCTGCTCTTCACTTTGTTCTAGCCACAGCTACACATTGCCCAACAGACCTGATCTCCTATCTGTGGCCAGGAAATTTTTAATCAGATATTTTGACATTGTTTTCATCATCTAAAAGTGAATGTATGAGTATGAGGCTAAATAAGTATAATAAGTATGAGGCTAAAGGTGTGTCTTGTTGAACCCCAGGACATGTGTGTATATATATATATATATATACATACATATGGGGATTATTTTATAGGTGAAATCAGGGGGAAGAGAAGTCACCAAACAATGGTTTCTCAAAGGCAGTGATGGAGAAAAAGACAAAAATTCATGCTCACAGTTCAATCTGAGTAGGAGTGCCTGCAAGGGGAGGGGTACAGTCCTGACATTTTACCTTGAAGGAATTTGAGTTGCTTGTGTTTGGTATATCATGCATATTTGTTTGTGGTTATGTTCTTGCTTAACCACTGATCGTACTATATGTGAGATTCCCATTTGGATGTATTTTTGTATTTTGTTTTATTGAACATGTTGATAATTTTGCCTTCTCCCTTTCTTTTACCTATCCTAATACGGTGTAGGCATAGTCTTGGCCATTCCTGATTAGCAAACTGAGAGCTGGCTGTTGCCTGGATGACATAACTTTAAAATATATCCATTCTCAGGGGCACCTGGGTGGCTCAGTCAGTTAAATGTCTTGATTTTGGCTCAGGTCATGATCTCAGGGTCATGAGATCGAGCCTTGCATGGGTCTGCTTGAGATTCTGTCTCTCCCTCCCCGCCCCCTCTCTAAAATAAATAAGTAAATATTTTTTTAAAAAGTAAAATTTAAATAAAATAAAACACAATTCTCTTTGAGAAGCCTGCTGCTTTTTCAGGTTAGAAAAAAAACGGCAGTGAATCAGCGAGGAGACCTTCCTGATAACCTCTTCCCTAAGCCTAGACCCTTTATCTTCATTGGTCTCAGGTCCCCTTAGTGAAGGGAGCGTTGATATTTAAGAGTGAAATTGTAGTCTCTTCAGTAAAAGTGTTTCTGTGGAACCAGTGTGCCAGGACTAGAAAGTATTTATGCCATAAAGCAGGCTGCTGCCCCTCAAACAATAACTATGTCAGCACATTTTTATCGCTGAGAAAATAGCTGGCAGGGTGACCCAGCCTTCCCACAGTTACTCGGAGGTGTTTACTGACGGCCTTTGATCAGACTTCAAATGAGAGAGTCTAACCTATTTGTGGTGGCTGTTTACTGTCAGCCCTCAGCCTGCCCTTTGTTTTTCCCATACCAACAAAAAGAGTAAAAGCACCAGGCTGTGTAAACATGGCTGGTCTATAGGAACTCTGATTTACTTTCCTGGCTTTCTCTATGTGGTTTAGGTAAGGCAGAGACTAGAACTATAAATTGAACTCGTCATTTCAAAACCCATTATTAGGTCCCAGCCACTGGACCATTTAGAGAATTTTTATTAGCAATCAAAACACTTTTGTAAAATTAAGTTAATTTCAGAAGATTGCCGGTCTTGGTTTCGAGGGACCTTTTCCAATCGGACATTGGGTGGTTGTGAGTGACTGAGTGAGTGGCCTCCTAGATTGGAGAGAAAATGGCATCAGGTGGGTGGGTAAACTGTCATTGGTGGCTTATGAAACAGGAAGTTCCCTTTTTTCCCGTTTCCATAATAACCTGTGCTTTAAAAAAAAAAAAAAGGTAGTTCTATTCGGTGGACCTCAGACATTCCTCTCTTGCCTTGAGATTTGAGGTGCATG
The DNA here is from genome assembly GCF_003265705.2 of Callorhinus ursinus. NCBI lineage: Eukaryota > Metazoa > Chordata > Mammalia > Carnivora > Otariidae > Callorhinus > Callorhinus ursinus. The sequence continues at coordinate 83,748,549 of NW_027397063.1, read as the reverse complement.
AGTTCAAAGAACCAAGCTAGTAAACCGTGGTGGGATGTTGTCAATACAGTGCCTTTAGAATGTTGTCAGAGGCTTTCCTTTATGGCAAGCACTCTTGCAGGGGGCAGCTGAGGAGCCAACCTGGAGAGTAGTTAAAAGGGATCCTCTTTAGTTTGTTTTGTAAACCTCATTAGAGCAATGGATAATTGCATTCCCCTCAATATATTGAGTAATGATATGTTGGTAAAGAGCTGTACATCGTTGTTATTTGTAATTCAGCTTTCAGGTGGGTGATGTTTGTAATGTTCTTTCCTTTGTAAGGTGAACGATGTCAGACAGCCACAAGGAATGCAATCACATATTGTCTGGTTAATAATTTCGGTACTGTTTGCAAACTTTGCCCCTCTAGAACATGACCTTAGAATTGTGAAGCTGAGCTCAGATAGAATAGAGTGCACATTTGCCCCCTCAGTTCTTCCCAAGGTTGTTATGCAAATAACTGTTTGTTGGCCTGCATTCTGCTCCCTCTTCTTTCTCTCTCCTGGGACAAGAGGGCCTGTGGCCAGCCAGATGGGCTGGGAGTGGGGGTCTGGGGAGGAAGAGTGGACATCCTTTTACTCATCCCTCTTCCCCTTTACAACCCGTCAGCAGAGAAAGCTGGCGAGAGAAGAAAGGCAACCCCTTTAAAAAATACTCAGGGCACAGTGACTATGTTCTGCCCCATTCCTGCTGGTCTTCTAGCTATCAGCTTTTTTTTAAGATTTTGTTTATTTATTTGACAGGGAGGGAGACACAGCAAGAGAGGGCACACAATCAGGGGGAGTGGGAGAGGGACAAGCAGGCTTCCCGCCGAGCAGGGAGCCCGATGCGGGGCTCGCTCCCAGGACCCTGGGATCATGACCTGAGCTGAAGGCGGACACTTAACGACTGAGCCACCCAGGCATCCCTAGCTATCAGCTTTTAATGAACAGTCTTTCTGATTCTTTCCCCTACAAAATTAACAGACTTTAATGCTTTAAAAACAGCAGTTTGTGTTTTCTTTTAGGACCTAGAAGGAAATGTAAAATACTCTGCTCTAGAAAATTGTTACCCTCAACAAGACCATCTGAGGGGCTCCCCTGGAATTAGGCTCAGCTCTTTCGACTCCCGTGTTCCTGGTAACTCCCTCTAGAGTGTGTTATTAGCCGGAATACCTGCTGTTGGGTGAAATGGTCCTCTTTACTCTGTGTGGGGAATGGTGGGCGTAATAGGAAATATCCCGGGGAAGAAGGTTTTGAAAGAAAGTGCTCAATGCCCTTTTTGATCCCTTTATTTTAACTTTGCTGCTAATATTTGAAGAGACTTTAAGAAAAAGTATCAGAAGCCCTTTCTTGGTGTTGAGTTGTATTTGTATCCTTCCTGAGAGCTTTGAAGTTTATAAGGTTCTGGTTTAAGTATAAATAAGCAAATCCATGGATTATCTGCCATTAAAACCTGACATTAAAAATCAAAGACAGACCGAATGTTAGTATTCATTTAGATAGTTTAACTAACAGGGTGAGAGTGAATAGGTTTCATTTGTAGACTGGTAAATTAGATTCTGAATTTGGGTAAGGCAATAAAGGTAAACTTGAAAGCTGGGCCCCAAGACCTTGGGAGGTCCTGCTTGGCATCAGTGTGAGCCCACTGTTTGTTTTTTGTTTTGTTTTGTTTCCAAAGAGCAACTTCTTGAACTATTCCTCATGGGCCTTCTACCTAATTCTTTAATCATTTGTATTGCTAGACTACAGTTTCACCAAATAGTCCTGCTGCTTGAGATGTCTGGGCTCTATGCCTGACTCCGTGCTGAGATACACAGTGTCTGTCACAGAAGCCTCGGGCCAAAAGCAGGACACAAAGCTGGGTTTTCCCCTCCCCCACGAACTTCGGTGCACCTGTGCATTACTCATGCTGCATGCCATTCTCTCCGTAATTAAGAACAGAAATGCTCGTTCTCTTCAATGTCATTGTGTCCTTGGCATCCTGCACAGGGTCTGGCAACGAGATTGGGTTCAGCAAAGGTTTGTTGAACTGAACAAAGCAGCAGTCAAGAGTTCTAAAATCAGGAGTTGAGGGCTGTATTCCTGGCCTCTTGTAGTATCTGCTATCTTTGACAGTCTTAGTTTGTATTTCTGAAGCCCTGAATTTAAATCAAGTTCTTTCTAAGGCTGTCAGATCATCATGCCTGGTGTGAATGGATTCACCAACTTACTTCCCTCTTCATTGCCCATCACTAAGAGTTTTCAGTATGCTTCCCTTGCCTACCCCATGGATAATTTTTATTGTCCAGCTCTAGAGCTCTTGGCCTCTACTAAAGCAATTGCTGCTTATTTATATATAGTAGTTTATTGCTAACATAGCTGTTGTAAAATCCTCTCTGTGGCTTTTAATTCCTTATAGCATCTCGTATGATAAGGATTTACTGAATTGAATTCAATAAAATATTAACTAGTATAAGTGGAGCACTCTGATCACATAGTAATTATATGGATTTTGTTAACATTTAGGCCTTAAAACAAGTTGATAAGGTAGATTGGGTAGATAGCTCAATTTTATTGAAATTGAAGTAAATTGGGATTCAGGAAGTTTAGTCTCATGTGAGAATTAAACCCTTGTCTCCCAATTCCTGATGCCCTTAGAACAGCTAAGTAGCAAGGCAAGTCCCAAGAGAAATATTTGGAAAGGAAAGACTGGCATTTCAGGTGGGCAGAACAGACTTGATAACTAACATGGCACCTCCTTATGTGTTGAAATGGGTAAGAGGTGGTGGACCCATTATTTATGAATTCTATCAGTAAGTCAGTTTTGGTTCTTGGTATAGTGTTTGACTTCAAGCAGATTTCAGCAGGAATGTTTAGTCAGTAGGCAATTTGTTGTTATGGTCACTTGCTACTTTTAAGGACAATGGCTGAGCCAGACTAGAAATTGTGATAAAGCCAATGTCGGAGACCTGTACAGGATCGACTTTCAGAAAACAAGAGCTGATCCTTTGATTTAGAACTGTCTCAGGACATTTGAAAGTTAGGCACACCAAACTTTCTAAGGTTTCCTAGAAATTAGGGAAAGATAACAGGTAATTTGGGAAAAAGAGAGTGAGGATTAGGGTGGGGAAGTAGATAACCAGAAAGCATCCTTCCTTCCCTTTTCAGATTTGGTTCTTATTTTTTTTAATCATAAATAGTATATCTTGAATGCATTACATTTTTAAATGGAGGATACTGTTTCCAAGCTACAAGATGGGAACATGTTTTTAGAAGAAAAAATGTCAAGAACAAAACAGTTAACTTGCTCACTTGAGAGACTGGAATTCTTCTTTTGTCTCTGTGGTAAATGATTGCACATTATTAATCTTTTTGTTCATACAGTATTTTGTTCATACAATTCTTCTAGTGGCATAATGTTAATGTTCTTTAAGTACCATTATTTGACCAGGCACTCTGCTAGGTATTTTTATATACATTACATCTTACAGTCCTCAGAACAACTCTTGAAAATAGCCCCTGGTCATCCTTTTTTTTTTTTTTTAGGTCATAAAAGTGCTAATGAGGGAGATTTTAAGAAACTTGCCCAAGGTCGTGCTAGGAAGTGGTGAGGTTCATTCAATCCCAGGCCTCCTTAGCTTCCCAGCTTTTGTTCTTTGCAGTGCTCAGATTCTGCTCTTCCCAGTTTATTTCCTCTCTGGCAGGATGCCTTCGGGATGCCTTCGGGAAGGAGTAGTTACAGGTCAGAGAGACCAGCTTATCTGAGCCACAGAAATGTGCCCTCTCTACCTGGCTTCTGTATGAAAATTACACCTTGAGGGAAAATGACTTCGCAGCAACATTTTCGGGATCAACAAATTTTACTCCTGAAGGAAAGTAAAGTTAGAAACAACTAAACTACTCTACTGAATCCAAAGGGCCTTATAAACTCTCATTTCTGTAATTACTGAAGTGTCCATGGGATGACAGTCTTTTAAAATTTTGCTAAATTTAGACAGTGCCTGAAATGCCTCCTTGTGTTTGTTTGTTTATATGTCTGTATCCCTGTAATTAGACTGTCAGTCCTTTGAGGATAGAGAATGTATCTTCTGGTCTTTGCAGAGCACAGCACCTCGAAATCGCATCCTCCCAAATACAAATGTATAAGGAATGAAGATGTGCTCTAGGAGATTTATACTCCATTGCTTTTTGGTAGTTTATTAGTAACTCCAGTTTTCCTTACATTTTTTTAAGATTTTATTTATTTCTTTGAGAGAGAGAGAGAGAGAGAGAGGGAGGGCCATGAGCAGGGGGAGGGGCAGAGGGAGGGGCAGAGGGAGAAGCAGACTCCTGCTGAGCAAGGAGTCCTGACCCAGGGACTGGATTCCAGGACTCCAGGATCCCAGGATCATGACCTGAGCCGAAGGCAGACTCTTAACCAACTGAGCCACCCAGGCGCCCCTGCATTTTTTGGTAATATGCTCATCTTAAAAAAAAAAATGAAGTGAAATGCACATAACATGAAATTAACTGTTTTAATTCATTGGCATTTAGTAAATTCACAGTGTTGTGCAATCACTACTTCTATTTTTAAGCATTTTCATCATCCCAAAAGGAAACCCTGCACCCTGTAACCAGTTTCTCTCCAGATTCTTCCCACCCCTCAGCCCTTGGAAACCACAAATCTGAGTTCTCTCTCTGTTGATTTTTTTATTCTGGATATTTCATATAAATGGAATCATACAATATGTGATCTTTTGTGTCTGGCTTTTACTTAACATAATGTTTTCAAGGTTCATCCACATAGCATGTATCACTACTTGATTTCTTTTTATGGCTGAGTAATATTTCATTGCATTAGATCATATTTTATTTATCCATTCGTCCTTGAACTTTTGGCTGTTTCCGTCTTTTGGTTATTGTCAGTTGTGCTGCTGTGAACATGTGTGTTTATGTATTTCAGTCCCTGTTTTTGATTCTTCTAGTTATATACCTAGGAGTTGTATTGATGGGCTGTATGGTAATTTGATGTTTAACTTTTTGAGGAAGCACCAAACTGCTTTCCACAGGGGCTGTTCCATTTAACATTCTTACCTGCAATGTATGAGTTCTAATTTCTCCACATCCTACCCTACACTTATTTTCCATTTTTCTGAGAATAGCCATAGGAGTGGGTGTGAAGTGGCATCTCACTGTGGTTTTGATATGTGTTTCCATAATGACTAATGACGTTCAACACTGTCATGCTTGTTGACTGTACATCTTCTTCGGTGAAATGTCTGTTCAAGCCTTTTGCCCATTTTTAAATTGGGTTGTTTGGGTTTTTTTGTTGTGTTGTAAGAATTCTTTATGTATTTGGGATACAGGTCTCTTTTCAGATACATGATTTTGTAAATACTTTTCCTCATTCTGTAGTTTGTGTGTTCATTTTCTAAAGAATATCCTCTACACAAAAGGTTTTTTAATTTTGATGAATTCCAGGTTTCTTTCTTTTTCTTTTTTGCTTGTACTTTGGATATTATCTCAGAATCCGTTATCAAATTCAGTATCATGAAATGTACCCTGTTTCCTTCTAAGAGTTTGATGGTTTTAGGTCTTCCGGTCTCTGAACCATTTTCAGTTAATTTTTGTATGTGATGTCAGGTAGAGGCCCAACTTCATTCTTTTTGTCTGTTTGGGGCATTTGACAATTCTATATAACTTTGAGTATCAACTTTTCCATCTCTGCCAAAAAGACCAGTGGGATTTTGATGAAGATTACATTGCCTCTGTTGGTCACTATGAGTAGTATTGCCACCCTAACAGTATTCAGTCTTTATCCCATGTCTTTATTTAGGTGTTCTGTAGTTCCATTTATTTAGGTCTTTAATTTATTTCAGTAATGTAGTTTAAGTGTATAAGTTTTTCACACACCCACCCCTTGGTTAAATTTATTTCTAGGTATTCTTGTGGATGCTGTAGTAAATGGAATTGGTCTTTTTAAATTTCCTTTTCAGATTGTTCATTGCTGGTATATAAAAACTCTATTGACTCGTGTTGCTGTTGTACCCTGAAAATTTACTGAATTCATTTATTAGCTCTAGTAATTTTTTAATGGAATCTGTAGGATTTTCCACATATAGGATTATGTCATCTGTGAGTAGATATAGTTTTACTTCTTCCTTTACAATTTGGATGCCTCCTCTGCCCCCGCCCCCTACCCCCCCCCCCCCCCCCCGCCAGTTGTTCCGTTAAAGATTGGTGGTGAAAGTGAGCATTCTTGTTTTGTTCCTGATGTTAGGGGGAAAGATTTCTTTACCCATTGAATATGATGTTAGTGATGGATGCTTATCGTCTTGTAACCCCCCAAGTCAGAGGTTATCGAAGTGTGTGGCCCTTTGGACAGCAGCAAGTATATCACCTGAAAACTTGCCAGAAATGCTAATAGTTGGGACCTCCCCCAGACTTTCTGATTCTGAAACTGTGGGAAGTAGAATTTAGCAGTCCAGATTTTAAGAAACCCTCCTGGTGATTCTGGTATATAGTAAAATTTAAGAACCATTGCACTAGATGTTAAGTTTCTTTGAGGTCAGGACCTGTGTTTTGAGGACCTGCTTTATTTCTTTGTATTCTTTTTAGCTCTCTGTGAGATGAGTCAGTGTTGAATAATTTAAAAAAAATTAAGAATGTCAGAGTTTCCCAAAGTGCCTACACAGTCTCTTAGCTCATCTACATGTCTTGAGTCTCTATAAATAATTGGAGATTCATTATTAGTTATTCACCAGATTGATCAGAAAACCTCACATTTTGTATTCAGTCTTAGATCCATGGCAAACAGCACAAGTGCACTTTTATTTAGACCATTTGTTCTGATAATTACTTTCACTCTTAATTATCTGCTTACCTGCTAGCTATGGACTTAATGCTTAGGACTACTAGTGCCAGCAAGAATGTCTCTTTTGGCTGTTTAGAAAAACACAATGGTCACTTTTTACAGGGTTTATTGGATTTTTGTCACATCATTATTTTGCCTTTATTTTTCTCAGTTTCTTTTATCTTGCAGTGTTGTCATCTGAGCCTCTTTACATCTTTTTTGAATAAGATAATATTTAAGTATCAAGATAAGAATGTGATCCATTGCTATAAAGGCTTTTGTTGTGCAAATAGCCATTTGGACACATAAGTACCCGTTTGTAGACAAATGTACTAATACATTCCATTTATTCACTACTTATTTACCTATTGGTGAATACTCAGCTTTAAAAATGCCATTTAAAATTGTCTAAAATTGTGGTGTAATTATTTATAGCTGGTCTTTTTCTAAAGCTAGTTTAAATGGTAGTTTATACCCTATATCCCAATTTTCCACCACTTTCAGATTTCTGACCCTCTTTTGTACACTCACCTCAAGTCAATCCAGTTAACCTTGCCCCCAGAATAGGTGAATATTCTGAGTTTAGTATCAGAGCATGGATTATCTATGTGTGTGAGGTCTGGGGGTCACTGGTAGCAAGAGGAAGCACAGAGTGAAGCAGAATGTCCTCACTCACAGCCCTGGCAGGGGCTCGGAAGCTCTCCATGGACACGTGTGGTCCTAAAAATACAACGCTACTGGGCTTTCCTCAGTCTCTTTGATGTGGGAGTAAAGTCCTAGCATCTTTGCAGGAATTACTGTTGATTGACTAAACTGCTCTCCAACCTTTCTTGTTCAAGTTTTGCTATAAGCAAATGAAAAATCAATTCATTAACAAATGCTAGTGGACTTTTAAGATGTTAGACCATGTACTTGTATATTGCAGTTAAATTTTTTTTTAAAGATTTTATTTATTTTTTCATGAGAGGCAGAGAGAGAGAGAGAGAGAGAGAGAGAGAGAAGCAGAGGGAGAAACAGGCTCCCCACTGAGCAGGGAGCCCGATGCGGGACTCGATCCTAGGACCCTGGGATCATGACCCGAGCTGAAGGCAGACGCTTAACCATCTGAGCCACCCAGGCGCCCTGCAGTTAAATTTTTTTTTTTTTTAAGATTTATTTATTTATTTAGAGAGAGTGAGAATGAGAGAGAGAGAGAGAGAGTACATGAGAGGGGGGAGGGTTAGAGGGAGAAGCAGGCTCCTCGCTGAGCAGGGAGCCTGATGTGGGACTCGATCCTGGGACTCCAGGATCATGACCTGAGCCGAAGGCAGTCGCTTAACCAACTGAGCCACCCAGGCGCCCTGCAGTTAAATTTTTTAATGACTGTAAACAGTCATAGTTCTTGTTTGTGTCTCACATCTTGTTCAGCAAAAAAAAAAAGGAATTCTTGACATTTGAAGTCATAGGCTAAAACCTGAAATAGATGAAATTTCTCAAGGCCTTTTTTTCATGGAGTTACTGGGCTCTTAGCAAACATTTTACTTCCGTTCTAAAAATCATGCATGTGACATTTTTCATCTGTCTATGGAAGAGTTCATGTGGTCTCTAGCTGAGCTTGCTTCTTACTTTCTCAAAAAAGAAATCTGACTATAGTTTGGAAGTATATGTTTATTTACTTTTGTTTTCAAATTATTTAATCTATGTATACATATATCTCTGTAGACCTACCTGTATGTAACACGAGGGTTTAATTAAAGGGGGTTCCAAATACGTCAGGTTTAAAGGTGTTCCCCCCCCCCACCGCAAAGTTTAATAGTTCAGTGATTTCTCAGTAAAGTCAAAGAGGAGGTTGGCTTGTTTGAGAAAATAATGTGGCCTCCCTGCCTCATAGATCCAGTGTTAGTTTGAACACGAAGAGAGCATTTTCACCATATTCTAAGAGGCTTATCATGTAAGTCTTGTGTGTTGATTAAAGGGTATCGATTAAAAAATCAAAAGAAACCTAGTACCCTTGAAGTTTAGGAAGAGAAGTTTGTTTTAACTAGGGAAGGGTTGTAATAAGATCAGGAGCTTCTCAAACACAAACAACAGTTGAGCAGAGGCAGTAAACTCACTGATTGGGAAGTATTTAGAAAAAGGGTAACTTCTCATAGCACTATTGTGAATGGATTTCATTTTGCTAGCTTTTGCACTCCTAAGTGCCTGTGGGTGCAGTGGTTTATTTCAGAAGGGAGAGGACCTTAGGGTTTCGAGGAACGTAGGGTTCCCGAAACTCAACTGTTCACAGTTGTGATGTTCACATCACTATATATTTCACAACTCCCTTTGAAAGGGTTTGATGACAGTGACAAGAGGAAGGGGGAACAAGCATGTTAAAGTCATTTGGCTACATTTGAAATCAAGGCCAGGAAGAAAACATTTTCTGGCTGTAAATCAGTTACTTGTCCTACATGCTTTAAAGCATTTTATACAAATGACTTTAACAGTTTTAGGGGTCATGCCTGGGGTTAAGAGACTGTTCGTCTGGTATATATTTCGGTGATTAAAAAGCAATACTTTATGGAGATGGTAGCATTTCTGTTCACAGTCTGTCCTGCGTTTATCCCATGAGCAAGGTTTGCCTCTTAGGTCAATATTGTCCAAAGTATATATGTGTTGATTTTATGGGTTACAGGAACATGAACTATTAAAAAAAATTGTACTCCATGTAATTGTAACAAACAAGAAAAAGCAAAAAGTTATGAGTAAAATGAGAAAGAATCACAAAGAGGGGCGCCTGGGTGGCTCAGTCGTTAAGCGTCTGCCTTCGGCTCAGGTCATGATCCCAGGGTCCTGGGATCGAGCCCCGCATCGGGGTCCCTGCTCGGCGGGGAGCCTGCTTCTCCCTCTCCCTCTCCCCCTGCTTATGTTCCCTCTCTCGCTGTGTCTCTCTCTGTCAAATAAATAAATAAAATCTTTAAAAATAAATAAATAAAAATAAATTAAAAAAAAGAAAGAATCACAAAGATCATTAACATTTTGATGAGTGATTATTGTGCTGTGCAGTGCTCTAAAGCACCTTTGCGTGTATTATTGAACTTAATCTTAAACCCTATTTGGTGAGGTAAGAATTGTTATTCTCATGTGCGCCTGTTGGGAACTGAGGCTCAGAAAGTCTTAACTGAATGGTCTAAAGTCACACAACCAGCATGAATAGTGAGCTAGGGACTGAAACCCAGGCAGAGGCCATGGTTTTGACGCCTGCTTATAGAGCCGAGTGCATTGACCCTCAGGTTTCACAGATAGTGCTCAGGCTAAGGCTGATATACTTGCCTGTGATTTTTTTTTTTTTTTTTTTTTTTTGGTAGGTGGGTCAAATCGAGTAAAAATATTTAGTAAATACCTAATGTCTTTTTTTTTTTAAAGATTTTTTTTATTTATTTATTTGAGAGACAGAATGAGAGAGAAAGCACATGAGATGGGGGGAGGGTCAGAGGGAGAAGCAGACTCCCTGCTGAGCAGGGAGCCCGATGTGGGACTTGATCCAGGGACTCCAGGATCATGACCTGAGCCGAAGGCAGTCGCTTAACCAACTGAGCCACCCAGGCGCCCTAAATACCTAATGTCTTGATGGCTACAGCCAAAATGCTGAAGCTGACGAGAAGGATGGATTTGGAAGATGATTTGGAAAGTGCCTTCAGTGGGTGGTGGAGGTATCAGTTTAAATCCTACTTCAAAATGGAATGGGGTCGTACAGTTACCCCCTCTCATGCTGTTGTCGTCTTCTGCTTTAATTGATTACCGGGTGTGTGAGCCTGTGAGCGACTGCTGTGGTTTTGTATGTGTTAGAGCTTATCAGATGGTTTAGCTGTCGTGGTATACTGTCCATGGAGTTGGAGTGAACTCTGGTCATAGGGAGTTTTACAGGAATATTAGCATCTTTTCTGCCCTGACCCTGTTTTTTTTCCCCTATACTTGAAGACCTGCTGATAGTCCTCTATACCCCACACTGGTCCTCTCCTGCAAAGTATTAGAACACTGAATTGTATCCTGAGGTGAAAGGTGCCTTATGCTGACAATGTAAATACGGCGCTGGGTGGAGGGATCTGTCTTCTTTTGCCAAGGAAAGTGTTGTGTTTTTCTTGGTTTTTGTTACAGCTGAACAATTTTAATTGCCGGCAGCACAACACACATTAGGAGAAAGCAAACAAACAACACAAGGCACTTGGAGCCAGGAAGTCGCATCCCAAACTAGAAACACAGCTTTGGATTGACATTGGGGCAGTGGGTTGCTAACTAGGGGAGCCAGGTACCAAACTGAAACCCAGTGACTGTGAGCTTCTTGCACTTCTAGGGAAACCATTTAATTATAGGATCATTGGAAGGGTGTTAGAAGCTGATTTTAATGTTATGATGATCGTTTCTTTGTAATTAAATATTAACTCAAACTATGTCTTAGGTAACTGAGTGTTGCCTTGCTATTCCTTGCTGTAGACATGTGATTAACATTTATTGAATTTAATACTTTGAAACTAACCTTGTTAATTGAATGCTTTACTTTGAAATAATCCAGGTAAATTTGACATGAGTCTTCCTAATTATGCCTAGTTTGAAAATTACGATCTATTTTTCCCCCCGCCTTATAACCTGAGACGCATACCAAATTCATTTGGAATATTTTAAAGGTTTCTTCTGTTTGAAATAATTGGTATGTTATAGTAACTTATCGAGAATGATAATTGACGTGAAAATGAAAATTATAAACCCAGTGTATAGGAGCTTTTTAAACCAGAGGAGATGGACATATTTAAACATTTATTTGTTTAATCATTTATTAATAATACATTCTTTTAAAGGCAAAAAAAAAAAAACCCAACCATTTTGCCCTACTTTGTTAGATGACTCTTAACGAAGCAGCCTTGGTTTATGGAACTTGAGGCTTTGGGAATCATTAAATATTTATAAAGATGCTCATAGTTTTGTTTTTTTGTTTGTTTGTTTTGGTTTTGTTTTTTTTTTTTTTAACCCTTGACTTATACAGCTGGAGAATTCTTTTTCATCCATGATTTCAACTCTTAGGCATGATGTACCAATTAATTGAAGAGAAAATAGTCAAAGTAATTCTCTCATTTTTGACAATAGATTAATTTTAAAAATGCCAATAATTATTTTGAATAATGTGTATGTCTTCAACGGTTAATATCTTACTCTTGTCTCTCATAGGACCTGCTGAAGTTCCCATGATGTCACCCAATGGCTCCATTCCTCCCATCCATGTGCCTCCAGGTTATATCTCACAGGTAAACCACTGGGCGGGTTTTTCCACTCACTATGGGCACTGTTGTTGTTCCAAGAGAATATATGCTGAGGCTTCAAAAATTTATTCCAAGATTAATTGAGTTAGGGTAATGTGAGTGTGGTCATCATTTTGGTAGTGCCACATGGTCCTTCCCAAGTCTTGACTCTTGACTTGCCAGAGAGCCAGAGGGAGAGAAGCACAGGAGCGCTATCAGGCAGCCTTCAGCCAAGGTGTGTTCACACTTGGTTGTGCCGTAGAGATTTCCTTCCATCTGTACCACAGTTTGCTGGGAAAAAAAAGAATTTGTAGACTTAACTGGTAAAAATACCAAAGGAGACATTGTTAAAGCAAATAGGGACGGCCCTTTATTATCGGAGTCCCATTTCTCTGTATTGTGGCTGCACCTGGGCTTGGTGAATTGCTGAGTATGTTGTGAGAACTTGGCTATTTGTACTTAAATTTCTCTGAAATTTGACTTTTTTCTTAAGAAAACAGCAGTAGCAATTAAAAAAGTAAAAGCAATTTCAGAGGTACACTGGAAGGATTAAAAAAAAGTGTTAAAGGATAAACTAGACAAGGTTTACTGTGTTCAGGGTGCCTGGAATGTGGATGTCTGTATGTTACTTTCATTGTGTCCTGTGCCCAGTGCAGGATGAGCACTCCCTGCCCCTCTCCCTGGACAGCTTCCTTTCCAAGTGCTTAATTGGCTATTTTTTTTTTTCCTCTCTGCCCATTTTGTTCTTTTGTTGTGATTATAAGAGCATTCTATACTCCTTAGAAAAAAATCAGAAAAGACAGAATAGAGAAAAAAATATTTATAGTTTTACTACCCACAGAAGATAATCATTGCATTAACATTTTTTGGATTATCCTTCTGGAGTTTTTTCCTTTCTATTATTTCTCCGTCCCTCTGTCTGCTTTTGAAGTGGTTTAAAAATCTATAATTTTCAGTTTTTAATGATTTTGCTAGGGTGAAAAAAAATTGGCAGCTGCATAGGAAAATTGCTAAAGTGCAGGCAGGAATCAAAGATTTATCCTCCTGTGATGTTAGAACTTAGCCATTTCTTCACTGTCTGAGCCATAGTGCAGCCACTATAATTTCATTTTTTCCATCCCTACTTTTACGTGAGCCAATTTGACATCTTTTTTTTTTTTTTTTGAGTAGTCAAAATGTTGGCCAGTTTCCCCAGTGTTGCAAATAAACGACTTGTTTTACACAAGTCTTTGTAAATAAGAATCACTGGGAGGAGAAAGGGTGTAGAGCAGGCCTTTCCAGCCAGGACACGTGATGATGGATTATGTTCACGTCACCAGTCAATTAACAGAAAAAAACAAGAAATGTAGAATTCCATTATGTCTCCTGCTCATTTATTTTGAGGAAGTGTTTCATTCCATTGAACCGAGTACAGTTCTCACAATTGTGATAGCAGAAATAGCACCTCCTTTTATACTAATGGCCCATTTAAGGAATAGCAGTTAGAAGGTTGGGACATTCCAGTGAAGAGAAGCTGCAGTGGGCTTTTTCTTGCTGGCGGTGGTGCTGGGATTGCACTAATCGCAAAATATTTCTTGGGAGTCCTAGGAAAAATAGAGAAGCTTATACTGGAGTATATTTCTGATTCTATAAAAACTTCTATAGAAAATCCAAGTAGGAGGATTAATAGCAGAGCTGTAAACTCACTTTTGTAAAACCGATGATGGAAACATAGTGAAGTACTTTCTCAACTGAGAATTGTGGCAGAAAATACTAGAGGATATTGGAAGAAGAGTAGAATTGGAATAATTTGGATTCTGAGTGGAGAAAAGAGAAAAAAAGCCATCTGGAAGGCATGAATTCAACTTCATTTAGATGGGCTCCTGAATCGGAGGATGGGCCCAGAGTTAAATGACCTTCAGTGCTAAAGGTAGCACTGTTCTCTTTAATGATATCCGACGGTGAAATGTCTGAGTAAAACAGATTATTAATATGGAAGAAAATTGAGAAACTGGTAGAATGCTTGTACAACATCTTTTTAAAGCTCATGGCATGTATCCTTCAAAGAAACGAGGAGGGTAGAACCAAGTGCAGAATGTCTTAGGAGACCTCTTGTCACCAAGAGATCTAAGAAGCAAAGTACATTTTGTCATGTAGTTGTGGGAAGAGTCACACACACACACAAATTCTCCTCCCAGCTGGATGTATTTGAGAAGTGCCCAACGCTAGTCTGTCCCTATGCATATCAATTCTGCATTGTATCCCCACAGTTCTTTCCCTCAAATACATGTGACTCCCTCGTTCAGATCTAGAGTTGGGTGTACATTGCATCGAAGCAGAGTTCAAGTTCTCTAGTGTGGTGGATGGATTTTTAATAGTTAACTTTGCTCTCTTTTCAAGGGTCACCTTTTCCTGTTGGCCTACATTGTTACCACCTTAAGCTTCTGTCCCTTGGATATATCTGGCCTTCTCTCAACTACGTACTTTTTGTGCCCATTATTTCCCTCTTCTTTGTCTAACAGTGCATTCTTCTCATTCAGATGGCCCTCCTCAGTGTGACCCTTTCAGGAACCTCCAACACAGAAATGGTGGTTCTGTTTTTTTCAGCATCTTTGGTGCTTTGTCTCCATCTCCAGCATGAGGTACAATACAATTTTATAACCATCCTCAAGAACTCTTAGTGCCTCGTTGGTATTATATCTGAGAATCTAGAATACTCCCTGGTGCATAATAGTAGGTACTTGATAAATTTTTTTAAATGTAAGTGACGGGCCAAGCTGAAATAAAGTGAATATAGCATAGATTTGCTTCGAAGATTTGGAGCTTCAAGTGGAGAACAAAATACCTGACAGCTGGAAAAGTAGTAATACCAGAGGGATGTGTATCTAACAAGAGTGAAATTCTCTGAATGTGGATTTAAGAGAGAGGAATGCCAAGACAGTGCAGAAGAGGAAAGAATTAGTCTCTTCAGCAAATGGTGCAGGACAACAGGATATACAAATGCAGAAGAAATGAAGTTGGACCTCTACTCCATACCAGTATACAAAAATTAACTCAAAATGGGGTATAGACATAGGGTAAGAGCTAAAACTATATAACTAGAAATAAAATTTCATAACCTTGGACTAGGCAGTTGATTCTTACATGTGACACTAAAGGCATGAGCAGCAAAAGAAAAAAAATAGGTAAATTTAATGTCATCCAAATTAAAATTTTATGTGCTTCAATCAAAACTTTTTGACACCATCAACAAAGTGAAAAGGGAATTGAAAGAATGGGAGAAAATATATGCAGGTCATACATTTCAGAAGGGACTAGTATCTAGAATATATAAAGAAATCTTAAAACTCAAGAATAGAAAGACAACCCATTTTAAAAACGGGCAAAGGATCAGAATAGACATTTGTACAAAGAAGATGTGTAAATTGCCAATTAGCACATGAAAAGATGCTGAACATTGGTAACCATCAGGAAAATGCAAATCAAAACCACAATGAAATACACTTAACACATGCTAGGATGGCTGTAGTTAAAAAAATCGATAATAACAAGTGTTGGCAAGGATGTGGAAAAATTGGAACTGTTATATACTGCATGTGGTGATATAAAATGGTACAGCTGCTTTGGAAAACAAAGCACTTGCCTAAATAGTTTAACAGAGTTACCACATGACTTAGCTATTCCACTCCTAGGCCTACAGTCAGGAGGAAGGAAAACATACATTAAAGCACAAAAACTCTGAGGTGTTCATAACGGGATTATTCATAATAGCCCCCAAATGGAAACAACCTGAATGTCCATCGGCCTTATGAATGAATAAACATGATGTGATATATGCATACAGTGGAATATTATTCAGCCATAAGAAGGAAGTACTGATTAATGCTCAAATGTGGATGAACCTGGAAAATACTATGCAAAGTGAAGGAGGCCAGACACAGTATCATCCCATTTATTTATAATGTCAGACAGGGGCAAATCCACAGACACTGAAAATAGATTAGTTGTTGCCAGGGCTGGGGGAGTGAGTATTAGGGAGTGACTGCTAATGGGTATGGTACTTCCTTGGGGGTGATGAAACTGTTCTGGAAATTAAAACAGTGGTGCTGCTCATTCAATTCTGTGAATATACCAGAAACCACTGAATGAAATACTTTTAAAAGATAGATTTTATGGTATGTAAATTAATATCTCCGTAAAGCTTTTATAAAAGAGAGGGAGAGGGGAAGATGGTCCTAATTCTTTATTATGGGCCAGCCTGTGGTGGTGAGGCTGGTGATGGTGGTAGTAACTACTGTGTATGGTGTGCACTGTGCTAAATGCTCGCTTTACTTCTCTAACTTTACATGTGAGGAAGCTGAGGTCCCGAGTAGAAGCAGGACTGCAACCTAGGCATTTCTGAGTTCATGGCCTGTTTCCCGCTGTGGTGTGATTTAGGAGTCCGCATCGGAGCCTGCCTTGATGTATATATTTGCTTTATGTTACATTACCTTCTGCCAGTGCAGTGTGGATTGTGCCTGCTTGTGCATTTCCAGTGCTAAAATACCAGCCGCTCAGATACAAGATGGTCCGTGATTGGAAGAAAGCTGAAGAGGGAGGCGGGTGAATGATTCAAGATGTTATATTAGTAACTCTAATCTGAGTCAATGGAGAAATTCTTGATTATAGCATTCATGACATAATTTAGTAGCTGAAAGTGCTTTAAAGATAAGTTGATCAGATTGATCAAATAAAACGTCAGTAATGAACAGATCATCTTATAGAAAGATAAACATCTAGCATTAAAGACAGCTCTGCTCTGCACAATCTGGGTTTTTTTGGTGTGTGTGTGTGTGTGTGTGTGTGTGTGTGTGTGTGTGTGTTTTAGGAGGGGGGTATGTTGAAGAGGACTAAACTCATGAACCTAAAGATAGTGTGGATTTGGGATAGGACAGGAGAGCCATGGAGTCTTGTCATTTCAACTCTGTAGTCTCTGATATTGTAGGTTTTTATGTGTTAACGGTATGTGTGTATTTTGTGCTTTACTTTTTGATGAGAGGCTGAGAGAGGTCTGAGGAAAAAGTAACCTGACTTTTTCAACTTAAGAGAAAGTAGAGGCTAAGTTTTTTTTTTTTTTTCAACTCTAAGAAAGTAGACTTAGATAAGAGAGCATTTAGTCCTGTAACTCTCATCGGCATTATTGCCATTCGGGAAAAACAATTGTGAATGTGATTAGGGTTGAAACTTGGGGTAAGGGCGAGTACTATAGCCTGGAAGAATATGGATATTACTTGAAGAGGCCTACCTTCAAATTCCACCAAATCTCACCATGGCTACTTTCCGTGTAACTTTGACAAATTATTTTCGGCACATATACGAATGCCTACGTGATACGGTAGAGGTAAGGATTAAGAAAAATGTTATATGAGGTATGTAGTCCACAGTGGGCATTCAGGAAGTGGTAGATATTATTTTGAGGACTGCTAGAACAATTTCAATGAAACTCTGGCAGACTTTGCCTTCCTAAAAATACATACTGAGATTGCACAGTATGAAGCAAATTTTTCCTTTCACTGTATACTGGCCATGGTGTTCCTCAGTGTTTTTAACCTCATCATTAACTTTATGAATAATTTCTATGTAAAAATTTCTTAAGCAGATGCCTTGAGTTTAATTTTCCATGCTTCCATAGTAAATTTATGAAATATTTTTCAACTGTTACGGGAAAACATTATGTAGACCAAAAGATTTAAGCATATGAAAAGAAAAAGTGAAACATCCAAGTTAATGTTCTGTCATTTGGGAAAACACTCTTTTTTCAGGTTAACTGATGTAACTTCAACACTTCATATAGTCAAAGTAAGTGTTTTTGTTGTTATAGCACAAGTACACACTTTACTTCATTTCATTGTTTTGGGGATTCGTTAGTGGGTCGGTACCTGTTGAAATTGTATATATTTCATTTCCCTTGACCAGGGAGAGGCAAGAAATGTGTTGAAAAATGCATTTAAATTTTGGTTGGTCATTCTCCGGTGGGGATTGTTTCAAGAGTTGGCCAGAAATCAGAGCCCCTGTGAAGAAATCATGGGGTCTGTTAGGTGGAAACCATGGAATGCTTTTCCCCATTTTGCTCAGCCAGGCCAGCTGAGAGCTATAAATATTAGCCCCAACAACTTCCCTTCAATAATTATAACTGGGGATTAAACCAGGGTTCCACCTTCAATACTGTGAAAATGATGAGCAGAAAGCAGCATAGGGAATTGCCCTGAGCCCTGACAGTCTGAGAATCAGACCCATTTGGTAGCCACTAATAAGAGAATTGGAATCTCTTTCAAGACTTTAAGTCCTTTGGAAGAATAGATTTTTCTATGGGAAGTTAGGAAAATTTCCACAATGGACAGAGTATGTGCATGGCGGTTGGGGGCTTCTGTGGAAAAGAGCAGAGGACTTATATGTACATTCTGTTTTAATTCCATTATCAACAGATTCACAGCAACTTTCTTTTTCATTTTATGGCTTATTTTGCCTGAGGAATGAGTTACAGACAGGGTTGGCAATTCTGAATTAAAGAAATGTACCAGGGACGTTCCTTCCCTCAAAGCATTGTGTGAGTTTCTTCTTTCTGAGCCTTTTCTCTTGGATTTCTTTCCTGTCTCAGACCCTGACATTGTGGCATAATAGAACACAGGATTAACAGGAGGAAACATTGTGTCCAACTCCTTGTGTGATTTTAGGAATTGTTTTTTCAAATGTTTATATAAATTCTAGTTAGTTAACATGTAGTGTAATATTGGTTTCAGGAGTAGAATTTAGTGATTCATCACTTACATATTAGGGATATTTTTAAATTATTTATTTGGGTGTTCCACTTGTTTGTTTACTTGATAATTGTGGGTCTCCTTCCCTTTAGCATGTAAGTTTCACAAGTCCAGGGATCCTTTGTGTCCTGTGCATCACTGGATCTCCAGTTCCTTGAAAGGTGCCCAGCACATACCAGGCATTTACTGAAATTTGGCTGGCTGGCTATGTCATTTTCATCTTGTAGGGGAAGGAAGGGAAAGAAAAACATTTGAGGATCTCTGAGGTTCTTTTCTGATCTCAATTAGGTGATTTCACCTCTACTGTTCATCTTGTTCCTTAAAAAGGAGACCAAGTGAGAATATAAGTTTCCATAAGCAATACCACAACAGTGTGGTACTTAGTGTTTAGCATTCTTTTGACTAGAATGCTATCTTTTACTTCAATAGGAAAACGATAGTTGATTTTCACAAAAATAATACTGCGACGGGTGCCTGGGTGGCTCAGTCGGTTAAGTGCCTGACTCTTGATTTTAGCTCAGTTCATGATCTCAGGGTCGTGGGATCAAGCCCTGTGTCAGACTCTGCACTCAGCGTGGAGTCTGCTTAAGATTTTCTCTCCCCTTGCCCTTCCCCACTTCTCTCTCTCAAATAAATAAATAAATCTTTAAAAAAATAATGTTGAGACAGTGTCACATGTAGAAATGACTTCTGAATCAGTTAGTATTAAATTATACACGTAATACTGTATTTAACTTTATTGAACAATTTGTTTTTCTAAATTAGTAACCCATATGTGTCATATATAACAGCTTTTCTTGGAAAAATACCTTTGCTCAACTTGTTGGGTACAAAACTTTACCAAGGTTAGGTGGATTTTACATTCCTGCACACTCTTTGAAATCCATCTGGTTTATGAATTTGGACTTACATGATAGTACAGTTATTTTGCTCTGTGATAAATAGGATCTGAGTATCGTCAGCACGGATTCTTAATCCTTGTGCCATGGAGCCCATTGGCATACTGGTGAGGCATTTGTAAATGTAATACATAAAATTCATAGATACAATCTAGAATAATCTGTCTATGTTTCCATGGGCATGAGTGTGTCTGAGACGCTAGAGTGAAGAGATGTGGTTGGCTCTCTGTTGCGCATGGATCCACGGAGATTGCCTGAGCTAACAAACACTACCCACCTGCAGACTCCTGCAGTGATATCTTTATTAATATATTAAAGGCAGCTCAGTTTGGCACAGATTACACATTCAGACCTCTACTTAACTTTGTCTTCTGACAAATATCTGTTCCATAAGATAGCGTTTCCATTTAGTATGAAATACTCATTTGGTCCATGTTACTGATTGAAACTCTGTGGATATAACTGTTCTCACTTGTCCAGTGTGCTTATGTGCACATTGGGGAGGATTAGATTTGGTTTTTGATCTTCAAATGTGGTCCTTTTTAGTATTTAGGTTGGTGATGTACAATAAAATATGATAGAAAAGGCACAGCATTTCCAGAGTACTTGGGTATGAATCTTGACAAGCACTTCGCTGGCCTTAGGTTAGATTACTTAATTGCTCCTAAAAGTACTTCACCTTGAATCGAGGACTATGACATTGCCTATGTTAGACGTTAGAGGTTTGCTGAATATTATGCAAGTTCTGTGCCAAACACTTTATAAGCTATTAAAATGATATGCAAATCACAGGGCTTGTTACTGTCACCTTCATTGTTATACCAAATTAATCCATTTGCCATTTTGCCTTCAGCATCAGTGCCCAGTGCTGTATTTCTGCTTGGAGGAGTCCTCTTGGCTGTCAGCAGTGTCTTGAGACGCTTAGCTCTTTCCAAGCAGGGACCTCTGTCTCCCTGTGGGATTCTCAGGTTGTGGCAGCTGAGCCTGGTAAGATAGGGCTGGAGCCAGCTGAGGACCCATCCTTGGTTCTTCAGTCCCTAAGCTGTTTCTCAAACCTTGCTGGGCATCCTGTTTAATTTGGAAGGTCTTAGATAACTGCCAGTGTCCCCTCAACTATAACACTTATATGCTTTACCAAAGTTGATGGGTTAAAGAGATACTACAGACGATGTACCTGTTTCCATCCTCCTCTCTAGCTCTCAGCGGTTTTAGTTAAAAATCACTGCGTAGTTACCCAGAAAGAGCTAGGTGTGTTTAGTAAAGCACTAAATGTTGATTTTATTTATATGTGGCTTCGTTGTGTTTTTTCCAGGTTCAAGAGTTATGTAAGTGTGAGTAGCTTGGCTTATTTCTGTGTGTATAAAAGCGTTGGCATATATGAAGCCAACAGAGGAGCGATTACTGTTTATAAGGTTATCTCCTTATCTCCTTATACTGGTCATTGCCTCTGGAGCAAGCCTGTGTGTCAGAGTCATGCCCAGAAGCCCTGAAGACAAATGCCACATAACTGTGATCCCCAGAGAGGGAAAAATAAAACAAGACGAAATCAGAGAGGGAGACAAACCATAAGAGACCCTTAATCATAGGAAACAAACTGAGAGTTGCTGGAAGGGGGAGGGAGGTGGGGGAATGGGGTAACTGGGGGAGGGGCATTAAGGAAGGCACATGATGTCATGAGCCCTGGATATTATATAAGACTGATTTAATCACTGAACACTACCTCTGAAACTAATAATACATTATATGTTAATTAATTGAATTAAAATTTAAAGATCCTTAAAAAATTAAAAAAATAAACGTAAAAAAGTAATTGTGACCCCCCCCCCTGCTGCCAGCAACCTCAGATTTGTATCTGGATCCAGCCATTTTCTGCTTAGTCTATACATAGCCATTGCCTGGGGCTGGCATGTGGGTTAAGAATTAAGCACCAGTGGAAAACTTAAGGTTTCCAGATGTAAGGAGTGTGTAGGTACGAATGTTTGGGGAATTTTTGTTTGTTCATGTATCACCTTATCACTTAAAACCCTAGGTTTAGTTATTGATACAAGTTATTGATAAAGCAAATGAAATGGGTGGTTTATTTAACCATTGCCAAAAGCTGAGAAAAGTAATTGGAACTTTTGTTTCTTGATTCAGGGGAGGATATTTATTATCAATCTGTAGCTACTCTGCAGAATGATCTTATGCTATCATTGAAAGGGTTTTTAGAAGCAACCCAGAAACATCACCAATGATTTATTTTTCCTTTTGGCTACAAAACTAGCCATGCTGAGTGGCAAAAGGAGTTGGTCCTCAACCTGGAAGGTTTACTGTCTAAAACATTAATGATGATGGAACGTTGGAAAGAGCAAATAATATTTCATCAGTGTTAGCCATTACGGATAGGAAGAGTAGTGAAAATGAGAAGTAGTGTTTGATGTTTCCAACCACAGCTGTAATCATTACATTTGTAAAGACAGGAAGAAGTAAGTCAAGAGGTTTGGGAAATACATTCAATTCTGCCACCATTTCTAAGTCCAGTAACTTAACTTCAGCTATAAAATAGAATGACTGCTTGCTCCTATAACTCTTGGGTTGCTCTTTGAATATTCCTTTCTGCCACTTTTCACTTTCTTCCAGTGGGACTTGGGGGATGGTTGTGGGAGTTTCCTCCAGGATACCAAGAAGGGGACAGGCTGGGGGAAGGGTGGTCTTCAGGTTTCAAATCTCTGCCTTCCGTGAAGAACAGACCTGCTTTTACTCTTTTATGCTGTTCACTCTATTAGAAAATGCAGAGTGAAGAGTTAGTGCAAGAAGGAAATGTGGGAGCTAACGCATTTGTACTCCTGGGTGATAAGGAATAAAATTCCTCAGCTGCATTTGGGATTGAAGTAGAACTTGCATTGGAAATGTATATTTTTCCGTGTCTTTCTTTTGGTAAAATCACATTTAATATAAAATAAGAGGGTCAGGAATGACAAGTCTGGGTTTTGATTAAGTGAAATTTAAGAATAGGATGTACTTACCTGAATTAAGGGAGAATATTTGATAATGAATTTGTAAATAAGTCTTGGTGGACATCAAATCTAAGCAGAGAAACCCTTCCTTCCTTCCCTCCTCCCTTCTTCCCTCCCTCTTGCTCTTCCATTTATTTGTTCACTTGGCCAGCATTTATCAAAATCCTCCTGTGTGTCCAGGTTCCCTTGGGGGACTTGGAGTGGGTGCAAGAGAGATCTGTAACCTCTGCTACAGCACGGAGGTGCTGGGGGTGGGGGGGCAGGGGGCACCAGTCTGGCTGGGAGAAGCCTGGACTGTTGGCCTGCTCATTCCTCTGTCCACGCAAGTGTTTTGTATTGCCTGGCCTTGTTCACTGCTTGCGTGCTTAGTTTTAGTGGAGACTTCTTCCCTTCCTGGAATGGCCTGGGAGCCCATTTCAAGTATGTTGTCAGCAGTTAGGAACTGAGCTGGAGCCTGATGTTCACAGACTTATTTGGTCCCAGTTTCCCGTGTGCAGGCAGCCCAGTGAGTGTTCTTGCCACTGCAGCAAGCTGGCCGCCCGGCCTCACACGCTGCCTGAATGCGTGTGGGTTCGTGTGTGTCCATGCACATTCTGCTCTGCCCGCTTCCTGGATCATCCTTGGCCATCTGGAACGGCCTTTTAAAAATTTCTTTTTTGTTACCTACCATTTAAGCTCCTCTTTTGATTGTTGTCACTTGCAACCCGGAAGTAGAAGGGAGAGAGTTGTAGGAACTGAGGAGTTAATTAAAATTTCCAGTGGAGGGGTGCCCCCGATGGCTCCGGTCATGATCTCAGGGTCGTGAGGTAGAGCCTCGTGTCAGACTCCGAGCTCAGCAGGGAGTCTGCTGGAGATTCTCAGTCCTCTCTCTCTCTCTCAGATTTCCTGTGGAGCGTTTTATTTCAGTAAGGGGAACTACCTTCCTTCTGTTAGCTACGAGAAAGGACACTCAAAATATAAGTGTTATTAAGAGATCTGTTTTAGTTCTTGGGACTCAAAATTGTTCCCTCTCATTGCTCTCTGACCTTGGGCCAGTTCACGGAACTTTCCTGAGCTTCGTTCCTCTTAATCTCTAAAATGGGCATAACTGGATATACCTCACAGGATTGTTGCGAGGATTTAATGAGGTGTTAATCTAAATAGTAATGGCTAGGTAAGATTTTTCTTTCACATATCCATTACTGTTCTAGGACCTTAACATGTGTTGCCTTATTTCAGATGGTATTAAAGCAGAGCAGCAAGTAGTCAGTAAATACTGGTTTGTCATGAATCCTTTCACATCTCTTGATAACCCACCTATTCTGTTTCCTGTGGTTCATTATTTACGTATTTATTTCTCAGCATTCCTAACTTCTGTGTAATTCTCCGCATAATGAACACTTGGGAGTACAGACCAGAATGCGAATCGGGTTCTGCAGCTGAACTAGTTGTACATTTTACTCATGCCGTGCCTCGGTTTCTTCATGTGCAACAGGGATGCTACCATCCAACTGCGTAGGCATTACGGAAGGTAGGGGGGATAACCCAGGTCCAGCAGCTGGCAGACACAGGGGCTGGCTGTGCGTTTCTCTTCTCCCTCCCGGTGCTGTGTCCCTGACCACGCCCTCTCGCTCCCGCCCCCGGGTGATGTGTGCAAGTAGGACAGAGATTCTCCCTGTTGTGAACACCTTGTTTTCCAGCCTCTCATCCTTGTGTCTAGACCACCGATTAGCAAGAATACTAGGCACGTAGAAGTTTCTCAGTGAATGTTTATTGAGCAGAATAAATGACGTCGTCAAAAATCAAGCCAGCTCATGTTTGCCATCAGGCTCTGATAGGTGGGGTGTTAATTTGCTAGGGCTACTGTAACATCCGAGACTGGATGGCTTAAACAACAGAAATTATTTCCTCACAATTCTGGAGGCTACAAATTTGGTTTCTTCTAAGGCTTCCCTCCTTGGCTGGTAGGTGGCCATCTTCCCTCTTCCCTTGGCATTCTCACATGGTCTTCCCTCTGCGTGTCTGTCCTAATTTGCTCCTCTTAAGCAATCAGTCATATTGGATTAGGGCCCAGCCACAGAACCTCATTTTACCTTAGTTACCTCTTTAAAGTCCCTGTCTCCGAATAGTCACATGCTGAGCTACTGGGGAGTTAGGACTTCAATATATGAATTGGTGAAGGGGGCGAGGAGGGGGGGTGCACACAATTCAGCCCATAATGGGTGACTGTCTGAGAAACTAGTACAGTGATCTTTTCCAAGGGTCTGTGCTTCTCTGGAAAAGATATGTGAGTGACTGTAGAGTCACAGAGCTAGAAAGAAAATCTAGATGAAGAATAGTTGTGATTTTTGAAAAAACAATACTATGTTCTGATTTTTGAAGAGCACTTACCGGAAGTTAGTTTGATGTTTCTCATTTTATTATTCTTAGATGAATAAGAAGATTAGATGAATCCTACCTATTTTTTTTCTCACTTTTGAATATCCAGTGCTTAGTTCATAGTATGTGTTAGGAAATAATTGTTGAATTGAATGCAGGTGATTTGTCTGCCTCTGGACGTCGTCACAATTTTATTCATCCCAAAAGCAGACCAATCTCAGTGGTCACTTGTGAAGGCACATTTTATTGCCTCAGGATTTTTGGACCTGAACTCTTTCAAATGTCTGAATTCTTCTCTAGTAATATTTCTTTGTGAACCTTTTTTATTTTAAGATTTTATTTATTTGAGAGAGAGAGAGAGAGAGCACATGAGCAAGGGGGCAGGGAGGGTGGAGGGAGAGGGAGAAGCAGACTCCCTGATGAGTAGAGAGCCCGACATGGGGCTCCATCCCAGGACCCTGAGATCTTGACCTGAGCCAAGGCAGATGCTTAACTGACTTACCCCCAGGCACCCCTGTGAACCAAATTTTTAAACAAAGAGTCCTATTACCATGATTTCCTGTGTTACTTATTAGTTTGTGCATTTTTATTGCTCCTTGGACTTCTTATTCTTTGGGGGAACATAGGCAAATTTCCTTAGACGTAGATCGAAACTGCATTTGATAACTGTATTGCAGTTTGTGTTACGGAAGAACAATGAACGCAATAGCATATTTTTTTATTTTTGTTTCTGATTATTTCAGAATTAATATTTCATTTCTTTTTTTCTTTTTTTTTCTCATTAAACTTTTGTTTTAATGGGTCTCAAAATTCTGTGACAGATTTTTGGTCAAGTTGTTTCCATTAAAAAGTACTGATTTTAAAAACTAATAACTTAAAACTGCCACACACACACAAAAAAAACACGGTCCACAAAACATTCTCCTTTCCTTCTGAAGGTTTTACAATGCATTGTTATCATTAACCAGTCTTTTACTATTAAACTTAAATGGCCAATTGACACAAACAGTTCTTCCACCGTTCTTCCACCACTGATGAAGACTGGGGTGGCAGGTATTGGGGATAATATTCATTTAGCCTTCTGAGCTTTCTGGGCAGACTTGGTGACCTTGCCAGCTCCAGCTGCCTTCTTGTCCACCGCTTTGATGACACCCACAGCAACCGTCTGTCTCATGTCACGAACAGCAAAACGGCCTAGAGGAGGAGAGTCCGAGAAGCTCTCAACACACATAGGCTTGCCAGGAACCATATCAACAATGGCAGCATCACCAGATTTCAAGAACTTGGGACCATCTTCCAGCTTTTTTCCGGAACGACGATCTGTTTTCTCCTTCAGCTCAGCAAACTTGCAAGCAATGTGAGCCGTGTGACAATCCAGCACAGGTGCATATCCAGCACTGATTTGGCCTGGATGGTTCAGGATAATCACCTGAGCCGTGAAGCCAGCTGCTTCCATTGGTGGGTCATTTTTGCTGTCACCAGCCACATTGCCACGACGAACATCTTTGACAGATACGTTCTTGACATTGAAGCCCACATTGTCCCCCGGAAGAGCCTCACTCAAAGCTTCATGGTGCATTTCAACAGACTTTACTTCAGTTGTAACATTAACTGGAGCAAAGGTGACCACCTTTGCTTAAACCATCCCAGGTTTGAGAACACCAGTCTCGACTCGGCCCACAGGGACAGTACCAATACCACCAATTTTGTAGACGTCCTGGAGAGGCAGACGCAAGGGTTTGTCAGTTGGACGAGTTGGTGGCAGGATGCAATCCAGAGCTTCAAGCAGTGTGGTTCCACTGGCATTCCTTTCTTTACGGGTGACTTTCCATCCCTTGAACCAAGGCATGTTAGCACTTGGCTCCAGCATGTTGTCACCGTTCCAACCAGAAATTGGCACAAATGCTACTGTGTCGGGGTTGTAGCCAATTTTCTTAATGTAGGTGCTGACTTCCTTAACGATTTCCTCGTATCTCTTCTGGCTGTAGGGTGGCTCAGTGGAATCCATCTTGTTAACACCAACAATTAGTTGTTTTACACCCAGTGTGTAAGCCAGAAGGGCATGCTCACGGGTCTGCCCCATTCTTGGAGATACCGGCTTCAAATTCACCAACACCAGCAGCAACAATCAGGACAGCACAGTCAGCCTGAGATGTGCCTGTAATCCTGTTTTTGATAAAGTCTCTGTGTCCTGGGGCATCAGTGATGGTCACATAATACTTGCCGGTCTTGAATTTCCCCAGGGAGATATCAATGGTGATACCACGTTCACGTTCAGCTTTCAGTTTATCCAAGACCCAGGCATACTTGAAGGAGCCCTTTCCCATCTCAGCAGCCTCCTTCTCAAATTTTTCAATAGTTCTTTTGTCGATCCCACGACATTTGTAGATCAGATGACCAGTAGTGGTAGACTTGCCCGAATCTACGTGTCCAATGACGACGATGTTGATGTTGATGTTCCTTTCCCATTTTGGTTTAGGTTGAGCAGTGGTTTTCACGACACCTGTGTTCTGGCGGCAGACCCGTTGCGAAAAAGCTAATATTTCATTTCTTAAAATATTTTTGATGGTGAGGTAGGCCTTTACTGGTAAGGCAGTAGTTTTCTGAAAGGGTCCCATTACTCATGTACATGTAAATAGATGTCTTACACAAATACCACGGAATAATTTAAGATAATTAAAAATGGGGCTGTCAAACAATTTTCATATGTTCTGTAGGTAATTTGTGGTGTCAAAGAGCTACTTGGTTTTCTGACCAGAAACCTGTTTTTTTGTAAAGGGTAATTCATACATCAGATTTATTAATTTTTCCATTTAGTGGCAATACTCTTACAAAATATAATGGTAAAAAGCTAATATATTAGTTGTGTATCTCCTATATTTTTGTGTTTTTTTTCCCTAGTAGAATTCTTATCTTTGTTAGTGTTTTTTGTTCACCTCGTTTTTTAAGTGCTTTGTTTTAACAAGTCAGAAATTACGATGAAATGAAAGTAATTTCTTCTCGCTATAACTTCTCCTGTTTATAAGCCCAGAGTTCTTCATATTTAGTGAGGGTCCTGTTCTTGTTTTACTGCATTGGCTGGGTCTGTGTGGCTGGTTGACCACTGGAAGTTTTATAATAATGAAGATTGCAAGTTTCAAGAAAACAAAAGCCTTTGCTTCCGTGGACCTTCCAGTGTCTAGCACAGGATTGAATCGAAGGTTCCGTGAAAGAAGAACATCTGGAACATACCTTACTTTTTTCTAACTAGCCAATGGCAGAGTGGGGGAGAGAGAAGACACTATAGAATAATGCATGTTTTTATCAGATAGTAAGAAAAATCTGTATGGATACAAAAATTGTACGAAGTGCGCTACCAAATGTCCTTTTCTCACTCTGCATTTTAGATGATATAGAAGATGCTATCACGTGCATTAGAATTTCCGACGTCATAGTTTAGGCATCATTTCACATCTGCCTTCAATTGACAGCTGTGCCTTCATAAAGGACGTTAATGTGATTAGCTTGCCAAAACCCAGAAGAGATTACATTTATTAAAGAATGCATAAAAAGCCACATCTTGAGCTTTTGTAGGGAGTATGACTCAGAATCTTCATTTTAAGGAGTTAGTATTGTTTTCTTAATGAACTGTTAACATAGTGGTTAATTCTGAAACTATTATGTTAATTGGTTCATTAATAAACATAACAATTTTTGTTTTCTTAACATAAAGATGAATGGCTATTAATTCAAATGAGACCTATCTTGTACACTCACGTATAGACTAACAGTGATACACTTGACATTTTGTATCAAACGGTATTTTAAAAAAACAAAGCTTATTATAATTTTTTTATTAGAATGTTTTAGACATGATTAAGTCATTTTATTTTGGCCCATAATCAGCCTCCTGAGGTGTAATGAGAAATCCATTTCAATATACAAGCTTAATTTTCAGTGTTTTTTGGTGGTGATGGTGCTTTTAAAAATTTTTTTTAAGCAAGCTTCCTACCAGTGTGTGCCTGATTGTCTTAAATACTTCATTGAGCCAGATGGTCTCTTTGGCGTCTGGGTTTACTCTTAGGCCCTGACCCATCGGCCTCTTCTGCCTTTCCCTGCTCTTGTTTTCTGCACGCCTCAGCTTTCCCTCTTGATTATGGTATCTGTTGTATTATTTCTTATCTTGCATCTCAAACAAAAGCCTTTGTTTTGAGAGCAGGTTGCATGGAATTGGCCAGAGAGGCAGTAAACTTGTTACTGTACTTCCTTAGCTACCTTTCTTGGGGGTGTGGATAGAGTGTTGATGGGCTCCCTCTGCCCATAGCAGGTCCCCCATCCTAGTGTCTCCCTTCATAACACCCATTACATTGCCAGGACGTCTTGGGAGCAAAGGGGTCCATCTTGATTGGGTATTGAGTTTTTTATTGGTTGGAATCCCCTCATTTCGTCTGCATCCTTAGTCCCAGACTTAATGAACATTTGGTACGCCTCTGGCCTCTGAAGTTAATGTGCTTTTGTTTCCTAAAGTCCTTGTATTAACGCAACAGTCATGCTAAAGCAGGAATGGGTTGAAAGCCATCAGGCCGATCTGGAAAGCTCTGCCCTGTGAAGCACGTTTATGTTACTCAGAAATCTCTTCTTTCTGGAAAACCACTGAACCATTAGTTATATCATTCCTCAAATCAACTGAATCACACATTAAATCCACTTGCCTTGGATGAAGTCTTCAGAAGTCTTCTTCCAAGTCTTCTTGGAAAATTTTGAGACAAACGAGATTTATTATCAGGCTGTTGATCTCTCCAAAAAGTTTAGTGTAATCAGAATCAAATGGCTGATGAAAAGTTTATTTTCATAAATTTTAATTGTTAAACATTATTATTTCTAAAACTCATTTAAAAACTGGTAGAATTAGAGAACCAGAATTCAACATGCACTAATTTTTTTTTTTCCAGGACGAGAGAAAATTAAGGGAATAATTAAATACTATATATGTTCACAGGATGTTTCTTGATAATACATACGACACTCTTTCTTTCTGCTGTTTCCTTTAGGTGATTGAAGACAATACTGGAGTCCGCCGGGTGGTGGTCACACCCCAGTCTCCTGAGTGTTACCCCCCAAGCTACCCCTCAGCCATGTCTCCAACCCACCACCTACCCCCCTACCTGACTCACCACCCCCATTTTATTCATAACTCACACACGGCTTACTACCCACCTGTTACTGGACCTGGAGATATGCCGCCTCAGTTTTTTCCTCAGCACCATATTCCCCCTACAATATACGGCGAGCAAGGTGAGTGAAGTATTGCTGGCATTGGGAGCTGTGGAAACTGGTTACAACTCGGAAGTAGCTTAGGAGAACCAGAGAGCCCTTTGTTTCTCCTATAATGAGCCTGGTAGAAGGGGATCCACCTGCTGTAAAAAGCTCAAGAGAAATTCCTAGCTTCCTTTGTCTCAAAGTGTGTCTTGCAAAGATTCCTTTGTGAGTTTTCCAAGATTCTGCCACCTGTTCCACCCAGCGCACAAAGAGAAGGGAGTGAGATAGCCACTTCTTACTGTAGTAAGAAATAAGTGATGTATCATGTGTTCCTGTGTCCCATTCACATATTTTTATGTGATAGTGGCCTGAGGTGGCACTGTGACACATTGTTGCCTAGGCAACCGTATGGTCTAGCAGTAGAAGGAAAATTTAAGTGTTCTGTGCCCAATTTCCAGTGATAGAAGACTCTTAGGTCTCAGTAATCCTTCAGTTTCTCAGATGCTCTGTGCTGCAATCTTGGTAGAACTCAGAATCCCCTCGATATGGTCCTCCTGAAGCCTGTTTTTACTTTAACCAGTTTCACCGGTGGTTAGCCAAATACTCACCTTGACGTGAAAGAGTCCCAGACATTGTGTCTTTCTAGTTTTGGGTTTGGTATTGGTTTAGTCAAAAGCCTTTTTATATCAAAATGGATACTAACAAACCAGATAAGTGAAGGTAAAAAGTCAGACTTTAACGTCTAAGACATCTAAGGCTTTGCAAAGTGATTTTCTTCTATGAATTGAAGCATTTTTATCACTTCAGACATTTTTTATATTGGTTCAAATACGAGAATTGCTGCTACACCATAGCAACTTATCACTTTCTCTTTTCAGTTATGTATGTGTATATATATATTTTTTCCCTGTATGTTTATCTCACATTGTAATTGTTTTCTTGACAGAAGAAAAATTTGAGATGGTTATTTTAAGTGGAATATCCTATTCCAATTTAGGGATAGAATTTGATTTTGTTGTTTTGGTTTTTTGTTTCTTAAGTAGTTAGAAATTTAATATAAAATTCAAAAAGCGGGTTATGGAGAATGATGGCATCGATAACTTTGTATTAATATAATCTTCCTGCCTAATGACTAACACCTTAAAACGTAGTGAGGAGATGCCATGAAAACATTTGGATAAAATCTGAAAAAAATAATTAACTGTCATTTTTAAGAAAGTATTCAGTGCTTTGACACGATGTACATTAAATATTTGAGTATTGTCAAGAGTTTTCTGATTTGGTCTGAGTTTAATGACCAAAAAGCCTTCGTCACTGTCTAATTGCTTGATGAAGAGTATGTGACTTGCCTTATGTCAGCAGTGTGTTAGTAGAATGCCACATAGTTACCGTTTCGTAAATGATGTCCTCTGAAATTTTAGACAGCAGTATGATTTAAATGGTCGTTAGAATTAAAAAACAGTGTCTTCATTTCATAGGGTATTTTGGTTTAATTTCATTACAATAACACGGCACAATAATGTACAAATGAAAGTGCCTCATTGATTTCAAAATTAAAGCAAAAAACAAAATCCTTTTGCTTTATAGATAAAAAGCCCTTTCTGTATTCCCTTACTTTACTTCTCAATGTACATATCTAAAAACAAACATTTAATTTCCCACACCAGAGGAGTAAAGTTTCAACATGTTTTAAAAGATTATTATGTTAGTGTCCATGGTGAATATCTTAAATCTCAAGTGTAACACATTGTGATACTTAAAACATTTACTATCCCTTTTGTGTATTTCGATATGATTTCATTGGGCATAGGCTCTTAGAACGAGAGAGAGGGAGCATGAGTGGGGGAAGGGGCGGAGGGGAAGAATCTCAAGCAGACTCCCTGCTGAGTGAGGAGCCTGATGTGGGGCTTGATCTCACGACCCTGAGATCATGACTTGAGCGGAAATCAAGAGTCTGACGCTTAACCAACTGAGCCACCCAGGCGCCCTGGGCATTGCCTCTTTGAATCTGATTGCATTTGTGTTTTCACATTCTTTAGTGCAATTTGGTTACCTTGTGAAGATACGCTTTTTAAAGATCTTCCCTAAGCTATGTGAACAGAAAGAAAAGAAAAGTGGAGCTTTACCGTTGATCAGTTGAAATGTCAGTTATGTGATATAGGGTGACTGTATGTTCCTGGTATGCTTAAAACAGTCCTGGTTTAGGTCTCTTCTCCAGAGACATGATTAGGAATGCTACCTTTTCACTCTCAGAAGTATTCAGTTTGGAATGCTAATTTAGTTGGTCACTCTATGCATGTGGGGCCCTTTCTTCTTATAAACGTTTAAGGACCCAATCTGTGTTTATATATTTCATTTTTATTACTGCCTAAATAGAATTTTTAATTGAGTTAACATTTTTAATTTAAAATGTTTTCCCCTAAGATCTGAAATTGTTTTGTAGGCTCCCTTTTTTTTTTTTTGAGCCACTTAAAAATCTACATAGTAGGGGGCGCCTGGGTGGCTCAGTCAGTTAAGCATCGCATCTGCCTTCGGCTCAGGTCATGATCTCAGGGTCCTGGGGTCGAGTCCTGCATCGGGCTTCCTGCTCCTCAGGAAGCCTCTGCCTGCCACTCGCCCCTGCTTGTGCTCACACTCTCTCAAGTAAATAAAATCTAAAACAAAACAAAACAAAACAAAAATGTAGACTGAGCTTGCATTTGTCATAATCCTCCATTTCAGAAATCATACCACTCTATGGAATGTCAAGCTACATTACCCGGGAAGACCAGTACAGCAAGCCTCCACACAAAAAACTGAAAGACCGCCAGATTGACCGCCAGAACCGCCTCAACAGTCCCCCATCTTCTATCTACAAAAGCAACTGCACACCCGTGTACAACGGCTACGGGAAGGGCCACAGTGCTGGAGGAGGTGGAGGCAGTGGAGGAGGCGGCGGGGGCGGGCCAGGGAGTAAGAAAACAGAGCGGCGAGCAAGGAGCAGTCCGAAGTCGAATGATTCAGATTTGCAAGGTAATGTGCAGAGGTGGTTGCCATAACAAGTGAGCCATGGAGCCGGACATCCTAAAGGAAACGTCTTGTACATAACAGTGTTATTTCATGGCAATTGGTCTTTCTACTAGGAATGACTGGTTAGACCCTCTGATCATTTTCTGAGTAAGAGCAGAATATCGTATCCTCTTTTTGATTAATAGTTTATGGCAGAAATATCTTTGGGTCACAGGTGCCATGTGACGCTTTACATAAGCTCGGTAACAAGGATCCCAGCGGGTTTTCACATTAGCCCACTTCCTGTTGTTTCACTCCAAATAGACAGGCAGGGAGGAGATCCGAAGTAAAACAGTCTTTCTAAGAAGCATAGGACTTGTTTAACTCTGAAAATAATTATACCTCAGGAAACCAGATGTAATTACTTGGTTCTGTAGTGAAATTTATCATTGTGGAATAGGAATATATTTCTGCTTAGTTTTAGGTATCAGTTCTTGCTTAATGCCACCTTTGCATTCTGAATAAAGTATTCGTTGCCTAAGAATGAGACAGAAGAAATAAGGTCACCGCACATGAAACATCAGCTCCAAAGGGCATGTGTTTTTTTGTTAGATGAGTCTTATGGCTATAGATTGGTTAATTTGGGGGAAGAATGTTATATGTGCTTTAAATCAAGCTTTTAGCCGAGATTTAGAAACCACCTATTTTGATGCCACGGGAGTTAAAAACAGGCTTTTGATATAGACGTATAGAGAAGTCTGACTTAATTGAAGCAGAATAAGGTAACATTTTGAAAAGCTAGGTGAGTTTACAAATATAAATATATTATAAAGACATGAGTGACTAGAAAAGAAAGGATAAGAAGTGATTATAGCACTCGTTAAATATACTCCATTTTATCAGACCTCATCCGGATAGGAACAGGGCCTGTGTGTGTGTGTGTGTGTGTGTGTGTGTGTGTGTGTGTGTGTGTGTGTGTGTGTGTGTGTGTGTGTGTGAGAATGTGTTTGTGAATGACAGAGATGGAGGTTGTTTATGTTTGATTGTGTCAGGAAGACTGGACTCTTTTTGGGGCTGAGGAAACCGAGGTAGAACCAGCCATTGGCATCATTTCCCCCCATTTTATTTATGAGTGAATTGTAACATTAAAAAGAGGAATAGTAAGATGCAGTAAAAAGTGACCAGTAATTTCTCTGAGTAAAATGTGTTACAGATTCTTTTAATTTTGTTCTTTATTCTTTTCTATATTTTTCCAGGTTTTACGCAGTTATGCATTATTCTTATCAAACAAAGCATAAACAGGTATATAGAAGAGACCCAAAGTTTAAGAGGCCTTTAAGTATCTATTTATTTGAGAGAGAGAGAGAACAAGAGCAGGGGGAGGGGCAGAGGGAGGAGCAGACTCCCTGCTGAGCAGGGAGCCCGATGCGGGGCCCAATCCCAGGACCCTGAGATCGTGACCTGATCCGAAGGCAGACGCTTAACTGCTTAACTGACTGAGCCACCCAGGCGCCCCTAAGTAGTCTTTTAGGTATACTGCTATTTTTGCCATATAAAGTAATTTTTAGTCAACTGATAATACAAACTCTTTAAGTTTAAAATTAAATTACTAGCAATGTTAGACTTTTTAACCATGGGCATAAGAGGGAATTCACACAAAAAATTAGAAATAAGTTTTTCTAAGGAGAATTTTAGTTTATAAAAAAAGAGAAAAGGAATGTAGCAGTCTTCAGAGAGCTTAATGAGGTTTGAACTACCTTGATTATTTGATTCATTCTCTAAAAATTTTTGCCCTGTCTTGTACCAACAAAGATTTCAGACAGATGACATAGATATATATAATAGAGTCAGAATAAATTTGAATTAAGATCTAAGGGGCAAAGAGATAAAGGAAGGAAAATAAGATGAATCAGAGTTAAAGTTAATAAAACTAAGGTAATTATGGATTAAGTATGGCAAAAATAAGTACCTTTATCTGTGCAGTTATTTTATATCACATGTCTAAATGTATAAGCTGCTCTATTTTTTAATATACTCACAGCTGTAAGAGGATATGGATTTGCACTGAAATCGATACTGAAATGTTTGCTAACATCTATATATTTACAAACATTTTGGCCTCTTATGTAATGAATGAGAGTATAATTGTTTTGAGCACCTTAAGCTCTTTGCTATTGTGTTAAAACATGATGATGATGATAGTAACAGTGAGATCACTTTCATTATGCTCTTACAGGAGTGTGTGTTTTGCAGTGAAAAATTAGAAAAAATTTCATCTCAGCTTTAGTCTGAACTTGGTCTATTGCTCCTTTTCTCATTGCATTATTTACCTCCTCAAAACCACTCAAAGTGCAACTCTCCACGTGGTTTAGCCACGAAATAAAGAATCAGAGTATTATGTTTTCTGCCTCATTTCAGTAAGGATCTGAGAGGTTTACATGTTGGATTTTAAAACTAAGTATTCATTTTCCCAAAGGAATTAAAAACTTAGGTCCTGACAAAAACCTACACCCAAGTGTTTATAGCAGCAGTATTCATAATTGCCAAAACTTGGAAGCAGCCTAGATGTTCTCTAGTAAGTAAACAAACTGTGCTTTATGCAGACAATGGAATATTACCCAAATTCTGCTAAAGTATAAAAAGAGATAAAACCACCTTAAGTGCATGTTACTGAATGAAACATGCCAATCTGAAATGACCACATTCCAAGGAGATAAAAGACCTGTATTCTGAAAACTAAGACATTGATGAAAGGATTTGAAGAGGACACAAACAAATGGAAAGATACTCCATGCTCATAGATTGGAAGAATTAATATTGTAAAAATGTCCATACTCTCCAAAGCAATCTACAGATTCAGTGCAATCCCTATTAAAATGCCAATAACATTTTTCACAGAAACTAGAACAAATGATCCTAACATTTGTGTGGAACCACAAAAGACCTATGAATAGCCAGAGCAGTCTTGAGAAAGAACAAAAGCTGAATGTATCACCATCCCAGATTTCAAGATACGCTACAATGCTATAGCAATCAAAACAGTCTGGTACTGGCAGGAAAACAGATACATAGATCAGTAAAACAGAATAGTGCAGAAATAAACCCGTGGTTATATGGTCAATTAATCTATGACAAAGAAGGCGAGAATATACAATGAGGAAAAGACAGTCTTTTTTATAAATGGCGCTGGGCAAACTGGATAGCTACATGCAAAAGAATGAAGCTGGACCACTTTTTTACACCCTATACGAAAATAAACTCAAAATGGATTAAAGACCTAAATGTGTGACCCGAAATCATAACACTCTTAAAAGAAGACATAGGCGATCATCTGTTGGACATGGGCCTTAGCAGCATATTTATGGGTATGTCTCCTCAGGCAAGAGAAACAAAAACAAAAATGAGCGATTGGGACTACACAGAAACAAAAAGCTTTTGCAAACAGAACAAAATGAAAAGGCAGTTTACTGAATAGGAGAAGACATTTGCAAATGATACATCCGATAAAGGTTAATATCCAAAATATATAAAGAACTTCTACAACTCAACACCAAAAAAAACAATCCAATGAAAACATGGGCAGAGGACCTGAATGGACATTTTTCCAAAGAAGACATACAGGCACATGAAAAGATGCTCATCATTACTAATCATCAGGGAAATAAAGATCAAAACCATGAGACGTCACCTCATACCCGTAAGAATGACTAGTATCAAAAGACAAGAAATAACAAGTGTAGGTGAGCATGTAGAGAAAAGGGAGCCCTCATGCACTGTGGGTGGGACTGTAACTGGGTGCAGCCACTGTGGAAAACAGTATGGAGGTTCCTCAAAAAATTAAAAGTAGACCATCTGATCCAGTGATTTCACTATGGGTTATTTACCCAAAGAAAAACACCAATTCAAAAAGATATGTACCCCTATATTTATTGCAGTATTATTTACATTAGCCAAGATATGGAAGCAACCCACATATCCATTGATTGACGTGTGGGTAGAGAAATAGAGAAGAGTGATATATGTATATAAAATGGAATATTATTCAGCCATAAAAAGGAATGAGAGCTTGCCACTTGCAACAACATGGATGGACCTAGAGAGGGCATTATGCTGAGTGAAATAAGACAGAGAAAGACAAATACCATATGATTTCACTTGTATGTGGAATCTAAAAACAAAAAGTAGATACAGAGAACCAACTGGTGGTTGCCAGAGGGGAGGTGAGTAGGGGGATGGGCAAAATAGGTGGGTTAGGAGGTGCAAGCTTCCAGTTGTAAATATTTTAAAAGAAAAAAACCCCAAGTGAATCAGATATTGTTTAAACATATAAGAAAATATGAAAGAATAAGCAGATGAATCAGTGTACAAACAGGAATAGAATTGAATAAAATATAGTAGATCAAATGAAATAAACTAATATTCTGGATTCAGAAACAAAAAACCCAAAATAAATTCCTAAACCTCATTTTCAGATCTACTAAATGAGACTCTCTTCACCTGATCTGGCTTCATGGATGGATGGATGCTTGCTTGCTTGCTTGTTTTATCAGTCCTCCACTGGGAATGATGTCAGCCAAGATAAAGAACTACTATCCTAAAATTAAGGATGGTAATAATAGGTGTGGTTCACTAAGTTGTGCACAATAGGAGACAGGAACTTTTAATTCACCGTTTTTACCTCCTAGAACTATTTCTGGCATATAGTAGGTACACAGCAAATATTTGTGGAATGAATCCTGTGTTCTTCATTTGTTTTCTAGAACAGGTCTTCCATTTGAACCAGGTAGCTGTTGCACTGTTTCCTCTTCCTAGGAATAATTCTGTACCCCTAACGGTACTGCTCTGCAGCCAACCCCTCCTTTCATTTACTGTCACCTTCAGGAAAACAGCTTAGGCAGGACAGAGTCCCACGGTACCCTCAGAGGAATGTCGGCTTCATGTTTCTTTGTACTACCTGGAGTTAATGGTGTGTTGTAGGCATGGAATGGTTGGGGCTTTGTTAGAAGGCATACTTGGCTTAGAATTGATCTGGCTTTGTCACTTGCTAGCTATTTGCTTTTAGTATTCCCTGAATCTCTGTATCGTCTGTAAAATAGGTATTTTAATTCTCTTTATTAAATATTAAAAGTAGCCTAGTTCATTTCTTAACACCTCAGGGTAACGGTTACCCTTGTTACTTGAATATTTTTGCTCTCTCCCTCCTGTCGTCTTAGGATCACCTTTCATCCAGGATGTCCCCTTCTC
The DNA here is from genome assembly GCF_003265705.2 of Callorhinus ursinus. NCBI lineage: Eukaryota > Metazoa > Chordata > Mammalia > Carnivora > Otariidae > Callorhinus > Callorhinus ursinus. The sequence goes on along the minus strand of NW_027397063.1, from coordinate 83,709,988 downwards.
TAAACCCTTATCTCTCTACCCTCCTCTGCAGTGACCCTCCTCCTTCCTTCCAGCCCTCCTCCTGCAGCTCCTGCCCTGTAAGCCAGAAGTGTCTTCCTTCTGCTCAGACCACCTTACACTTTGACAGCTACACCCTGCATTCCCGGACATGTGTATACTTTGCTAAATGATCACGACACTCAGTTTCATCGCTGTCTGTCACCACACAAAGTGACCAAAAATTTTTTCTTTTGATGACAACTTTTGAGATTCACTTCCTTAGCAACTTTAAGATTTGCAATACATTATTCTTGACTGTAGTCAGTGTGCCGCACACTGCCTCCCTGTGACTTCACTCGTTCTGTAACTGGAGGTCTGTTCTTCTTGATCCCCTTCACCTGTTTCCCCCATCAGCTAATCCCCTTCCTCTCTGGCAACCACCAGGCTTTTCTCTGTATCTGTTTGGTTTTATTTGTTCATTTGTTTGGGGTTTTTAGATTCCACATGTAAGTAAAATCATACAGTATTTATTTATCTTTCTCTGTCTGACTTATTTCAGTTAGCATAGTACCCTCTAGGGACATCCATGTTGTTGCAGATGGCAAGATTTCCTTCTTTTTTATGGCTGAGTAATATTCCTGTGTGTGTGTGTGTGTGTGTGTGTGTGCGTGCGCGCACATCATTTATTTTCAGTGCATCTGTCAGTGAACACTTGGGTTGATTCCATATCATGGCTACTATAAATAATGGTGCAATGAACAGAGAGCTGCATGTATCTTTTCAAATTAGTGTTTTTGTTTTCTTTGGATGAATACTCCATAGTGAGGAATTGCTGAATCATATGGTCTGGAAAAATTTGTTCTCATCTGCAGAATATTGCCCAATGGATGGGTCTCGAGACTGTTCTGTGGCCAAGACCCAGTTAAAAGTTCATCTTGGAGACTAAAGAACTTGTGTGTGTCACTGAGTGAGAGGGAAGTTTCATTCCTTCCCTTTTATCCTCAATAAGAACCAAAGCATATGACATTAAGGAAGTTACCCAGCAGTTACAGGTTGGAAACTGAAATCCCGCAATTTTCAATCTGAGTTGTAGTTCCATTATCATACATCCTCAGAAAGGAGAAAAGGGTTACCTACTAGTGCTGTTTTGGAAAGGATTATGTGAATCCAGAGTGAAAAATAATAACTTTGATGAGGATCCAGTCTGATAATAGGAAAAAGACCTAAGCAATCCCTTTAATTATGGGTATGTGTGTCTGTGCCTGTATCTGGGATGGGACAGGGAGAGAGAGAGAGAGAGAGAGAGAGAGAGAGAACGTCAAACATGCTAACTCAAAATCTCCACTTTATGTGTAGAGGTATGTTGTGTGTACAGTTGATCCTGCTGACCTTTACCTCATCTGCAGGTTTATCCCAGCAGTGAGGATGTCTTTCTCACTCATTACTTGTACATTTTAAAACTTGAGTGGAATTGTTAGATACAGTAGTATATGTTTTGGATTGTGTGATACACAAGTCATTTCACTAGGCTCAGTTTTCCTTCAGTAAGATGAACAGGTGAATTAGGGTCAGTGATTTTCAAAATCTTATCCATGAGTAGGTCCTCCTTTTTCAAACACTTTTGTATAGATCCCAATTAAATACAGATCCTTATTTCCCATACCACCATCCTAAGTGTTCATGTGTGCACGCGCGCGCACACACACACGCACGCGCACACACACACACACACACACACACACACACACACTCTGAAATCAGATAAAGTTGGTACTGCTATGGTTGGAGCGGGGAACCTAAGTACTTGATAGCATCCACAAGACTTTCCCAGAGGTGAGGCCCTCATCTAGACCCCGGCTCCTTGGTCTGAGACCCGCAGCTTCACCACTATGTAGGGGCTTGTGAGATTCATGTACGCTCATGATCTGCCCCAGCCCTAAACAACAGCCTGTGGAGCGTGGGGCCCAGCAATGTGTGTTTTTCTAGGCTCTCCTGGTGGGGGGTAAGCAAGTAATGCTTGAGAGCCTCTGGTCCTTTGAGTGCCAAGCAATTTTTTTTTTTGATTTCTTTAATTAACACAAAATGTATTATTTGTTTCAGGGGTACAGGTCTGTGATTCATCAGTCTTACACAATTCACAGCGCTCACCATAGCACATACCCTCCCCAGTGTCCATCAGCCAGCCACCCCATCCCTCCCACCGCCCTCCTCTCCAGCAACCCTCAGTTTGTTTCCTGAGATTAAGGGTCTCTTATGGTTTTGTCTCCCTCTCTGGTTTCATCTTGTTTCATTTTTCCCTTCCCTTCCCCTACGATCCTCTGTCTTGTTTCTCAAATTCCTCGTATCAGTGAGGTCATATGATACTTGTCTTTCTCTGAATGACTTATTTCACTTAGCATAGTACCCTCTAGTTCCATCCACATTGTTGCAAATGGCAAGATTTCATTCCTTTTGATGGCTGCATAATATTCCATTGTATTTATACACCACATCTTCTTTATCCATTCATCTGTTGATGGACATCTTGGCTCTTTCCATAGTTTGGCTATTGTGGACATTGCTGCTATAAACATTGGGGTGCATGTGCCCCGTCGGATCACTACATTTGTATCTTTGGGATAAATACCCAGTAGTGCAATTGCTGGGTCGTAGGGTAGCTCTATTTTCAACTTTTTGAGGAATCTCCATACTGTTTTCCGGAGTGGCTGCACCAGCTTGCATTCCCATCAACAGTGTAGGAGGGTTCCCCTTTCTCCCCATCATTGCCTGTTGTTTCCTGACTTGTTAATTTTAGCCTTTCTGATGGGTGTAAGGTGGTATCTCATTGAAGGTTTTGATTTGGATTTCCCTGCTGCCAACTGATGTTGAGCACTTTTTTATATATCTGTTGGCCATTTGGAGGTCTCCTTTGCAGAAGTGTCTGTTCATGTCTTCTGATCCCATTTCTTGATTGGATTATTTGTTCTTTGGGTGTTGAGTTTGATAAGTTCTTTATAGATTTTGGATACTAGCCCTTTATCTGATATGTCATTTGCAAATATCTTCTCCCATTCTATCGGTTGTCTTTTGGTTTTGTTGACTGTTTCCTTTGCTGTCCAAGCAATTTTTAACTGAGTTCTTAATGGACATCTTATATAATACCCAGTGCACGTGATGTAGTGAGCACTGGGTATTATATAAGATTGATGCATCACTGACCTCTACCTCTGAAAGTACTAATACGTTATATGTTAATGAATTGAATTTAAATTGAAAAAATACAATAAAATAGAGGGACCCTGGGAGGCATTCAGTTAAAACAGTGGATTTAAGTTAAGGCATATTCCTTTTGTAGTATATGGTATAACGAGAAGCATGTAGTGTTGATGGAAGAATTCCAGTTGTGTCACTAACATATAGGTAGTAGCTGATGTGGAGGCCTCTAGAACTTTCAGTCCCATGTGGGAAGGAATTGGGACAAAACGGTGAGAATTCCAAATATAGAAGAAAACGAGGATACAGCATACTTTTGGCATTTGACCTTTGACCTTTGGGATTGTTGACAATCCAAAGATTAAGTTATACTTTAGATGAAATTCCACCGCATAGAGTCATAATTTCTGATTGTAACATTGGAAGCTGGTGACAAAAGCGTTATTCTTGTGCTTTTCTCCTTCAGAGATCACAAATTGCCTTCTGGCCTGAGTAGTTTCCCTTATTATCACGTTTTTGTGTTCTAATTCCTTCTCAGCTGGTCCTCCCCGACATTTTTTTCTCTTTTATATTTTGCTATCACTGCTCAGGAACCAGAATCTGACTCCAATGTCTGTTTACCCAAACTTAGCTTAAAAGCTCATTCATTCTTGCAGATAAGAATTACAGTAGTAAGTCGGGGATGGTGTTTTCCTTTAGAGGTCTGAGATTGTGAACATTTGGGAGGCCTTGTAGTTTTCTCCTCTTGCTGGATGGCATGGGCTCCGGGAGGGGGTGGCTGCATCCACCTGGGCCGGGCCTGGGACAGTGGTCCCCTTTGTTTGGAAGGAGGAACTGAATGTTAATAAGGTCTGGAATGTTGGTAGTCAAGGCAGATTTTCTTCTGGAATCTTCTGGTCTTGGCTCCCTATAAGAGATAACCCTGGTGCTTTTCTGGGCTTGCACACTTTGCAAATGGCCTATGGCTTCTTTCACTTGCACGCTCTTCCATCTCCTGAGCACATATCCTCCTAGGCTTGCTTGAACAGGGTGTCTGGGAAGAGAGTCTGGTTGAGGCGGGGCTATGGGGTTTCTCCTTGCTCCTGCACCGTGCACTTTCCGCACTGCACTTGAAAATGTGCAGCTTCTAGATGGATTCCCATCAATGCGCCATCTCTCAAGTCTGTCGCTGCAGATAAATCCTGTGTGTTTTCACTTGTCTGCAGCTGTGGATGAATCCTAAGCATGGCAAAAATATCCAGAAAACATGAAAAAAATTAAAAGTGAGCTCAGGTCAGTGGAATTCACCCATCTTTCTGCCAAGTACAGTCTGAAAGTGAAAATAGTCCAAACAAGGCCAAATAACTTCATTTTTTTTTTGTTTTTTTTTTTTTAAAGGACGATATGTGGACCCCTGGCTCAAAATGCCAACAGACATTCTTTCTAGCAGGAAACTGGGCAATTAACACCCTCTTTTCCATTTCAGAGGTGGGCTGCCAGATCCATTCTTGGGTTTTGGAGGTCCCTGAGTGATGCTGGTGGAGATCTGAGCAGACTTCCTGCAACAGCTCCCTACCCATGGGATGGCAAAGGAGACAAGCCTGGGGATAGAAGGCTGTTTTCAGAAGGAATGTGCTGTTTGTTGACATGTGCTTTCTGACCTGGACATTATCCTCTGAAGGCCTGAGCTGGAGAAACCCAACTACGAATAACTCTCTTTTCTGTTAAGAGTCCAGTATGCTGATTTTTTTTTTCCCTTCCAGAGGCCTGCGTGTGGCTCCACAAGGCGGAAACTAGGGTGGCCCAAGTTCTTGCTCATGTGTAGGTGTGTCTTTATCAAGGCCCATCACTTATCTCTCTGCCTTTTGCCCCTCTTCTTCCCCCCCGCTCGCATTGTTCTTGCAGTCTGGAATGTTTTAAAGATGTTAACGATGTGATTCTTAGGACAGACAGGATGAGACATATTTGTCATGTCAGTTGAAGGAATCCTAACCCATGAAATCATACTTGAAGTTTCACATTTTTCCCTTAACATATAAAAAGACAGATAACATGTGAAAGCATTCTTTGAGTTTTCTTTTTGAAATGAATGTTCACCCGAAGACTGAGGGCGGAATTTTGATTAGTTTTACCATATGTAGTAATTAACTGCGCGCACCCATATTATTTTCTCTGCCTTTTTGCTTTCTTGGGAACTGGTCCTAGCGGCACTTAGATGACATCAGAACCCGTGTTGGTAAAATACATAGCATTCCAAAGAACCCTTTTAAACAGCAGGTATAAGTGATGACATGGTTTGTTTCTGGTACATATGTAACCTTCAATTTTATTGAATTGAAACTTTTAGATGCTATTCTCTAATTTAGCTAAGTTGAATTCTGAATTTTCCTGGGTCAGAGGTCATCATCACCCATGTGCCTGACTTAGAAGCAGAATGACTTATTAGCTGGGACCCTGCAGTTCTTGGTTTTGTCCCAAGCCTGCCACTAGAGAGCTGTGTGCCTTTGGGCCAGATAGTTCATCTCTCAAAGCTTCCGTTTCTTCATGTGTGTATAAAATGGGGGTAATTAATAGCACTTAGTCAGAGACTGTTGTGAGCTCTCCATTACAGTTTCAGACGCTACGTGCTTTAAGAATGTTACAGAGCATGGGTGAAGAAAGACCATGACATGTTTCTGCTTATGAGAACTGCCTCCTGTGGGTCATGTTAGCAGAACCCCAGCAGCCTGGGAGCATGCCCCTCAGAGTGCCGACGGGCGAGGCATCCTGCAGTCGGTGTCAGTGCTGAGTAAAGACTTGAGATACGAGAGGATTCTGTGGAGCATCCAGGCCCCCCAAAATTCTCTTCGCTATGGCTACCCATAAACAACCTGAAGAATCCCGAGCCAGAATGAAATTCAGCCCTCTCTCCTTGTCTTTCCTCTGCCTCCTCTGGGCGGGATTCCTTTCTGAGATTGAGGAGGAGAGCGTGCCGGGTCCGCTTGATTCCCTGTCTGAACCTGCTCAGCTGACTGACTGCTTTAGATTGTTTGGCTGGTGTTGGGACGAAGAGGGAAACAGGCTGGCTGGCGATGCTTTGGGCAAACAACAGCTTGCTTGTATTTCCTTTGCCAGCACTGAGACTGCTTGCTGTAGGCCAGTTAGTTAACCCAAGTGGATAAGCTAACTGGGAAACCTAACTAGGAAATCTTTCACAATTTTTCCTTACACCTCAGAGGTTGTACCACCATCACTTCCACCTCCCGTTGCTCATATCCTGGTGGGCATACGTTGTGTCGTTGCTACCTCCAGAAGGCACAGAGATATGAATAGAAAAGATGGTCGTGGGGTAGGGGAACAGAGGACAGCCTCACGGAGGCTGGCCACCACCTGGGGTGTGGAGCCGGAAACCATTTCTGTTAGTACTCCATTGAAATAGTCTCACCATTTGTGATGGAATTTGGGCAACTTCCCAGCTGTTATGTCAGCATTGGTCATGTCACTGGATCTCCTTCTATGGAATGGTCCCCTGGGATCCCTCCCTATAACTGCTACATGAAGAGGCAGGGTTTTGTAGGCTCAGTGCGTTATAATGTGACAGTTGTCGTCAGAAAAGGTCATCTTTTCTGCCATGACCAGCCTTGGCTTTTAGTTCAGTTTACATTGTCAGACACACCACACACCACAAACACCCCACATTGTCTCAGACTGTATTACCCTCTTCCAGCTTGGGGTGCTTTAATAAGACCTTGAAGTCCTATTTAAAGAAATGAGTGGAGAACGCAAGTCTGAAATAGGACTGGTCCAAGGGAAACAATAGTGATGCCAGCTTAGTGCTTGTGATTTAGGATTTACACAATAAACTGTAAATGTCTCTGCAGTTGATTATAAAATTTCCTCTCCCCCCCACCGAATTTGCATTCCAAAAAAAACTCCTCCCCCCACCCCACCTCCAAGATCTTAACTCCTTTCCAGCTGCATCAGAAGAATGGGGCATTCCATGTAGGTGTTCTGCTCAGAAAAGGGCAGGAAAGACCAGGTAATAGTGGTGGGGATGATTTGTTCCAGGCACAAAAGGGAATTGTGGTGGTTTAGGGAGACTGTGGAAAATCAGGAGGCAGAGAGGAAAGAGAAGGGCCTCCAGGGAGTGAGGCAGTGAAATAAAGGAAGTTGTAGAAGTAGGAGAACAAGGCGAATAAAAGGAGCAAACACAGTAGACAGGGACGATTAGATGGAATGTGCAATAACATTCATTTGAGACGCAGAAAATCAGAGGGGATTCATGGTTCCATTTCTGCACCTTCCATTTCTCTTCACCGGGTGAACATTTTCCAGCGGAGTAGGGTGGAGAGGGGAGAACCTCCTTGCTCCATTGTGGTCTTTGAGCCTTTCTATTGGCGGTCCACTTTGAACACATTTCCATGTGAATAAAACTCTCTTCCTATCTGGGCTTTCCTCACACTTGGGCCTTCCTCCTGTGCTGGATTAGAGCATTTCCTGCCAGGGTACCTGGATCTGATAAGCAAAATAAAAATTCAGTCTTTTGTGTAGAAGTTTGAAAGGAGTTAGCAGCACATTATATTGAGGGAGTAGGTTTTTGAATAGTGACCTGTAGTTCAAGTGATGTTTTAAGAGTTTTGATGTGCTTAAAAACTGGAGTTCTCTTTTTTGGTTTTAGCTTAAAAACTAACAAGGAAAGGGTTTATCCTTACCCTCGGGTCAGTGTGCTTTTGTTAAAAGTAGCCAGCTTTCACTGAAGATGGTGTGATTACTTTCAGGTCCTGTTACAATAAAATGCAGTTGTGTTTTTTTCTGAATAAAGTTCTCTCTTTCTTACCTTTAGATATATTAAGAAAGAGTGTGGATGGCATTTCTATTAAATGACCAAATTTTGCTTTCTAGACTTAACTAGAATTACCCCATGAAAGCAACATGAGGAAGTAAGAGGGAAGAGCTAGGTCTACCAACAGTTGTTTTTTGTTTTTTTGTTTTTTTTTTAAATTTTCACAAGTGCATTTATTACTGCTAGTTTTACTTCACACAGTGAACTTACATTGACCTCTTTTCCCCTGTTATTTGAAAAGACACATAATGATTCTATGGTACAGGAAGATCCTTCAAACCAAGAGGGATGGAGAAATTGCCATATTTTGGTTCACCGAGTTCCTCAAAACTATTTAAGTATTTTGCCAAACACATTAAAAAAAATATTTAGTCTTTCACAAAGATTTATATTTTGGTGGAATGTTGCTCCAAGGAATTCCATAAGATATCAGCATCTCTTGAAAACTGGCTAAAAATCATGTCAAATTAAATCAAAAATGGTTATTAGTGCCTTAACTCTTCAGCTATCAAGTTTTTTTTAAACATACTGATACCATTAATATTATTTACTTTTCACAGTATCATTTATGAAAAGATGGCTCCAATTTGATTGCAGTTTTCATGAAACTACGTTTTCATTTCCTTGAAGGTTTCCGCGTCCATGAAGTATTACTCTACGTTGATTCCTCTGGATTTAGTGGATTCAACAGCCTCCAGAAGATAATGTGTGAGGGCAAAGCTGTCTCTATTAAGTATTAGTGTTTTACAAAGGAAGGTTCTATTTTAGGTGGTAAAGAGACATGCATTGTAGAATCAGTAAGCTTTCCTGCTGATTTGCATGAGTCTGCAGTGTATAAGCCTGTTTGCTGCATCATTTCTTCTGAACCATTCAAAGGCCAGTTGGTTCGCCTGCTTTGTTCCTGCTATACATTGTTGGAATGCGAGATACTCACAGTCCTCTTTTATACACTAGCCTCTCTACATAAGCTTTCAGAACTTTGGTTTTCTGCACTCGATAATCTGTGGGATGTTGTATACCCGGAAATTAGGATTCTCACACATTCTTCTCTTTTTCTCCTACTTTATACTTTATTCCTTGCATTTTTTTTTAGCTCTGTGAATTCATTTATTTCCCCTTCTCTGATACTGCCTTCCTTGACTTGCTATATTTATCATCACTGATACTTTTAAAATTCAGAACTTTTTATTCATTCATTTGTTCATTTATGGCTGGGGTATTTTCATTTTGTTTTGCTTTCAAGGAAGTAGAAGAATGTCTCTTGTACTTGATTTTTACCATAGCTCTCCACCCACTTTTGAAGAAGAAAAGTTCGAGACTTGCGCTTATTTTAAGACTAGGTTTCAAGCTCATGGAGCTCATCTGAGGAAGACGATAAAGATAGCCCTTTAGTTTAAGTTCATGGCCCTTCTTTTACAGGATTGTGATCCATGTGGTTGATTATCTGTGTCCCCTGATGTTCCCGTTTCCTTCCTGCTTGCCCCTTTTGTCCATGTTGTTCTTCAGTAATGTCCCCAGTGAGTAACCAGCCTGGGCGAGAGGATAAAAGGGGGGATGTGTCCAGATTGCTCCTGTTCATAGCTCTAGTAAAGGTTGCGTGTTTGAGGAGAACCTGACACTTAGCTTCAGGGTTCATTCATAATATGAATAGGTCCGTAGGAAACTGGCTTTCGGGGGGTCAAAAACCATTGATTAGAAATTTTATGATTTAGGGCCCCTGGGTGGCTCAGTCGGTTAAGCCTCTACCTTCAGCTCAGGTCATGATCCCAGGGGCCTGGGATCGAGCCCTGCATGGGGCCCCCTGCTTGGTGGGTAGTCTGCTTCTCCCTCTGCTCCCCCCATGCCGTGTGCTCGCTCTCTCTTGCAAAAATAAATAAAATCTTTTTAAAAAAGAAATTTTATGATTTAAAAAAAAATTTATGCTTCAACTCAATATTCCAGATCTCTGGTATGATTGATAACCATAAGTATCCTACAGTGTGTATCTCTGTTCTGTTTTTTCACCCATTGCTATGCCTCTTTCAACGTTAAGAAAGAGTGAGAGGCTTAGGAAGACAAAACCATGAACACTGAGAAATGGAGATGATTTGCCCAATTAATAGGCTAGTTTTTGTGAGCCAGCATATCACAAGTGATAATTTTTTAAAGATTTTATTTATTTATTTGAGAGAGAGGGAGAGTGCATGTGCACACACAAGTTGTGGGGGAGGGGCAGGGAGCCAGTGGCGGGGGGAGACCCCCCGCTGAGCAGGGAGCCTGATGCCAGGCCTCGATTCCAGGACCCCTGATCATGACCTGAGCTGAAGGCAGATGCTTAACTGGCTTAACTGACTGTGTCACCCAGGTGCCCCACAAGTGATATTTTTGGGGATCAGTGGATCAGTTACCTGTTTAAGGCAGGATATTGATGGATTTTAGAAAGATACCGTGGCATAAGATGGAATAAGGTTACAGTGTCCAAGATGTTTACTTGAAAACAGTGGCTAGAGTCCCATTGATTAATGCTGGTGACTGAGACACCAAAATGAAAAATAAACCATCCCTAGACAAGTGATATCATAGGTAACGATTATGTTAATTATACGTTATTTAGTTGGTGGTTTTGTTCCTGGAAAATTACTTTTTTTTTTTTCCAAGAGGAATTTTGAGGCATTGGAGAGGTGAATGTTTTGTGGAAACTCTTGTGTGTAATTTTTCAGTTTTATCCGACTTCATAAGTCTTCAGGGAATATTTTCAGGCCTAGATTTATGGGCACTGTACATAGTATCTGCTACCAAAAGAACATTCTGCCATCAGGCTCATTGGAAAGCATCTTGTCTGTCTTTTTGTTACAGTGTTGTGAGCAGATGTTCCCTCAGCATTTTGGAATCATTTTAATGCACAAGATGGAAAAAATGAAAAATCAAAAGAGAAAGATAGGCATAAATTTCTGTGACAAAGAAACTGTATTTGAGCAGGGATAGACATCAATATTTTCAATCTTTTTTATCCCTGTGCTAGATTTGGGATAAAACAGTGTGGTGACAGGCTGTTGTCACACCTTAAAAATTCAACAGCAAATTCCAGTTCTGTATCATTAGGAGAATGGATTCAAAATAAAAGTTTGTGATTAAACTCTAGCACAGTCCTGGCACATAGGATGAACTCAGTTCATTTAATTTGGCTTTGTTCTTTCTTCATATCGAATTAACCACTGTCCGTGAAGAAGCTTAGCACGGCAGAGCGTATCTCTGATAGGCTGTGTGTTAGCTTCCTGGGGACTAACAAGTTTCCATACAGTCAGTGTTTAAAACAACAAAAACTTAATCTCTTCCAGTTCTGGAGAGAATCTAGAGAGGACCATCTGGGAGGTCAGAAGTCTGAAATCGGTGTCACTGAGCTGAAATCAAGGTGGTGGCAGGTCGAGCTCCCTCCAAAGGCTCTAGGGAAGAATCTGTCAGCTCTTCCAGCTGGTGGCTGCCAGATGGCCTTGGCTTGTGGCTGCACCACTCCCACCATCTTCAAGAGCAGCATCTTCTAACCTCTCTCTGCTCTGTCTTCACACTGTCTTCCCCTCTCAATATGTCAGATCTTCTCCTGCCGCCTCCTTACGCGAATACGTATTATTTAAATGAAGGCCCACTCAGGTAATCCAGGGTAATTGGGCACATCTCAGAATCCTTAATCACCTTTCCAAAGATTTGGCCGCATAAAGGCAATATTCACAGGTTCCAGGGATTGCGATATGGCTATCCTTTGGGGGCTGTTTTCAGCCTCACCACAGACTACTTTCAGTATCACCAGGCCAGAGCCAGCCCCTTAAGCCTGCTTACTATTTAGGCATGATGGAGGTAGTCCTTCACCTGTCCTAGCACTCACCACAGGCTTTTCAGTGACTTAACAGTTAATATAAATGGCCACTAGCCTCACTGAGTATCTGTTTCTTGTAACATAGGCCAAGAAGCATTTAGCAGAGCTACCTCCTCTCTATCGTAGTTGGCATTGGGGAAGTCTCTGCACAGTAAGTTAAGCTAGTTAAGGCAAGTCGCAAAGTTGAACGCTGTAACAATTGTTCACTTTAACTCTGAAAGTACAAGTGAGTTGTCTCATGCATGTGCATGCTTATAAACACGTAAGATGGCGGATATGTATTTTCAGGATGTATTTAATGGAAGTTAAATATCAGAATGTATATAATTACTTTTTTTTTTTTTTTAGATTTTATTGAGAGAGCATGAGCGAGCACGAACACGTGGGGGAGGGTCAGAGGGAGAAGGAGAAGCAGACTCCCTGTTGAGTGGGGAGCCCAATGCAGGGCTCCAAACCAGGACCCTGAGATCATGACCTGAGTCGAAGGCAGGCGTTTAACCAACTGAGCCACCCAGGTGCCCCTGTATAATTACTTTTAAGTGATGAATAGTTAATGGCATTTCCCAAGAAGTGAAAGAAACCTATTTGGAACTTTTTTTTTCCCCCCAGAAAGGAAACTAAGATAGTTTTCACCTAGCATAAGAGTCACAAAGCTTTTAAAATAATTTCTAATGAAGCTAATAATTCTGTGATGACAATGATCGATCATTATAGAATTCTTCTAAAGAAATTCCATACACACGGTGCTTATTAGGTATTGACTGGATAGCTAATAATATAGATTGATTACATGTGTCCTTTCTGTGGTGACTGTTATGTAGATGAGGTCTAGTAATTGGTTTAATTCTGAAGAAGAGTTAAATGGAGTGCGAGTTGTCATAGGGTTATAATTCTGCATCCTTGTTGTCTGTCTTGCTGTTTTAGATTATTGCCTGATGTAATAAAACTTTAGTCTTAAAGATTTCCTTTTTCACACTTTGGTGGGTGTTTTGCCTGAAATGGAAAGACACAGAAGATTTTAAACTTCATACAAGATAGTATTTTAAATCTGTGAAGGTTCTTTCTTCCTATTTTTCCTATTTTAAATCCGTTAAGGTTCTTTCCTATGATGGGAAATACATATCAAAGTTAAGTATATACTGTAGAACTCTGGCGTCTAAAGCAGATCACTGTTTGGATGAGCAAATTAGAACCCTGTATCTGCTGTAGGTTTGCAAAAATTACCTGGACAGTAATTATAGAATTAACATTACAAGGAGTCCAAAAGCAAGAGGTGAATGAGAATAATGAGGTTGAGGTACAAAGCCCAGATTGGTTAAATGAAGAACAAAGAAAATCTAGCGGGGGGTGGGGGGTGAGGTTTTGACTAGACATTGAGAACTCAGCTGGATTATCCAGTCTCAGCCAAGATGATAATGACAGAAGATAACAGGTGCAGATGCCATGCCAGTATGCAGATAGGAAATGGAGAAATTGAGGCTAAGCTACCAGTCCTGTAGATCACAGTCTTGCTTGTAGCAGGGTTGAAGCTCTAGCAGATGTGCTAGTTTAGTTGTATAATTAACTCTTAGGGTATTCAGAAAGGGGAAAAGAAGCTGAAGGGATCACATCATGTTACCTGCTTGGAATAGCTTCTCTAATCTTACTTTTGATGAATTTAAAACATGAAGTCTGTCCAATTTAAACCATTTAACTCTGCCCATAGTCATGAGCCTTTAGTTTTAGCTACTTACGTGTTTTTTCCATAAGAGTATCAATCACTTACCGCATATACTCTGCCCTGCCAGTTCCTTTTGGAACCAGTTTAAATGAGAAAAATGAAGGACTTTGGGAAAAACTATTTAAGTATGTCTGGTAAGTTGTTTTACTATTTGAGAACAACTCTGGAGACCAAAATACATTTTCCATTTAGTAGAATTTGGCTTTTTTTTGTGAGCCACAACATTCATGGAAATATGTTGAAATCTTCAATGTAGAGAATGACTTATTTCTTTTGGTATTACTTGCTGTCTAAAATGATGTTACCGTCTACACTACAATGTCTCTGATCAATAGCATTCGGACTACAATGAAACATGCTTATTGTGATCCACGTTTCTTCCTGTTCTGGATTCTTTTGATTGTAGAGCAAGTATGCTACAAACCCGTAATTTTCTATGGGATGTTGAATGCGTATTTTTTCGTCACTTGAGTTGCAACCAACTCTTTTAAGATATTAATACCGTATTCTAAAAAATCACATTGATTATTACGAGACAAGTAATACGTTTCTGAATATCTAAAACATACTTTATTAAACGTGACCCTTGTCCTAAATTTTCAGTGTTACTGTAGTCCTTGCTATTTTTTAAAGACTATTTTTTAGAGCAGTTTTAGGTTCATGGCAAAATTCAGAAGAAGGTACAGAGACTTCCCATATACAGTGCTTCTTTTTAAATCTGTGTGTGTGCATGTGTACTTTTCATAGAGTTTTTATTTCCTGAGCTAGTCTCTCTGCTTTAACTTTCGTTCCCTTACAATTCAGTCTCCCACAGCAACCGGGGAGACCTTGTTAAAACCCTCCGTGTTTTCCTTTCGAATTGAACATAAAGTGCAGACTTTTTACCCCATATCCAAAGTCTGCCTCAGCTGGCTGCTACCTTGGGTCCTTCCGGGCCTGTTCCAGCTCTCTGGGCTTGGGGCACACAGGGTTCCTCTCCAGTCTCTCTGACATGCGAGAGCCTCCGCTCTTTCTGTTCCCTCTGCGTCAGAAGTTCTCTTGTTCCTTTTGTGGGGGCGTTCTCCCTCATCCTTCCTGAAGCCCAAATGCTTCAGAGTCAGCGAGGCCTTCTCGGACTACTCCATCACATCACCCCTTCAAAAATGTCCCTCCTGGCACCTACCACTAGCTGAGCTCATCGTGTTTGTTCCTGAATATGTATGTTACCTATATTCACCACCCCCGCCCTGGAGTTCACACTTTGAATGTATTAGAAACGGATTGGAGTTTTCAGAAGTTCAAGTGCAGAGCTCATTCAGAGGGACTTCCAGGCAACCCTTATGGGTAATAGGAATTGCTCAATTTGTTTATTTAAAATTTTTCATTTTATAAGGGTTGAGTTAAAATACAGAATTCTATTGCTGTCGGAAGGAGTTACCAGATAGTTTATTATGAATGTTTGCATGCCAGACTTGCATAGCACGTAGCCTTGGATGCTTTTTTGAGGAGCTCACCTGCCAGGTAAGAATTTTATGCTGAGCCTCTTTCAGCCCCACAGATAAAGGCCCTTCCTATAAATGAAGTCTTAATATTTTCCCTACTGCTAAGTAAATGTAATAAACTGTCATCCCTGCACCCACCTCCCCCATTTTTGTTTACTAAGAATTAGCCTGTTTTAGAGGGTTCAGAGTCCATTTTCGCAGTCCAGTATCATTCCTATCATTAGCTGTTACCCTTAGGTGGAATCTGGACTTTGTGTTTTCCCTTATGCAATTTTCGTTGAGTTTCATGTAATTCATGAGTTGAAATTAAAACCTCACTCAGATACTCCTGACTGCATGGCAATAAATATATTTTGGAATGTTAAACCAGAGTTTTTGTATGGAAACTGATTCAACCTTTGGTTTTTAACTGTTGATTCCTTCCATAGTTTGGGGTTGTTTTTCAGACAACAGCTTTTAGTAGTCGGTTTCTCTTAGCCCTTTTATTAAAGAATCTTAAAGAAAAATGGTATTACAACTTTTGTATTACTTAGCACTTTTGGCCCTCAGAAGGTTTTTAAATGTGCTCATTCTAGTGAAAGATGAGATGAAAATCCTCTTTCCTGACTATTGGGAAACATTGTGGAACCTGACTTTTTAACCACTCTGTACTCGTGTTAGGGACTGTTTGCCCACTTGGTCCCACTTGGCTTTTCCAGCCAGAGCTTTCTCACGTGCTCATCATGCTTGGATGAGGGAGTTCCTAAGTGGACTTCTGGTCTGTGCCAGAAATAAAAATGGGCATGTATCACCTTCCAGATGCTAATAGAACGAGAGAGCAGCACATTTAACTTTGAGATTATTATTATCTGTCCACGTATGAAAGCATTCTCCACCAGATAGTACATTGACATTTTGGAACAAGGGTAGACTCTACCATCTTGGTTCAGAGAGACACACCCCCACCCCCACCCTAGTAATAGTGTTCTAGGAAAGAAAGCCTCTGTGATATGTAGCCTAGGAGATAAGCTTGTCCTGGAAGAACTCATCTGTAGAAGAAGAAAATCCTGGCCCTTATGATATTGTCACTGAGGTCCACATCACCACTGGGCTTGAGCAGAGACCTCTAATTCCAGCTTTTTTCTCAAAAGATTCTAGCAGTCTGAACTAAACCTATAGGAGATATTATAAACCTGTGTTTGCTTGAAAACCATGTTGTCACCAAGATCCAGAGTCAGAATCCTTCCTTCTCTTGCTCTCCGCAATAACTCTCTGAGGGTAGGGGATGGAAAGGTATTTCGGCATTTAAAAGTAATAAAACATAGTACCATGAGTCATGCTTGTGACTTTAATAAAATTTGGGTATTTTGTTTGGTTAGAACACCTTTTCTATTCCTGCATTAAGCTATGGTGACCACCTCTAGAGGGCCTAGCTAGAAACTGCCTTTAGTGCCTTAAGGAAAAAGTGGCTGAGCTTTGTGACAGTGGGGAACAGTTTACAGCACCCTGACCCTGTCTCTGGTCAGTGACCAACAGGCAGAGGTTATGGATTGCAGTGGGGTGACTGCTGCAGAAGACATAACCTCATTTTAGACCCAACTGGACTTGACCTTTATTTAGATGTTGCCTTTTACAAGTGTCAGGGAGTTTTTAATTTCACATTTCGGGCAAATATTCTTTATTTGAGCCTTTGGATTTTGCTGGAGAGCACAGAACCCTAAAAACTCAAGGTGATGACCTTGGAACTTCCTTAATTTCTGTCTTCCCATTCTTAATCTCTCTTCCAACTTCCTTTCGCTCCTCTGAAAATGAACATCTGCCAGAGAAATCAATTGTATGCTGCTTTCACTGGAGACTGGTGTCTCAGAATCAATCCTGGCAACTAATGTAAAGTAAAATTTGGAAGACACCCGGATTCTCATGGAGTTGTGCAAGCTGAAGTTATTAAAGAGGATTAGGGACCACAGCTGGTGAGCAGATGGAATGCTTCTAATTTCACAATCTTAGGTAGCAGTAAACCTAAATCTGCACAAAACCTATTTGGTGTTTCTCTAGTTCATTTCAGTTTATCCTACTGGAATAGAACCCTGGTCAAATGTGATACCTTAATTGTAGATGATGAGCCTTAATAGGTCACTCCCTTAGATGATGTCAGTCATGATTCGTTCGTGCAATTTCTAACTCCATTGCACATTGCATTGTAGTAACCACTATTTAATAATGTACTTATGTGAAGCTCAGTAGATTAAGGAGGAGAGAATAAGACTTTTACATTTCATTCAAAATGTAGAAATGAAGACTAGCTCACAATAACATGGTCAGTGTAATTACATTACAATGAAGACTAATTCACATTTCAGTAATTACAACTAAGTAGTTCAACTATTTGCTGCTGAAAGAAACTCCTGAATCCGTTTCCTTGACTCTTTCTTGTGTGTCCATTCCGTTAGAAATTCCTTTGCCATGCAGTCAGAAGAGTCCTTGAGGCCAGCCACCTTCCACTGCCCCGCAGCCTAAACATAGGCCACGCCCACCCCACCCCCCACCCCCCAGCCCCCCAGGTCCTCCCTCCATCTGTGCCAGCTTATGATGAGGGCCTTCTAACAGAGCAGCTGTTAATCTCAGAAACACAGGCCTGGGCCTCACCATTCACAAAGGAAAGTATTGGTGAGACTTTTGCTCAGTGGTTTTAAGAAGGTCAGATTGGGAACTCCATTCTGCTATTACTGTGCAAAGACATTAATACTATGTTTTAATGGCTGTTATTTCCTCTAAGAACAGAATTCATGTCTACTCTACAGTTGAGCCACTTCTCTAGCCTTACTGATGAAAGACTTAAGAAGAATGGTGGCTCTCCTTTTGAGCTAATGCCGGGTGTCTGAAAATCGAGCAAAACAGCTGGAGCCATAAATAAGTTGAGTAGTCTGGCTACACTGTGTACTAGCTGGTTGGGAAGAAAACAACACGCAGATATTTCAGGTGGCCCTGCACAGCAAACAGCTGTAGTTTATGGTCTAACATAGTCTGTCTTCTTTTGGAACCAGTATGTGCTTCTTGTCTAAAGCCACAGTCAGCTGCAAAACTGTTGTAACGTGTGTTCTGGAAGTAATTACTGCATAATAGTGTTCTAGCCTCAAAACATCCTAAACGATCCATTTCTATATGTGGGGGGAGAGAGGGAAAATACTATGTTACTGATGTATTATTGGCATGGAGTAGTCTGTAGAATTTTCATAGGAAGTGGTCTTTTTTTGGATCGGCTTTACAAATGATTTTCAGTAGCTTCTTTCTGGACTTCCAAATTGGCCTTCTGTAATTGGATGTGACCTCTTATGGAAGCGTAGTATAAACACATTTTAACTTTCAGTGTAATTATTTTGTACTGAACCAAGTAGTCTAGCAATCCCTTCAAACTGATGTGTTTATCTCTCAGAAGTAAAATTGTTCTCCCCATCCTCCCTTCTCTTAATCCCCTTGGATGTAGTGGATGGCAGGATGAGAGGAGGTTTTGGAGATTCTCCAAGAAAAAATAGCCTGAGAATCAGAAGACTGAGAGTTCTTTTTGATTTGTCTGGGTGATCGTCACCAAATTCTTAAAATCTCTAGTTTGCAGGGCCCATATGTAGAAAATGGATGTACTAATACCAAATATTACACTTGCGAATATATGGTCATGTGTTAGATTCCTAGGGCTGCCATAACAGAGCACCACACACTGGGCAGCTTAACCAACAGATATTTTCCCACAGTGCTAGAGTCTAAATGTTTAATATCAAAGTGTTTTCAGGGTTGGTTCTTTCTGAGGGCCGTGAGGGAAGGATCTTTTCCAGATCTCTCTCCTTGACTTGTAGATGGCTATCTTCTGTCTCTGTCTTCATTATCATCTTCCTGTTGTACGTGCCTATGTCCAAATTTCTTCAGCTTACAAGTTACGACATTAGTCATACTGGGTTTGGGCTCACCCAGTGACCTTATTTTAACTTAATTACCCCTACAAAGACACTGTCTCCAAATACAGTCCCTTTCTGCGGTCCTGGGGGTTAGGACTTCAATATATGAATTGGAGGAGGAACACAATTCGGCTGATAACAATACAGTATAGAGGCCTATCTAATTATAAATGAATATTCTTAGACTACACTTTATAAGTCTTTGAATTGCTCTGGCAATTCAAAATATTTTAATAAAATTTTATTCTAATGGATGCATTGATAGAAAAATAGCATACTTTCCTTTTTTAAAACCTAAAGTTTAAGACTCACTTGTGTTTTCATTCTTTATGGTTAATTTGCAAATGAAACGATACGTCTTTTCCTCTGTAGGCATTAGATGGAACTTTTGTGCACACACCATTCTGGTTCTTACCTCTTAGGGACATCTTTTTGTTTGACTCTTAGTTGTAGAGGTTTGGGAGTTTATTGGGAAAGTTTCAGTGAGTTGAATTGCTTATTGCCAACAGCATCAAAGAAATCTAAACTTTTTGCCTAAGGATAAATAGACTCTCATTTGTAAGTTAAAATTTGAGCAAATGGCACCATTTTACTCCAAGTATCTAATTGCTAGATGGCTTGCTACAGGTGGTAAGCCGGTAAAGACTGAGCCTGCAGCGAAGCCAAGGACTTTGTGGGCCTGGGATTGAGAGCAGTGAGAATGAGATCCCTTGGGGCGCCTGGGTGGCTTAGTCGTTAAGCTTCTGCCTTAGGCTCAGGTCATGGTACCCTAGGGTCCTGGGATCAAGCCCCACATGAGGCTCCCTACTCAGCGGGAAGCCTGCTTCTCCCTCTCCCACTCCCACTGTTTGTGTTCCCTCTCTCGCTGTGTCTCTCTCTGTCAAATAAGTAAATAAAATCTTAAAAAAAAAAAAAAAAGAATGAGATCCCTTAATGGAAATTGCTGAGCTTTTCGTTTACTGGGATTGCAGTCGGAGGACTGCTAATTGTGGGAAGAAAGGCAACCAGATGGTCACATACTCCAAGGCCAAAAGGAGAAAGGGTAGTCAGGGCAATTGGAAGCATGTATTAAGATTGCAAAGAGGGAGACTTGCAAATACTTTTGCAGGTCAAACTTGCCTCTTTGGCTGAATAATTAATTGCTAAATAGGCATAATAGAGTCATCTCAAATGGTTCTTTCGAGATGCAGGATTTGTGCGTGCGTGTGCGCGCACACACACACACACGAAAGCTGGAAAACAACTAACTTGACTAAACAAAACCAAAGCATTTTAGCCACTAAAAACGTTGTGCATTCTGATTTTAATTTTCTGCAGTCAGATTAGTACATAACAAATTAAAAAGCTACCTGTAGTAGGTAAAATGCTCCATTTTTTTCCAGGATACTGTCCAGAGTGAGATCCAAGAATTCTCCATTGTTTGATTAGCAATGTACTAAGTTGCGTTTTTATCATCATGGCAAGCTTAGTGACTTTACTGAGTTTTTTGTCAGGCAGATTTAGCTTTAGTTTTGGAAATGTTTCTAATCCACAACAAATTTAGGTTTCTTACCGAATTTATTTAGTATGTACATACCGGTTTCCTGTGCAGATTATCTACAGGTGTTTGACACAATGTGGTCATAATAATGTTATTGGGTATAACGTCATGAACTATCAAGGTGTCTTCCCCTTATAACTCTCCCCATCATGATGTCTGTCCTGGTGCTTAAAAGAGTAAGCACAGATTAAAAGCATAGTATGTGCATTTGTAGTTTGTGTTTCTCTGACCGTATTCAGTCATACGTGCAGTAAATGTTGCTGTGCTGGGCACTGAGCTAGGCACTGGAGAATCAATCACACATGGCCCAGACCTGATTGCCGTACTCATGAAGCTCATCCTTCCCATTTTTATAGAGGCAGAAGGGGTTTACTGTGAACAAGAACATGCAGTGGGACATAAACTTAACTATGGAGAGGAAGACAGGGATGTTAGGGGAGATCCTACAAAGAACACCAGTGCAGGTGGGTGATAAAGGCAGCAATCTCTTAGCAGAGGCATGAGGGAGGAGGGGAGTCAGCTAGACCAGGAGGGGAGGGGTAGACTCGTGTGCATCTTCTTCCGTCCGTGAGTAACTTAAAAGCCTTTTATATTTTGGTGTTTTATAATACAAACCTTATGATTATAATCTGTAGGAAATTATTTAAGATTTTATTTATTTATTTAACAGAGACACAATGAAAGAGGGAACACAAGCAGGGCGAGTGGGAGAGGGAGAAGCAGGCTTCCTGCTGAGCAGAGAGCCCGATGTGGGGCGCGATCCCAGGACCCTGGGATCATGACCCGAGCCGAAGGCAGACGCTTCAATCACTGAGCCACGCAGGTGCCCCTCTAGGAAATTATTTTAAAATCAGTTACCTAGATGAGAAATTGTCAGTTTAATGTATTTGCTGAGAACCATATTGTGGATCTATTTATCTCTGTCGTTCATTCCTTTTTGGTGCCCCCCCCCCCACTGCTTTGCCCATCTCTTCTATTTTTTTCTTCTGTGCTTTTATATTTTCTTCTTGTGCATTTTTACTTCTTGTCAAGTTTGCTCTATGACCCAAATGAAATGGCTGCTTTTGTTGATGGGTTTTCCTCAGACCTATGAGCTCACTGTGATCCAGGGGTTGTACACCTTAGCTGTTAGGAGGGCTTTTGAGCACGATTTATCATCTGTAGACAATAAAGTGTGGCTGGTAAGGTGTGCCATGTCTAGAGCTAGTTTGGGACATAAATGTAATATTGCAGTTCTCAGACCTTTTGACTGAATTTTTAATGTACATGTGAAAGGCCTGTGTATTAAGGCCTATGACTGCCCTGTTTTGAATAACTAGGGTGGTCCATTTGAAAACAGAGGCACCAGCTGCGTAGCTTAAAAGAGTCCTTTATTTTGTACAGAAACTGTTCCAAATGATTTAATTTTATGAAAGACTTAGAATGAGACAGCAAGATCAGTGCGTGGGATTTTGGTATAGAGTAGAGTTGGCTCGAAAGCAACAGACAACTTCTTTCATGTTGAGTCTGGGTTTGTGAGAGATCTGCTCTGTCCTAGATGTTTTAGAGTAAAATCATAAAACCTTCGGAGTAGAGGGCTTCTGGTCGTCAAAGAGTGGTCGCAGTCTCGGAGAAAAATCTCTGATAGCATCCTCCATGTAGACATTGTCCGCCCAATCTAACTTTCCATTTTAGTTTATTCCTCAGTGCCATGCGTTTAGAATACAGTCCATTTTCTTCTCTGAACTGGGGCAGATGGTGCTGTCTCTTTTGATTATCTGTTTTATAAAGGGAAATGTTGATTAGGAAGAACAAGAAATGAAACGTAGCCAGATTAAATTGAGAGCAGAAATTGTACAAAGAAGAGCCAAATGTGTTCAGTGTTTTTCTACTTAAAGTTTACCATGAATTACTTGACTTTCTAGAGTTCAAGTTCGCTGTAGGGTGTTAGTTTCTGCTTTCCTAGGTTTATTTCGGTCAGGGACTATATAGTCATTTTCCATGGAATTTATAACCTGCTAAATTGGATAATGGCTTGACAAGATTTACGTTTAATCTGGCTTAAGTCTTTTTTATATATGAATTTGGTGGTTACATTGTGTTAAAGGTGTATAGTGTGTGACTTTGATACTTTTATCTTTTGTAATACAATTGCCAATGTAGTGACATTTATCCCCTAATTATAGTACATATTATTGTCTATATTCATTATACTGTGCGTTAGATCGCTGTGGCTTATTTACTGTTTGTTGTAAGTTTGTACCCTTAAATACCATTACTTTTATCTCCTCAGCCACTCTCTTCTCCTTCCACTCCCCCCTTTCCCCAATCCCCTCGCACCACCGTTTTACTCCATTTTTTTCCAGGTTTAACTTAGAGTCTACGTAAGTGATACATAGTACTGGTCTTTGACTTCCCTCGCTCAGCATAATGTGCTCAAAGTTCATCCATGTTGTCGCAAATGGGATGATGTCTTTCTTTCTCGTGACTGAATAATATTACATTGAGTATATACACCACATCTTTTTTATCTGTTCATCTGTTGATGGACATTTGGGTTGTTTTCATATCTTGGCTATTGGTGAATAATGCTGTGTAAACATGAGAGTGCATATATTTCTTCAAAATCCTGTTTTTCATTTCCTTTGGGTATATACCCAGAAGTGGAATTGCTGGGTCATATGGTAGATCTCTTTTTAACTTTCTGAGGAATCTCCATATTGTTTTCCATGGTAGTTGGCTCAATTTACTTTCCCATCAACAATGTATAAGGGTTCCCTTTTCACCACATCGTTGCCAGCACCTGCTTTCTTTTGTCTTCTTGAAGATAGCTGTTCTAACAGGTGTGAGGTAATAGTTCATTGTGGTTTTGATTTTTCATTTACCTGAGGAATAGTGATGCTGAGCATATTTTCATGTGTCTGTTGGCCATTTTCGTGTCCTCATTGGAGAAACGTCTGTGTAGCTCTTCCTATTTTTTAATCGGATTTTTATTACTGGGTTGACTAAATTCTTTTTATATTGTGGATATTAACCCCTTATTTGTTATATCATTTGCAAAAATTTCTCTCCTTCCGTAGGTTGTCTTTCATTTTGTTAATTGTTTCTTTTGGTCTGCAAAAGCTTCTGAGTTTGATGTAGTCCCATTTATTGATTTTTATTCTTTTGTTGTTTATGCTTTTGATGTCATGCCCCCAAAATTATTTCCAAGACCAGTATCAGTGAGCTGTTTCCCTGTGTTTTCTTCTCATAGTTTTTTGGTATCATGTCTTATGTTTTGACCTTAATCCATTTTGAGGTTTTTTTTTTTTTTTAACAAGATAAATTTGTCATTTTATAGTTTTTTAAAGATCCTTGTGATTACATTGGGCCCATCAGGATAATCTAGGATAATCTCCCTATTTTAAGATCTGGTCATTGGGAACCTTAATTTCTTCTGCTACCTTAATTCTTCTTTACCACGTAACCTAACATATTCACACACTCTAAGGAGTAGCACATAAACATCTTTGGGGACGATTATGCTATCCACTGCACCTGAAGTCAGCTAGAAGCTGTATAACCTATTGTTTGTTTATTCCTTTTTTTTTTTTTTTAGTACAGTTGATATAATGTTACATTAGTTTCAGGTGTACAACATAAGTGATTGGACAAGTTTAGATATCATGCTGTGTTCACCACAAGTATAGCTACTATCTGTCCTTATACATCACTATTAGAATATCATTGACTCAGTGTTCTTTGTGCTGTGCCTTTTATTCCCATGACTTATTCCATAACTGGAAGCCTGTATTTCCCACTGCCTCTCACCCATTTTGCCCGAACCCCCACCCCTCTGGCAACTATCAGTTTGTTCTCTGTATTTATAGGTCTGATTCTCCTTGCTTTTTTTTTTTCTTTCTTTCCAGATTTACTCCTGTTTTGAGTTAATTTTTGAGTGGTGGGAGATAGGGGTCTAATTTCATTGTTCTGCTTGTGTTTCTCCAGTTTTCCCAGCATCATTTGTTGAAAAGACTACCCTTTCTCCACTGGGATTCTTTTCTCCCTTGTTAAATAATAGTTGGCCATATATGCCGGAGCTTAATTCTGGGCTCTCTAAACTGTTCCACTGGCCAAGGTATCTGTTTTTATGACAGTACCATTCTGTTTTTATTACTATGGCTTTGTGGCATAGTTTGAAATTTGGAAGTGTAATACTTCCAGCTTTGTTCTTTTTTCTCAGGATTGTTTTAGCTACTCGGATCTTTTGTGGTTCCACACAAATTTTAGGATTGTTTCATCTCTTTCTGTGAAGAATGCCTTTGGGATTATGTTGATCTATAGATTGCTTTGGGGAGTATGGCCATTTTAACAATATCCATTCTTCTGATTCATAAACATGGGATGTCTTTTGTTTGTGTCTTTGATTTCTTTCAGCAAAATTTTATAGTTTGCATTGTACATATCTTTCACTTCTTTGGTCAGATTTATTTCTAAACATTTTGTTTTTGATGCTCCTATGTTTGGAATGTTTTATTTCTTTTTCAGATGCTTCCTATTAGTGTAAACAAATGCAATTTATTTCTGTATTTTGATTTTGTATCCTGCCATTTTGCTGAAATTGTTGATTAGTTCTAATAGTTTTTGACTGATTGTCCAGGATTTTCTGTGTGTAGGATCATATCATCAGCAAATAATGACAATTTTACTTCTTCCATTTCAATTTGCATGCCTTTTATTTCTTTGTCTTGCCTAATTGCTCTAGTTTGGACATCCAGTACTATATTGAATGGGAGTGGTGAGAGTGGCATCCTTGCTTTGTTCCTGAGCTGAGTAATAAACACTTTTAATTTGTCTCCATTGTGTATGTTGTTATGTATGTATGCATGGCCTTTGTTAGGTTGAGGTATGTTCCTTCTATACCCAATCTGTTAAGGGTTTTTGTCATGAAAGGATATTGTATTTTGTCAAATGCTTTTTCTGCAGCTATTGAGATGATTGTGTAATTTTTATCTTTCATTTTATTGATATGTATTGTGTTTATTGATTTGTGTATGTTGAACCATCCTTAAATCTCAGTGATAAATCCCACATGGTCAGGGTGTATAATCCTTTTAATGTGTTCTTGAATTTGGTCTGCTAAAATTTTGTTGAGAATTTTTGCATCTGTATTCTATTGGAGATACTGGCCTGCAGTTTTCCTGTAGTACCTTTATCTGGTTTTGGTGTTAAGGTAATGCTGGCCTTATAGAGTAAGTTTGGAAGGGTTCCCTCCTCTTCAGTATCTTGGAAAAGTTTGAGGAAGATTGGCATTAATTCTTCTTTAAATGTTGTGTAGAATTCTCCAGTGAAGTCATCTGGTACTGGAGTTTTCCACATTGGGGGTTTTTTGGTTACTGATTTAATCTCTTGTGACTGGTCTGTTCAGATTTTCTATTTCTTCCCGATTCAGTCTTGGTATGTTTTATGTTTCTAGAAATGTATCCATTCCTTCTCAGTTATGTAAATGGTTGGTAATTGTTCATAGTAATCTCCTATGATTCTTTGTATTTCTGTAGCATCATTTGTAATCTCTCTTCCATTTCTAATTTTGAGTCTTCTCTTTTTTTCTTAGTCTAGCTGAAGGTTTGTCAATTTGTTTATCTTTTTTGGAGAACCAGCTCTTGGGTCTGTTGATTCTGTTTTCTGATTTCTATTTCATTTATTTCTGCTCTGATCCTTAATATTTCCTTCTTTCTGCTAACTTTGGGTTTGGTTTGTTCTTTTTCTAGTTTCTTGAGTTGAAAGTTGTTTATTTACATTTATTATTTGTATATAAGTAATTATATATAAATAGTTGTTTATATATTATATTATTCTTAACATATGTGTTTATTGCTATAAACTTTCCTCTCATAACTGCTTTTGCTGCAGCCCATAATATTTGATTTGTTGTGTTCCAGTTTCATTGGTTTTGAGATAATTTATTATTTTCATTTTGATATCTTCTTTTACTCGATGGTTGTTTCAAGTTTGCTATGTCTTAAAATGCCATTTAAGATGGCTGGCTCTTGGGTTATTGGGTTGCTTTGTTTTAACTTTAATTTCTAAAAGATTTAGAAACCAGAAATATATACATGTTATTTTTCTTTCTAGTTGCTTTTAAATAAGAAAATCCTTGGCTAATAGTGGCTTTTCACAAATCTGAATAATTTGGATAAATTCTACTTTATGCTACTGAAATCTCTCACCAGCAGTCTGCACATTTTTGTGCTATTGGCCAGGTGACCTTTAGTCAAAATATTTAACAGGTGTTCAAAACAGGAGTCTTAAGGAAGTGGACGAAGAGGCATAGAAAACAGCTTGAAGGGCCTCCCACTGTCTACATTTGGTACAATTTTAGCATTGTAAAGGATTGCAGTGGAGAATTACAATTTTTTTTAATAAAAAGAATCCATGAATTCATAGATACTTTAAGAAAGAACTAATAAACATAGAAAGAATGATAGAATTAGGAGTATCACCATCTTGCAACTATTGATATAATAAAATCTTCTGACAAAGATCATCAGTGTTTAACCATCAGGTGAAAGGAGGAGAATGTGCTTTCACTGTGGAGAAACAGGTTACACAACACTGTAACCAGGCAATCACAGTGCAGAGTGTCACCAAAAGGTTCCAGCTGGTAATGTCTGCTTCCTCATTGAATGGATGGGAAGTACATCTGTATAGAATTCTTGCCAAAAGTTTTAAATTTGAATCTAATTATGAGGAAATAGTCACACAGTTCAGATAGTGCTACATGCTATGAGAAAACTGTTCTAGACTCTTCAAAAATATCTTTAGGGAGACAAAAAAATATAGGGGACTTCTGTTCTAGATTAAAGGAGACTAACAAAACCTGGCAGATGAATCCAACATGTGTTCCTTGATTGGATCCTAGATTAGGAGGAAAAACATTTAAAGATATTATTGGAACAATTGGGGTAATCTGAATATGGGATGTATATTAGATTCTATTCTGTCAGTGTTAAATCTGGTTGTGATGTTATCATGGTCATGTGTGAGAAGGTTCTTTGTTCTTAGGAAAGACATGCTGAAGCTTTTGGGGTAAACTTAAGATCTTGTCATAAGATCAACAACTTTCTTTCAAGTGGTTCTCAAAAACAGCGTGTGTGTGTGTGTGTGTGTGTGGAGAGAAAATGTGAGCATGCAAGTATAGCAAAATGTTAGCAATTGATCAGTCTAGTGAAAGGCATATGGGTGTTCATAGTACTAACTCCTTCACTTTTCAATAGATTAAGAATGTTTTACAATGTATATTTGTACAAATCAGGCAATTTCATGAAAATTTTCCCATTTCTAGGTTCTCTGGAAAAACGGTAATATCGGTCAACCTTAGACCAGTGATCCTGCCTGTCAATAATTGATTGCCACAGCAGCTCCCCCTGTTAAATAGGGGGAGGGCTTTTTCAGTTTTCCAGTCTTTACCCTTCCCTTTTGCCTAATATGTCCACCTTCTTTTACTCATTGACATTACCTGCCTGGTGGCTAATTTGCATTTGAATATGTACCTACACATATATCCTTTGCAGATTTCCTGGGTGAGGTCAGTTGTACCACAGGTGGTAAGGACTTTTCCATATGCTAAAACTCTGGGGAATTATTTGGAGCCCTAGCACACGAAGTTAGCTCTGAATTTGATCCCCGTGTCAGCTGATGAGCTTCACTGGGTTGACTGAACATCCATCCTCACCCCCAAATGTGTATGTTAGTCATGTGGGACATCAGTTAAGAAAATGTAGGTGTAAAAAGTGTTCAAAACTTGCTATATAGGTGGTATAAATACTAAAATTCTCTTTCAGATTTAATGTGTTAAAAAATTGTTCTCTCTAGATTCTGTCAGTTGACACAGTCTTGCAAAAGTTTTGAATAAAGCCACTTGAGAAGTTTTCAATCTGACATGCCAAGTCTTAATGAAAAAACATTTTATGGAAACATTTACAGATGCCAATGCAGAAAGTAGTGTATAAACTTTAATTACCTTTGTAAGTTGTTCTATCCTGTGTTTAAGCGATTGCCTTCCTGTTACACACCCAGGGAGGGTACCAGCTCTAGTTGGATAATCATGGAGTTGAGCCTTCCCCCAAAATAAAAGAGCTATATCTGGCACAGGTTAGGACTCAGCTAGCCAGTGAAATGTCTCAAACACACAGAGAGAGGGAAAGGACAGGGACTGATGTAGGTCAAGTTTGCCAGGCAAGCATATCTGTGTGATACTTGATCCATTTTTGTGGGGTTTTCATCCCCGTTTAATGTGATGTTCTTAAAAATACTAGTTGTGTTTGTCCAGTTCCATGTATAAATATGATTTTTGTGAAGTAAACAAGAATTTTCTTTGGGAATTTGACGGAAATGAACATAGAATCTCCTGGTATTTCAGCCAGAACCAACCCAGTTAAGTTGGCATTCCAAGAAAGTGGTTGAGAGATAAACTTTGAGTTGACCTGGGAGTCAACAAAGGGATTGTATCTGGTGCTTTCTCTTTTCATTCAAGTCCCAGACCGAGCACTTCTGGGTTGTCCCTCTTCCTACTCACAGTGTTAGATAACTCCTGTCCAAAGAGGCCCATTTTTGCCTATGAGGGGATTAATGTGAATATTCCCAGTAGGATTTTGCTCAAATCTTGGGCCAGGAAAGAAAATCGTTCTTTCTACTCAGTTCCAGAAATACCAACAAAAGCTCAGAGGAAATCATCCCCCCGCCGCCATCCCATTTACATTCTCTGGCCATCCCTCCTGTCCAGCGGGGCGCTCCACCTGCAAAAGGAATTCATCTCTCCTCTGCTCTTTCTCTTAAGGCTCCAGAATCTGTTGGGAGCCCAATTTCCCTTGAAAATATTTTCCTAGACTGGAAGGCAACTTCCCACAACATATGGTTCCGCTGCCTGCTGCTTTCTCTTTAGTGCTAAGAGTCTGGTATTCCCTTGGCTATCTTTCAGAATTTCCAATAGAGTAACCACTTAACCAGCTAAATGGCTAGAGAGATCTTTGCATTTTTAAGCATCAGGATGATTGATACCTGAAGGTATTTCTGGAATATTTGTCCTTGGGGATTAACTGCATTGTCCCTAGATTATGTAAATGTATTCCTTGTGATTTTGTACATTTTTAATATTTGATTTTAACGCCATTAACTCTAGATTATAATCACTAAATGGAGGTCCTTTAAGCATTTAATACTTCTTTTGTATGCATTTATTATTCCTTTTTTCTCCGTATAGGTAATATTTTAAAAATAAGGGATAGCAGATTTTTTTTTTTATTATTATTGGAAAAGCAATTCAGCGAGCATTCTTAAACCAAACCGTCTTACCTCATCCCCATTCATTCTCGTTAGCATTGGTAGGCAGTGATTGCGTATTTAACTCTTCCTCACTATTGAGTCATATTTTTCTTTTTCATCCAAAAGTATTTATTTCCATTCATTTAGTTCTTATATTGAGTATTTAGTGGTTTTAAGCCTCTTATCCCAAAAATGGGCATGACCAAAAGTTGCATATTTTCCATGCCCCTAGTTTATTATATATAATGTATTAAAGAGAGTAGCTAAGTCAGCTCTTTGGCAGATCTGAGAAAGCATATTATGTTATGCCGGGCATATCTGTAAATGAGCCATGCGGATGAGAACTAGACAGAAGGTTTACTGAGAAATAATGCTGATGTCATTCCATTGGAATGAAGGGGCTGTTACAACCATAAATACATTCTATAGCTAGCAGCTAAGTGTCTAGCTCTATTTCTTTTCTAAGATGGAAAAAATGTGAAGCAAACCAAAGAAGTAAATTGTGTTTATAAAGGGGGATATTTTAATTAGTTTAGGCCTTACAGTTATTCAAACAGTCTGAACCTACGGTTCTTTTTGGAGCAAACACGAAAACCATTATTTGTGGAAAGTTTAAATTTCACATGACACATACTCCCTCTCTGTGTGTGGGTTGTTGTTGGTTTGTTTTGTTTTTTTCTTTTAAAAAAACGTATTTGCTTGCTTGTGTATTTTTGTTTTAACTTTCCCTTTGCTAAAAAATGCTTTATTTTCTTGGGAGAAGATTTGTTTTTGGGAGAAGAAACATGTAAGTTACTGAGCTGAAGCCCCCTTCCCCCTTTTTGGCATTTTGAAATTGGGTGGTTCTCAGCTCATTGGGATATGTTTAAACCAGGGGCTTCCCACTTCACTCCTTTTTAAGACATTACCTGTCCCCAGAGGTGTCTGTATCTGCAAAACAAAATGCCCATTCTCTGTTTGGAGCACTGTCAGCGAGTACCCTGTGGTCCTCCTCTACTGATCAGCAGTCTTCACTGCAAGGAAAAGGCTTTCAAATATTAAGAGGGTAGTGATGTGAAAGGTCGGTTGTCATGTCCATCCACGTCAGCCATGGTGGCAACAAAAAGCAGGTGGAAAATGATTTTAATCTGTTGGCTTAGTTCAGGGCAGCTTCAGTTCGAGGAGAAAGAAATACAAAGTTGGCCTCTAAGATTTGCCTCTGGATTAGTTGACTTGCTGCAAACCAGAGGGAAGAAGGCAGGCCTGATAATGAAAAGAACCTCGTCCTACAACCTTGTGCCAGAACCTGGCTTTTTTTTTTTTTTTAACTCCCCGCTCTTCTAGGACAATCTGCTTGCTGTTCAGTTGTCACACACCAGATTCTTTAAGGAGGTAAAAAGAGAAACAAACGAGACCTAGTTTTCTTTTTAACTTGATATAAAAGATTTCCTGAGGGCAGGTCACCAGAACTGTTCTTTCTGGTTTTGTTTATAAATTTTTGTGAGAGCATTAGCAACTGTTTATTTGTCCTTATTCGCGAGATGGCATGTGTGTGCATGAGCATAAGAGAGGGAGAGACAGAGCCACAGAGGAAAAGAAAGGGCAAGCAAGCGAAAGTTTGATCCAAACTCTGGAATATCCTGGATAGCTGAGCTCCGAAGCTGTTTCGTGGAAAGGGTGGTAATTCGTAGACTTCTCTGAGGCAGAGTTAAATCTTGCTTCGGGAGAGGTAGGCCAGGGTCGGAGTGAACTCAGTTACTTAGGTGGTAGAGTTGTGAATTCTGGCATTTCATACCGGATTGCTAGCTTTCATGCGAGAGTTTATTTTACATGCCGTAAGTAACTGTCACTTTAGCTCAGTTCAACGGATTTTATTTTCACTCTTGTGTGTGCACATTGTATGCCTGGCATTTATTTACTCTCTCCTCTTAGTCTGGGGCGGCACAAATGGAAAAGCGTTCAGTAAATGTGGTGTGAATGCATTTTTCTCTTCTTTTTCCGTATTCACCATTTAGACTCTTGAAAGAAAGAAAGAATCCGGTCTGGCTTTGAAACTGCATTTCTCCTGATATAATAGGCCAGTGATTGTCCCGTCACTACCTTTCCTCCCCTCACCCTGCCCTTTTTATTTTTGATCGTCTCAGAATCCTTTGTTTATTTGGCTCCATTCATGGCCTACTTTTTCTTCCTTTTTTCACATACGTTCCCCCAGATCCAAAGGCCTTTGCTCTATTTATTTGACAGCTTTCTTGGAGATGGGGGAAAAAAAAAAAAGAAAGAAACAAGCCCAACAACCTAGGCCCTCTGGTAGGACCTGGGGGTGGGGGTGGGGGGCGGTTTCCTGCTGCCACTTTCTTGCTTCCATGCACCCAGTGCAAACACCCACCACCCTCAGCTCTTCTCTCTCCACGTGCTCTCCCTTGTGACCCCCAGAGCCCTACTCATTTGTCGCCACACAGTCAAGGTTCTACTTGCTTTTGGGCCACTAGTCTGTGGCCCTGGGGAGATGGTGTCTGCTGGCTGGGCCTCTGTTCCCTCCTTCATTCCTCCTCCTCATTTCTCAGTCGACAAAGACACCTGCCCATGTAGAGCTCAGCTCCCGAGGGGAAAACCATGACACACAAAATAGACTTTGGCCCTGCCCACTGCCATGAGGTGGAGTGGAGATGGTCCATCTTGCACAGGATGTTGTAGAAATGAGCCAGGGGATGGTGCCTCGACAAGCACGTACCTGGGTGCTAAGGAAATGTCGGCTTCCCTCGCTATAATCGCAGACAGACTGGGACAGTCCGGACCTCCCTTTGGAAGTTGTTTTTATCCCAGTCAGGACCTTTCACTTGTATTTCTGGCTCTTACCTGAAACCCACTCTTTTCTGTTTTAAACAGATCTCCCCCCCCCAACATCCCCCATCCAACCTCCTTTCCCATTTTTCCTTTTTCTGTCAAAAGCCTGACCATTTCTCCTGTCATCTGGGTTTGAAAGCTGGCAAGGGGGAGGGGCCTTCCATTTTTGTGGGACAAAGTGTGCCTTTTCACTCGTTTCTTTCATGCTCTATATCTGGTACGTAGTCCTGAGGATTCTTCTTTTGCCAAGCTCTTTAGTTCTTCCCCTCTTCTTTGTTGAATAGGTGATTATCTCCATTCTAGTCTAAACCTTTATTACCTCAAGGATAGTGTCTGGCTTCGGGCTTCTTGTCCTGTGTCAGTGCCGGCAGAAGGAAGCAGTGACCTCCTTCAGCTAGTTGTATGAATGTAGCTATTTATGTGAGTGTTTGAAACCATAGGGTCCAGCAAACTCTAGAATAACCAGAGATTCAGAAAGTTTTGTCTTTAACAACTGAACCAGTTCATTTAGTGCAATTGTGCTTATTTTATTTTATTTTGTTTTTTTTACTGACAGTTAACTTCTCAGATACACATTATTTATAGTTTCCAGAGTAGGAGCTTCCAGAAAGTGTGAGGGTATGTACGTGTTTGACTTATGGGTATAAATTATTATCTACATCTTAGCATGAATACATGATTATAAACGAGGTTGTCATTTGGTCTTTTGAATGTGGAGTTGCTTTCAGTTGTAATTTAAACACCTGTATTGCCACCAGCCCATTTCTTTTTCTCACCAAAGTAGAAGTAAACACGTTCTACTAAATAGAATGCAATAGGAAAAAATGAACTGATCCTTTTAAAGTTTAGGTGGTGCCAACTTGAAGTCTTATTATTCTTTACTTAGGCTTGGTTTACTTATTAAACAACAAAAATACTATCTGATTCTTTACGGAAAATTTTGAGTCTATAGCATCACTGCCTTCCTGAAGTGTATATTTTAGCAGGAAAGACAAGTAATAGACAAGGGAACACATAAACAAGATTTTTAGATTTTGGTAATCAATAGAAAGGAAACAAGTAGGATATGAGAATGACTGGAGGTTGGGCAGGGGGTAGGGTTGAGGTGGGATTCTTTGAAAAGGTGACTTTGAGATTAGACCTGAGTGATGAGTATGAACAGCCCAGCGGGGGGAAGAGCTGGACCTTCTAACCTCTCACCCCCTAGTTCCACTTCCCTCGTCACCTCCAAATGCCTGCTTGTCTACAGGGTCAGCAAGGTGTTGGTTCCTGGGTAGCCTTCTAGAATGTTCTCTCTTGGGTTACCTATACCAGAGCCTATCACATGGAATTGCCTGTTGCTTTCATTTTCCCCCACTAGACTTGAACTCTTTGAGGGTGAGGACATACGCTTGGCAATCATGTAACTCTAGCATTTATCTCATAAACTAGGTTTAACAGTTAAATCTGTAAGTTCAAAATTAGATTACATCAAGTAGGTTGTGAAAGTCATGGGGTTCCTCTACAAAACATAGTCTTATGTTTAAAGTCTGTTATTTATCTTTTTAAATACACATTCTTCCCTCCCCATCCTCTCTACTTCAAGCACTTTTCCCCTCTTATTTCTAAAACAGTTCTTGCCCCACTGCAAAATCTCCCCACTTCCCCATCTTACTTAAAGATATCATCGTCCATCCAGTTGTTCAAGCCAAAAACTGGGAAGTATCATTGATTCTTTTCATTCCTTCACCCTTGCTTATCATACCCAATCTTTCAACACCTATACCTCTAAAACCAGTTCTGTTCTCCCTGTCTTCGCTACCATCCCCAGCCCAGGCGAGCTCTGTCCTCCACCCAGACCAGCACAGCAATGTACTGACTGATCTTTCTGCATTCCCTCCCATCTTCTGTGTGTCCATTATTTGTGCAAAGCCAAACAGCTCTTTCTAGACTTTAAAAAAAAAAAAAAAGACCATGTCAGTCCCTCCACATAAACACTTCAGGGGCTGCCCATTGAATTTAGAATAAAAATTGAACAAAAAATCTGAACTCACAGCCCCAGATGAATTGGCCGCTGTCTCTTCAACCTCATCTCTTCATTGCTCTCAGCTGCTAGCTGCTCCAGTCTCCTGCCTTCTTCTTAGGACCTTTTATTTTCTGTTGCCTGCTGCATTGTTAGATGGAACTCGGTGTTAATCTCATCAACTCTGTGAATATGTAAACCGGTATAGTGGCAAGTTAGCACAGCCACAGTGAAATCCCCACCCCAGCATCATTCCCGTTCCCGATTTTTCATTATCGTATGCATGGTACCAAAAGTTTATGGTAACAGGCAACTAACTTCATGGTAGCTCTAGTTAAAGGCCTTGGAGAAGGGGCTGGACAACCTCATTGCCTTCTACTGGTATTAACCGTTCTTTTTTTCTCTTTTTCCATGCAGAGTATGAGTTGGAAGTAAAGAGGGTGCAAGACATTCTTTCAGGAATAGAGAAACCACAGGTATGTCTTCTGGATTTCTCAGCATAAGTGACACATTCTTAAGCATTTCAAGTGTGCTTTTCTTTCACCACATAGTAGGTAAACAAAAGGGCCCCTTCCTATTGCTGGTTATTTATAAACTATGAAACAGTGTTGTTTTTAATGGAGCATGAAAATATAGAACAGCAGTCTTTCTATTCAGTCATAATCCACCAAAATGTCTTCTCTATTTAGATATTCTGAATGCAATTAGGTATTCTTCCCTACCTCCAAGGATACATATCCTCCCCCTCACACCCTCCCCACCACAGGTCCACAGAGAGTTTTCTTTTGGTGATTTCCTTTAGCCTGTGTAAATGTAGTAATAATAATTTTTGAAAACCTCGGTGATTCCAAGTATTTTTCCAGGTAAATTTCAAAAAGGTATTCAAATATTAGCTGAGAAAAAGTAAGTCCAAAATATTGAGTGTAATGGCAAAAAGAAAAATTGGTAGGAATGGTGATATTGTGAGGTTTTAAGTTTGATTTTGCCAAATGCTTTGAAATTCAAGTGAAAAATTCAAAATGTTGACTCAGCCTTTCATCTGAGGTGAGAGAGCCGAAGTTCTTTGGATGTTTTCTGGCCCAGTTGGGAAACCTTGGTCCTTCATGTGTTTCAGATACTGAGGCTTTTTAACAGAAGAGCTCACACATGCCTCAGGGTACACAGTTGAGTTTGACTGACCCTAAAAGCATGAGGAATGTTGGAGGACGGGGCCAATAGGGAACTTGCAGAGCAGTGGGGCATCGGTGTTGGGTTGTGGAATTTGTCCTTACTCTGGTAAGGAGCAGGTAGCCATTGTGAGTTTTTGAGCAGAGAAGTTACATAGTGAGGGCTATACTTTCAAGCTGATGAAACAGTTGACAGGTGCACCGGTTTGAGAGGAGGGTGAGCCCAGGAAGGGAAGCGTCAGGAATCTGTTCCTGCAGTGTCGGTAGAGGCTGTAGGAGGCAGAATTCAGGTGGCGGCTCCAGGCATGGCAAGGAGAGGTTGGATACTAGAGCCATGGAGAGATGTCAGTAAAGTGTTACAACGTGTCAGGTGTCTGGTGGCACAGATAGCTGGGCTCTCAGGCTTAGATGCCTCCACTGAGGAGTTGCTTCCTCTGAGAGTCTCCCTGGATGGCTGTCCCTGCCCATTAAGTAGGATTCTCCACATTACTTAGAACCACTGTTACTCCCCCAGCCTCACTGTGCTCTGCGTGTAGGTATGTAATACATTGTACGCCAGGTACTTGTTGCTGTGGCTGTCCCGGTAATCTGTGAGTTCCTCTAGAATGGGCTCATGTCTGTGTCCTCTGTATATCTTCGGTGCAATTTTTAGACATACTGAGTTTGTTTCATTAGCAGGGCACCCAAAGAGGTAAGCCCAGGGGCCAGTCGCGGGTGTCTGGTAGGTCAGTGCTGTGGAGAGAAGGGGGAACGAGACCTCAATCAGGAGATCACATCGCATGGAGTTACGGTTCAAGCAGAGGAGTGGGTGCTTTGGGGCTGGGCGGGGGTGGGGTGGGGGTGGAGCATGGAGAGAGGTTAGAAAAGCTGGGGGGACAAAATCGTGGGAGAAGCTTACATTTGTGGTGCAGCAGAATGAAGAAAACTCCGTGAGGACAGGAGTCATGATCGGAGTGCAAAGGCAGGGCAGCTGGCTAGTTGGCTGTCTCAGATCCAGTCACAAAACTTCATCGTCCAGTCGTGCTCTTGTGAACGCACACCATGTTTGTCTTGAGTTATTCCTAGTCGTTCCTTGACTGCAGAAGCAACAGTCTGTGTTTGTTAGGATTATGTGGCTCTAGCAAGATAAGAGCACTATTTAAACGCATTAGTCCTTTCCTCGATTCAGCATTTAGTAAGCACTTAACTCTTTATGCTTCTTAGAGCAAGATCAGTAGACCAGCTTATGTGTAAACAGATAGGGCATGAGCTGTAACATTGATAAGATTGTCATCTGAGTGGTCAGAAAGTCCAAAATGGGTCTCATTAGGCTCCAGTCAAGGTGTTGGCAGGGCTACGTTTTTTTCTGGAGGCTCTGGGGTGAATCTCTTTCCTTATCTTTTCCAGCTGCTTCTAGAGTTTGCCTTCATCCCTCGGCTTGTGGCCCCTTCCATCCTCCTATCTCCCTCTCTGACTTTCCTGCTTCCTCCTATCACTTAGAAGAACCCTTGCTATTACACTGAGCCCTCCCAAATAACCCAGGATAGTCTCTGTCTCACACGATCCTTAAGTTAATCACATCTGCAGAGTCCCTTTTATCTAGCAGGGCAAAATATTCATAGGCTCTGGGGGTTGGGATGTGGACCTATTTGGGGGGCCGTTATTCCCCCCTGGTCCCCACATAAACCTTGTCTGCCTGGTGATTGCCACCTCACCCTTCCCAGCCCAGTTAGTCATTTTACACATTTTTTTTTCCTCTGTCCCCTCCTCTTCCCCCCCCGCCTCTCCTCCCCTGTCTCTGTCTGAAGTTCCTGTTCATGATTGTGTCTTATTTATCTTTGTGCCTCTGGTAACTAGCACTGTCCTTGGCACATCATGAACCCTTAACCAATAATTGCTGAATAAATGTGGGGCCGACTGCAGTGGCTGCAGCTAGGTTCTGGCAAGGGAGACAAATGCCTGAAGGCCGGCCGGCATCAGGTGCGGCTCGGCCTGCACAGTGGAGCGTGGGGACAGCCGGCGCCAGAGTGCAAGGCGACAGCACGGGAAGGAAGGGCCCCTGCTGTGCAGTCTGGCCCTCTGGGCCGTTAACTGTCTCTGTGATCTTGGGTAAGTGACACAGGCTCCCTGAGCCTTGGTTTCCTCACCTTGGAAAGGTCGGAGAATAAATACCGCACGGGGCTCTCTGAGAAGTAAATTATCGTCGGTGTGTAGAGGACTTGGGATGGAGTGTGTCTCAGTAGCGTAAAGCATGTCATTATGCCAAAGTGAAACTCGCTGCCCCACTATGCGATGGCAGGGGGTGGCCCGCTGCTTTCCAGGGCAAGATGCAGTTGGCACTTGGTGAATTTGCTTTTTCCTTCAGCCACGTCGGATAACCCCTCTCAATAAGAGGCACATATTTCTCTTTGCGATTCTGTAGATGATTTGTTTTGGGTGTAGAAACAATATTTAGGATTTGTCGATTCCAGCCGTCTTTCTAGGACTTAGGGCCCCCTGAATTAAGCAAGTCATTGGCTCTTCAGAAACCTAGATACTATAGAGACCCAAATAACTTAGTCATTGAGTAAAAACAGAGTATAAATTGACAAGGTAATTTGTCCTGAGACTAAGAATTAGGTGCCTTGGGATGCGCAGTCCTAGCCACTGCTATGTCACAGAAACAAGGTTGCTGCTGTTCTAAGTTTAGGAAGAAACCTCTATCAGTACGTGCCACCTCCAGCCCAGCAAGGTTTAATCAGCTCTGATGGTGGTGCTAGATGTTGTCTCCCACATCCTGCTGGGCTGTTTATTTTCAGGGTGCAAGTAAATGTAAGCTGCATTGTTTCCATCCACTAATGTTTAGCTTGTGGAAACAATTGATTTGTCAGTTCCAGAAGTGAGTAAACTGACCTAAGAGAAACAACTGTCCCTCCAAGAAGCCATTCCTTGAAAAAATAAACAACACTATATCTGAAAAGATTTGAGGTTCTTAGTACTTACGGAATGATAGAAACAGAGGATTGTGAAATCTAGATTTGAGTGTCTTTTTTTTTTTTTTTTGAATAATGATCTCTGACCTTTTCCTTTTAAATTTTCCATTGTGTTGTTATTTTTCATGATGGTACTTTTGAAGTGAAGCCAATATTTCCATGGTAATATTTCCTTAACGTACTCCCTAATTGGATCTGCAGGCCTCCCACATAGTTAACTCCAAAGTCCTGACCAAATTTAGAAGCTACTAACTTAACATAGAAATATTTTACATGGGAGGAATAATTGAGTAGCTTTATGAGAATAAATGGCATTTTTGATCCAGATAATGAGTATCATTTGCATATGATATAATCTAAGCATTAAGATAGTAAAATTTTACAGAAAAGTATTAAAATATTGAATGAACAGGAGAGAAAGTGGGGGACAAAGAGAAAGAGAGCTAAAGACTAATTATCAAATAGCTACCAGATCATGCCATCTTACTTCCTAATGTGTATGCACATATATATGCTTTTACCTAGCAGCTGCCCTCGAGTTGGAGTCTGAATTTAATAAACACATAGACAACAACGATTTCTAATCAGTATGTAATTATTTAGAAATAAATGGTGGTTTTATGAATCCTTCTAGATCCTTCAAAGCAGTTTAATTTCTATGCACGCTTGCAGTTTAATTTCTATGCAGGCTTGCACTGGTAACCTCCACAACAGACCCTTTACATCTCTGGTGCCAAAGCAAGTGTCAACTTGGGTCTTGTCCATTAATTCTGTAACTAGAAATCACCACTTTTATCATCATCATGAAGGAGATTGACTTCAATTTGCGGTAGAATAATTAAATATCAGGAAGTCAGTTTTATGGCTTCTACACTTCTTTTTTTGGATGTCAGCCATGACGACCCTTGTGATAGTCAGATTAGCTGCCCCAGTTTAGTTTGGTGGTCCCTGCTAGTGAGAAATCTTCCCCCCAGAGAGAGAGAGAGACACTTAGAAGGCGAAGCTCGTGTGAGAAGGCTTTCGCCTTGAAGGAGGCCCGAACCAGCCAGAGTTCTAGAGCTCAGATCTCTCGTTAGGGTTATCACCTCCCTGGACACTAGGAGGATGCATCTGGTGCTGAGGATTCCCCTTTTATGGGAGGTTCTCTTGAAAGGCACCGGGGAATCTCCTGGCATCATCCTTGAAATGGAAGGGGGTTCCAAGTTCTGCCAGAGACAGAGCACTCTTTCTCTCAGGATTCCAGTGCTTAAAGAAAGGAGACCAGAGGCCCTGGAGTCTGTGACAAGGAGGGAGCAGAAGCACAGCAGGGAATGTTCCACTGCTTCCAGAGTAGTTCTAGTCACCTAGGTGGCATGTCTCTTAGCTCTAGGAAAGAATTCCCAGAAGCCACGGCTGCTGTTCTCTGAAAATGATGGGGCATTCTCAGAGTGCGCTTCCGAAAGCCTGGCTCATCGGAAGAGCGCCTATCACAGAGCTCTGCGTTCAGTGGACCCTTTGCCGTCTTCAGGCTTGCTCAGGGAATCTGGAGAAGGGGGAGCATTGTGTTAGTCGATGCTTCAAGTGCTGTACATCACTATTCCGTTAATAATTTAACCAAGTGTACATTCTTAATAGCTGATGAAAAAGAATTTAAAGGGATGTGAGTTTATGGATCCTTGTTCAGTATCTAAAGCGCTTGTGTTTGCCAAGCTGTTTTGAAACATGATGTTATTTCACACCACCGTTCATCAAATTGGTGTTACTCCACACTGTGTTCTTGGAACTGTGCCCAGTAGCCATTTGTCACCTCGGCTGCATGATTTTCTACCTAATCAGCCTTCTTTTTAATGTAAACGAAACTCTTCATAGCAAAATATCTAGGAGATATGCAAGGAGATCGTCTCTCACGCATCCTTCTCTTTCCACCAGGTTGGTGCTCTTTGAGGCAGAGGTCCTAGATTAGAAAGTAGCAAAGTCAAAAGCTAAGTTATAGGGGTGTGAGAGGGAATGGTATCCTGAAGGTGTGTTATAGGGCAGGAGGGGTATAGGGCAAGAGGAGATGCTAGTCTGGAGCCATAGCAACAAGGGTGGAGTTTGACTCTGTAACAGTATCTCAGATTTTTTAAAGAGGTGTGTAATGCTGGTCTGTCATCCACTGTGGCACCTGTATCAGAAACTCAGACTATCTTACTCCCTTTGATTTTTGTTTTTCATTCAACAAACATTTACTAAGCCACCACTACTCACAGTTGACTAGGACTTGGGTCCTGTCATTAGGGAGTCCCACGGTCCGGTGGGAAAGGGAGACGAATGCCATAAACGTGATTTGCGATAGTAAAGATAATAGCAAGTTGCTGTAGAACAGAGGGATGATGATAGGTGACACGCTTACCTTTCAGGGAAGGTTACTTGGGGATAGTGAGGCCCGGCTGGGGTCGGGAATGATGAGTAGGAGTTTGACTAAAGAATTGGTTAAAAACATCATGAGGCTATGTCTATACGGAGCAGAAATGATATGGAGGCATCTCTGCGAAAAATGGAATGAATGACAGACTGGAAACGGAGATTCGGTACTCATATTCCATGTTATTCATGTTTTCACATTATTTTGTATTAAATTTTAATGCTCTATAGATCAGATAGTGACAAAAATGGAAGAAAAAAAGGAAACTGAATAGTTTACATATCTCTATCTGCAAACTAATAATAATCTACCACCAGTCTTTATGAACATGAAGCTTTAGCATCTACATTAACTCTTGATTTTAATATTTTATTCAGACCAGTATCCAGAGAGCGGCAAAATAACCTTTAGAAACTTAGAACTTCAAGTTCTTTTGACTTATTTTAAAGAATTAGACTATGCATGAGGTTGGGTTTCTCTAGAAACAAGACTCTAAAACAAAGATGGAGTGCAAATAGTGTATTTGGGAAGGCGGGGGTGCCCCAGGAAGCACCAGTTAGAGCAAGCACCTGGGATGGAAGGGCAGGAAGCCCACGGCAGAGTCTCTTACTGAGCAGCTTACAGCTGGAGGTGGCTGGAACTCCGTCCTGCTGAGAACGGCGTGTGGGTGGAGTGCAACATGCGTCAGTGTGGTCCTAAGTAAGGGAAGAAAGTTGGGGTGTTCAAAGGTGCCAGAGTCCTCTGTTCAAATGAAGCCTTACACAGAGGCTACACCGAAAAGAAAAAAAAAGAAAAAAAAAACAGAGCTGAGAAGAGGTGAAACATCATCTCAGCACCCATTTCAGCCTGGGCCTGGGTCCTCCTCCCCCATCGCTGGGTTCTCCTCGGAACTGAGGTCTTCAAGGAGCCTGGTTTGAGAGGTAATGGCTTTGAAGGCTGGGAGGCCACCAGAAAGTACCTGCAGATACGGCTCCTTCCACGTAATGTGATGGCCATCACTGAGGTCATGAGAGTCTCACATTCAACTTTTTACCTTTAAAAAAAAATTCCCACGCAAGACTGACGATTTTACTTTCTGGAGGATCGAATGTGAATTACGTTAACGGACAGGTGTTTCAGGAGCTATTGTGGACGTCGGGACCTGGACAGGAGAGTACAAGAGATGGTTTTTGCATCGTAATTAAAACTGTGTACCTTACATTAACTCCCGAGCCCGTCTTGGGCCACTACTCATCATCACAAAAATGTTACTGCAAGATGTAGTGTCTGGTGTATATAAAAATGGATTTGGATAATTTTGTCTGTGTTTGTTTTTTCTCAGGTTTCTAATATTCAGGCAAGAGCGGTTGTGCTGTCCTGGGCTCCCCCTGTTGGACTTTCATGTGGACCCCACAGCGGTCTTTCTTTCCCCTACAGCTATGAGGTCGCCTTATCTGACAAAGGACGGGACGGAAAGTACAAGATAATTTACAGGTAGCCTGTATCTCCATGTGTTTTCTCCGCTGCTGCACAGTGAAATTGGAATCATTAAGGAAAATCAGAAACAGGAAAAATTTAGAGGCCTTGCAAACTTTCCTTTAAATAGTTCATTTTAAGAATTAGTGATAATTGCAAGAGTTATTTTTGTTCAGAGTAATTACCAATCAGAAATGACTTTTGTAGAGCTATTTGGTGTTGATGAGCTATCACTTGGTTATGTTAGCTTGTCAGCATAGTACTAAAGAAAAATTGCCATTAACGCCTATCAGGGTAAAAAGTGAGCATAACTTTGAGTTTTTATATACGTCAGTCATGCACTTACATGGTTGATTACCTCTTTTTAGACCCAGACCACTTTCTAGTCTGGTTTTTTGAAATTCTACATTATGGTTTCCTTCCATTTCATTCTATTTCTTACCCTCCTCCAGTGTTTTCTAGCCTGTAGTAAAGATTCCTTGAAAGCATTTCAGCCCAAGACTTTCTTAAATAAGTTTAGCCCACAAGGTAAGGGATTGTCCCACACCACAGAAACCAGGTCACACTGGCTCACTCCTGGGTGAGGCCACTGTGGTGGTTCCCCACTGTACTTAGAATAAAATCCTAACCCCTTACTCCAGCTCCCAACCATTTGGTTCTATTTTGAGAAGTCCAAATTGGTAAAGAAACACAGAGCACCGTTTGCCCCAGCCGCTCCAAGAAACAATGTCCGTCGGGGCAGGATGACTGCTGGTGGCAGAAGCTAACCTCACGTGCCCAGAGGGGCTAGGCTGATGACAGAAGTGAAGAAAGGAGGAAGGTCGGGGGTGAGGTGTACAGGAGCACTCCTGTCTTCTTCTGAAAGCGGCAACCGCCACTCACCTGAAATAGGTTGTTGCCATAGGGGAATGCAGGCGTAGAGGTACCGATGTCTTTGGATTTTTTGTTTGTTTTTTTCCAAGAAATACTGGAAATCTGAATTGTTACATAAGCCTTCCTAACGTCAAACTCATCCAGCAAATTCAAAGACACATTAAGGATAGATACAGTGCAGGTCAGACTTGAGAACTGTAGGCACCGTGTGGACACTGGCTTCCATTTTGCAACTTTAAAAAAGTATTTTGTTTGAAATAATTTTCAATTTATAAAATGTTGCAGAAATAAATCAAGGAAGTGACCCAGATTTCACCTATTAGTTACCTTTTTCTCCTCTTTGGTTTACTATTGGAGTTATTCTCTCTTATTTTTCTCTCCTCCCAACCTGTATTTTTTCCCATTAGTTGTCTATGGCATGGCCTTTTACTGCTGAGTACTTCAGTATACTTCCCAGGAATAAGGATATTTTCTTACATAGCCGCAGTGCAGTTACCAACTGCATGAATATGCATTGATAAGATACTTTGATCTAGTCACTGTCCACATTCCAGCTTTATCAGTTCATTAAATACTGTCTTAAAGCATTTTTCTCCCCCTCTAGGACAGAATCCTGTCCAGGG
Organism: Callorhinus ursinus; assembly: GCF_003265705.2. Taxonomy (NCBI): domain Eukaryota; kingdom Metazoa; phylum Chordata; class Mammalia; order Carnivora; family Otariidae; genus Callorhinus; species Callorhinus ursinus. Next base: position 83,665,938 of record NW_027397063.1, on the reverse strand, counting down.
TCAGGTATTACAGTCCGTGGACATATGTCTTTCACCTTTAATTTGGAACACTAACACAGTATTTGTCTTTTTGTGGCCCTGACATTTTTTGAGGAATACACTCAGACCCCCACCCCTCACCTTTTAAAAACTTTTAATGGAACATTCCTTATTTTATGTTGGCCGTTGCCTCATGACTAAGCTGAGTTGCATTTGCAACTTCAGATCATATAAGTGGTTTTGTTTTATGTAAGAGAGTATTGATTTGTATGTGTATATATCAGAGAGCTATTGGTATGGATATGTGAGGGAAGCACACTGGCATTTCTTCAAGAGAGTTGAGAAGTTGAAGCATTTGGGGTTCCTGCCAAGGTGAATCTGAGAGCTACCTTCAGTTGACAGCTGGTATAGTTATTTTACACTTATATTTATCTCTCTATTTAGTTTCCTTATTTGTTTTTATTTATTTACTTTGAAGAACTGACAAGACCTTTTGAAACTTCATTAGTAAGCTAAATCTTGCCATTTTCCCGATCTAGGATGACATCATTCAAAAGAATCTTAATTTTTCTAGTCCAGGAGGGTAATAGTACAAGATAGGCAAGTTTATTTCTGGTTTATGGTGGAGTCAGACACAAGAGTTCTGAAATCATTGCCCTACATGACTATGAGACCCAAATCCCAAACCTGTCTTAACTGTTGAAACTGGTATCATTGACTAATAGATGATTTCTCTTTGCAGTGGAGAAGAATTAGAATGTAACCTGAAAGATCTCAGACCAGCGACTGATTATCATGTGAGGTGAGTTAGGATCTGAGACCTGACCTATGTTGGAGAATTCAGATTGCTGAAAGAAATCATGTGCTCCTTTTCAAAAGTTTTTGGGTAAGGGCACTTGCCTAACCAAAAGTTGTTAATACCTTAGCTCATTGGCCATGCATTAGTGCTGTGCACTTGAGAGCATAGTGATTGGGGAGTACACAGTAAGGTAATAGAAAACTAGTAAGGTCATAGAAAAACAGATGATACCCTGAACTGAATTTTTTAAATGATTTTTAAAATAACTTTCATAGGGATGTCTGGGTGGCTCAGTCAGTTAAGTGTCTGCCTTCAGCTCAGGTCATGATCCCGGGGTCCTGGGGTCGAGTCCTGCATCAGGCTCCCTGCTCAGTGGGGAGCCTGCTTCTCCCTCTGCTTGTTGCTCTCTCTCTCTCTTGCTCTCTGACAAATAAAATATTTAAAAAAAAATAAAATAACTTTTATAAAGATCTATTGACTGTATGGTTTCACATATAATATTTCCCTTCTGTAAAAGAAATGAATATTTTGCCATTGGTGTATCAGTTGTTTGTTAAAGCCCTTTACATATAAACTGTATGTTCAGCACAAATGAATAAGTCTTGCCATGTTGCAAGAACACCTTTGGGCCTTAAAAGATAGTAGGTTTTGAAATGAGACAAGTAATGCAAATATCAAATTATCTGTGATAAGAATTAGCCCAACTTGGCAAAACAGTGAATCCATATAATCCGATACATAGTCTGATATCGCTATTATGATTTTTTTCTGGAAACTCTGCTGTGACTACTATAAAAGCAGAGCTAGCTAATCTTAGGAAGAAACCCAGCCAGCCATAGATTTGTGAAGAGGGGAGTATTACATAAACTTTTACAGAGCTCATCTAATCATTTTAAGATACATTCACATACCGTTTGCAAATAGGTCTCTGAATGTGATCCGTAACATTTTTTAAATTTAAATTTTAACTTAAAATTTTATTTAATTTTATAAGCTGACCAGAAATTGTAATTTTATCTAAAAGAATACACAACAGCGGATTCTGTCTTCATTCTTCATTTATGCATGTGTGTAATACAGTTGCAACATCAAGCACACATTCTTTATTATACTTTCCAAGGTTCTTTCATAATGGAGTGGAGGGAACATAACCTAATAGGAGGAACATATATTAATTATGAGGCAGCTTGAGTTCTAGTCTCGTTCTGCTGTGAATTGACTATTTTAACCATGCTTAATCACATAGAATCAAGGCCACAATTTTCTCTATAACAAAGGTAGGGTAGTAGGGATGTCGTCAGATTATAATACCTTATTAGCCACATAAGTGTTTAAAACTACATTTAAAGCCATACATAAAAAAGCAGGGTGTTTTATATTCAGTCTCAACATGCTTATCTGCTTGGTTGTTGTATTGCATAGAACTCTGTTACAACTCTCTCTTCCTGTTTAAATCAAAACATTTGGATTTTGAATCAGTTAGCTTCAGCCCAAGCATATTGAACTTTTCACAGTCTGTACAAACAAAAAAATGTGTGTAATTTGTGAAACTGAGATGATAATAGAAATACTTTATCCTTTCAAATGGTTGATTTAACAACGAACCAGAAAATGTACCACCATATAGGGAGCCATGTAAATGTTCCATGTTAGTCATTGTTAACATATATTTCCTTTTCTCTCCATCTTTTAACAGTTGATTGTTATTGCTTTATAAAGGTTTACTTTATTAATTTCCTGCTCATTCATGAGCTAACAATGTCTTTTTAAAGAAACTTAAATGTCTTCGGGAGTCTGCCCTTGGTTTGCCATTCAAATCTGTTGTTTCCCTTCATTTCTTTTTAATTCATCTCACAAAGGGTAAATTCTGACAACATTGGCTCATTGGTTCTTTTTACTGCCATGTCTTATAAGCGTCTTGAACTCCCAGGCAGATAAAAGGAATAATCAATGGCTGCCCCAAGAGGAATAGGAACATGAGGTAGTTAACTCTCTAGAGGCTTTGGACCCAGACTTTCCCCTGACACATCAGGGACCCCACTCTTGTGATATACACCACACCAGTGCAACACTACACACCAGCCGAGGCACTACTGTTATGTGGTCTCTTTCTCTGTTTGCCAGAGAGTTAGAAAATTCTCCTCTTTTTGGTCGTAATCTCTCTTAGTAGTTAAAAAAAATTCTCTCCTAATAAAATTGTCTACAGTCCAGATTTTCCTTTTTCCCTGCCTGGTCCACAGTTCTTGTAGATCATTCACTCTCTCACCTTATACAGTCTTTCCTTTTTCAAGCCAGAGAAGAATCGAAATGTTTGCAACTCCTGCTTAGATTTAGCTTCCACTGTCTTGAATTGCTTTGGTGAGGCAGCGTGACAGTAGGGGACAGAGCTTGGACTTGGGGGTTAATGGCCCAGTCCCTTAGTAAGGGTGTGTGCTTAGGCAAGCCATTTAAACTTAAATGGCCTTGTTTTCTCATTTATAAAATGAGAATAAGAAGGATACCAGCCTCAGGAAGATGGTGTGAGAAGAAATGAAGTATATGTGCCAACCTATTCTAAATCTGTAAAGTGTATAAATGTTGTTTCTGTTTGTTCTGTTTTGTTTTTCCAAGATGTTGCGGTGTTTCCACGCTCTGATGATAAAAAACTTCATGACATAGGTTCAAAGCCTGTGCATGGTTTGACCATATCACTTACTATTTTATTTTATTTTTTTAAAGATTTATTTATTTATTTGAGAGAGCGAGAAAGAGAGAGAGAGTACATGAGAGGGGGGAGGGTTAGAGGGAGAAGCAGGCTCCTTGCTGAGCAGGGAGCCTGATGCGGGACTCAATCCAGGGACCCCAGGATCATGACCTGAGCTGAAGGCAGTCGCTTAACCAACTGAGCCACCCAGGCGCCCCTCACTTACTATTTTATTGGGATAAAGATATGTCATACTTGGCACCTGAAAAAAAAAGAGGAGCAAAATCTCTTTTTATGATGTAGCTGAGTTAACATTCACAACGTCTTAGTTCCAGAAAGTAAGCTCATATCAAACACAGTAGCCTCAAATATAATTTTAAATTTAACACTCACCTCTAATGCCTCAAAAGTCTGGATGGAAATAATTTTCTCACTAAATTTCCATAATAGAAGCTGCAGAAGAATTCCATTACTGGATGACTGCAAAATAAGCAATTACATTCATTGCCATTTTTATTTATTTGTGTGTTACCAATTAGAAAGTGTCACCTGGTGCAAGTCTGTAGAGCCACTGATGGAAACGAGAGAGTTCTTTCAGCAGTTCCAAGCAGGCTACCTTCTCCTTCCAGTTCCTAACACTGCACGTTTCAATGAAGGCCTGCTGAAGTCTCCCTGTACCACCTTCAGTAGAGTGAAGGGTTTCTTTTTCATGTCATATACTAAAGTCCTGTCTCGGGCTTCTTTTCTTATATTTCTTGTTGCCTTCGATTTTTGCCACTCTGATTCCATCCCCTTCATTCAGATCGTTCTGTATCTTCATTCCGTGCTTTTTCCTATTTTCAACTCTTTTTCTCCCTCCTGTTAGTGAGTATTGCCTGAGTTCACCAATCAGATGTACAAACCTTTTTTGGGGGTAGGGTGGGGCTGGGTGGCTCAGTCGTTAAGCGTCTGCCTTCGGCTCAGGTCATGGTCCCAGGGTCCATGGGGATTAAGCCCCACATGGGGCTCCCTGCTCCGTGGGGAAGCCTGCTTCTCCCTCTCCTACTCCCCCTGCTTGTGTTCCCTCTCTTGCTGTGTCTCTCTCTGTCAAATAAATAAATAAAATCTTTAAAAAAAAAAAAAAACTTTTTTAAAGTAGCAGTCTCTTGATCATGGGTGCTGTCGTTGACTGGTGCTTAGCTAGCCTCACTTCCTGGGCAGGATAGCTCGTGACCTCTCCCTATCAGCCCACTGGGATCGGGACTCCTCCAGACAGTGCTACCAGTCATGGCTCTATGGCTGTTTAGATTGGCACTTGCCATGCCATTTAGGCCAAATCCCACATGAAAAATTGTATATTGAGACATATTAGGTTTTAAAGATTTTTTTTTTCATACTCATTTTTTGCTATGAGTTTTTGTGTTTAATTTCTTCACATCTAACTATTCAGCCTTTTTTTTCTTCCTGGTGATTGAGGAAAGTAATACTCCTATTATGTTAATTTGAAAAATTTAGGTGTTGGGTCTTGGGTTAGATTCTTACCAAAGTCATCACTTTTATATTTGTTACCAAGTTCTAACACAAATTGCTTTTTGCATTTTAATGTTGGTTGAATGTTTAAAAGAAATCAATTTGTAATTACCAAAGTGTATTTAACATTTGGTGCTTCCATATAGGGCATTGTATTATTTATTGTATAAAGCCACCAATACAGAATCTTATTTGTATGTGTGTGTGTGAGAAAGACAGAGACAGAAAGATCGTGTGTGTGTGATTATATGTTGAAGAGGGAGAAATGAGAAAAATCCAGTACATACATCATACATGAATAACTATTTTATAATACTTGTAATGTAAGTATATAACTTTATATACATAAACATTTATATTCATTGATTTGTATGGATATTTATACACAAAAATACCATATTCCTAATTGGTAGTTTTAGAATTAATACTGACATTGAACTAACCGTTTTATTGTGGAAGTCAAGAACAACGATGGGATAATCAGGAATTTGAGTGGTGGAATGGGTAGCAATTTCATGACAAACTTTGAAGCAGTTTTCCAGTCATTGGCATTAACAGTTTGGCAAAGAAATTGTCCAGAAATGATATCACGTAGTAACATTTCTCAGAAAAATTACATGATGAAATATTTCCAAAAATATGGTTGACCGTCTCAGTACAGAATTATGAAATAGGTGTTATTGACTAGAAACCGTGGCTCCTACCATGTCACAGATGTGCTGGAGGAAGTTGGAGGCGAATTTCTGAAATTTTAGGAGCACCTGTTTCATGAGCATTTAGTCAGTATTTAAACTGAAACAAATGTGAAAACCCAACACAAGATTAATCATATCATTAGAAAAATGTATTCTTCTTGGCTGGGATAAATGCAAAAGGAACTGAACTGTTTGCTGATTTGTTTAACCCAAGAAACTGATCCTCCTTTCACATGATGATACTTAAGAGAAACACATCACCATCCTATGAAAAACATTATTACAATGTTCTTAAAAATAAAGCGTCATTTCCAGAGACTTTTCTGTAAAAGTGCCTGCTAAAAACGGAACAGTTAGTTGCTATCTATTTACTGAACAACTTTAATTGACGGATATAATCGTGGTATACTTAGATATCATGTCAGCTTTTAGATATTATATGCAGCACGTTTACATTGCCATGTAAAATGGATCTCATTTCCTTTGAGGACAGACTTTTATTACAAGTGCAAAGCACTGAGTCCTGATTTAAACTATAACATTCTTTGATTTGAAAGACAAGAAAAATAACTCCTTGTGGCTTGTACAACTGTGCATCTTCAACAGCCTCAAATTTTTATTCTGTTCGTCAGGATCCTCTGTTCCTCCCATCAGCAGTCATCCTGCCAACCTGGCTATCAGGAGCTTCAGTCACTCCTGTCTCTCTAGCTTAATAAATGTGGATTTTATGACTCCCAGAATCTTATTAAAGAGCAAGAGTGCACTTGACTGAGTCCAGGTCTCCGCAGATAACTCACCACAGTCAGCCAGCCCTTTGTAGGCCCTTGTCCCTGCTTCCTTTCCTCTGCTCTATTTGCCATGTAGATTTGGAGGCTGACTTTGTGCGAACATTCAGGACCCAGTCAACCCGAATAGAGTCTGAGTTTGTAAACACATGCCCAGTGACTGTGAAGTGAAATTCCTCCTAGGAACCTAAGTGGGTCAAGAGCTGGGTCCAAGGCAGCTGAGAAGCCATCTCCATGTTGAGGAAACAGCAGGAAGTGGTGAGGACTTGAACTGGACAGCACCTGCCCCACCTCTCTGTCTGGTTACTACCATGCAAGTATGCAGCTGTGTTAGTAGAACTTCTAAGTTTTGAGAGAAACCAGAGGTTCATTTTTCTAAATGAGAGATCTCCAGAACTTTAAGTGTTGGCTTGATCTTTAATTTTTTATTTCAGAAATTTTCAGATACAATCAGAAGTAGACAGTAACTGATGGATTTTCATAGACCCATTGCCCAACTTCTCATTTCCTTGCTGCCTCCACCTACTACTCCTGCCCACACAGCTGTGAAGTCCAGACATCATAATATTTCATCTCTGCACCACATTACCATCATCACATGCCCATCCAAAATAAGCAAAAAGGATAATTCCTTCATGTCTTTAAAATTCAGTGACTGTTTCCATTTCCTCAACTGTCCTAAAAATGAAGGCTTTGTTTCTTCAGTTTGTTGTAATTGAAATTCAGACATGGTCTGAATATTCCTTTCGGCTGGTATCTCATAAATTTCTTTTCATCTGTAGGTTTCCCTCCCTTTCTTTTTTGTCCCTTTGCAGTTTATTTGTTGGAATAATTTTTTTTTTTTATCCCGTAGAATTTTTGGCAGTATGAATTAGGCTGATTGCATCCCTGTAGTTTTGCTTAATATATTCTCTTTGTGTTTTGTGGCAAAGAGGCTTAATCCAATACAGGTTTAGTTTTTCTGGCAAAGGTTTCATAGATAGTGGCATTATCTTTCATTAGGAGTGCGTAACGTCTGCTTATCTCTTTCTGTACCGACCATTGCCTGTGTCCTTCCATTCATGCATAGGTGGCTGTGATTTTATTTTTTTTTTCCTCCCTTGGGCCAGATGTAACCCATGAGCCACCAGCTGTAGAATCCAACCAGTCTATTAAAATTTAGGCAGGAACCCTGCCCATGTCTGGAATGTTCTGTGATTCATTTTAAGTAACTTAACTCCCAGTGAGCCTGTCCTGATACATAGAAATGATCTTGCCAAATCTACCATTCACTTTTATAATATCATGTTCCTACTTACAGTGAATGCAAAAAGGGACATTTCTTTTCATTAGGTTGGGTGAAGAGATCCTAATAAGTACCCTTTGTTTGGATCAGATGTCGTGGTGTCCTCCCATAAGGCAAACAGGTCAAATATCCAGTAAATATGTGTCTCACCTTTTAAGATGGAACTAGGCATTAGTACTTTTAACATGCATGACCTTCATAAATTCTTTGTGTTAGATCTTGAGGAGACAGGACCTTGCAAATCACATACCTAATTAGGTCCTGTTTTCCATAATGTTGTTATCTCTAGCCATTGTTTATGTTCATCGGGTAGAGGGGAGATAGATTGTGGGTGTTCAGAGAAGCGTTAATTTGGGGATGAGTAAGGACAGTAGGCAGTAGAGTCTAGCGGTTAGATTTCCACGACTGTTCAGTTGAGGCAACTTTCTAGCTGTGTAGCTTTGGGAAGCTTACTTCCCCTTTTGATTGTGAGTTTTCTTCTATCTTTAATGGGACCTCAAGAATTAAGGGCTTGATTTATTTACCAACTCTGATTAGCTTAATCCTTGCATCTCTTTTAGGCAGCAAAAGTTTCTTTGTTGTCTTTTTAAAAGAGTAGATTTTCAAGTTGGATTTTTTTTTTAATGCTCAATATTAAGGAAAAATGGAAAAATAGGAAAGAAGGTGGTAAAAAATCAACATAAGCCTATTTTATGCTATTTGAAAGAAGTATAATTTTATAATAGTACGTTGTATGCTTTTTCTTCATAACTTCTCTGGAGAAATTGTGCCCATATGTTCAGCATTGAGCCAGGCATTTTAATGCGTAGAGTACGCAGCTTTAATCTCGGTGCCAGGTGCAAAAGTAAAATGTTCACATGGATAAACTGTACCTGAACATTATGTTTGTTGAGTCAGAGATGCACTTGGCAGTAGCAAGCATGTTTCTGTGTGTGAAGCATCCATATTTCTACCTAAATATCTGCAGTGTTCGAAACAGTTTAAAGATCCCATTGTTTGTACTTCTCTCTCCAGTTTGTAGGCTCTTAGTGCTACTTCTTGTCTCTTTTCAGCCAACCCTGAACTCTACTTTCAGCCTCCTTCCACACAAAGTCAGCTGGAGAGTGGCTTGATGATTTTACAATGTATATTTAAAGACCATTTTGGGAATAAGGATGTATTCGTTCGTTCTTTCTTTTTCTCTCTTTTCCCCTTCCTTCCTTCCTCTTTCTCTCTTTCTCTCTTTCGTTCTCTTCCTCCTTCCCTCCCTCCCTTTCCCTCTTTCCCTTTCTTTCTTATTAATTTATTTGAAAAAGAGGGGGTAGGGGAGGACTGGAGGAGCAGAGGGAGAGGGAGAGAGAAACTCAAGCAGACTCTGCGCTCAATCTCAGGACCCATGAGATTGCAACCCGAGCCGAAACCAGGAGTCGGGAGTCGGATACTTAACCGACTGCGCCACCCAGGCGCCCCAGGGATATTTTCTTCTTCGGCATATTGTTTCCCAGTCAGTAGACCCTGCTTGTCTTAATTGGGGCAGAGGGTTCTGACCATTGGTGGAAGGAGAGGAGTTGAGGCCCATTCCCTGCTGGGGTCATTATCTCCTGGAGATGCTGGCCATAGTTAGGACAAGACCAGTAGGTAAGAGAAAGAGTCATGGCATGTACTACATAAATTCTGTTCTTCCGTGGAAAGCCCTGGTGCAAACCTGAAATAAAAACCCTGGTCTTCCGCGATGGCCACCGCCACTGACTGTCTTTGTTTGCTTTCAGGGTATATGCCATGTACAATTCCGTAAAGGGATCCTGCTCCGAGCCCGTTAGCTTCACCACCCACAGCTGTGCACCTGAGTGTCCCTTCCCACCGAAGCTGGCACACAGGAGCAAAAGTTCGCTAACCTTGCAGTGGAAGGTGGGTAGCTGCAAAGTGTCGGGCACAGTCTGACCTTGAGCCATTTGAAACGTTTTCATTCAGCACTACTCCCGTCTGGTGATGGTGTTTGATTTTCTACATAGTAACTATGTGAAACAAATTATTATGATATTGAAAGTTGTTATGTCTATAAAAACTGGGCAAAGCAGTGTAGAAGGTGGAAATACAAAGATCTGCAGGGATAAATCTTTTAGGTTCATGAGCAATATGTTATACATGATATGAATACTTAAGATACCTGAATTGCATCACTTTCTAATGGTTTCGTTCATTTCAACAAACGTTTGAACTGAAAACTTTAGTGGAAAGTTTTCATGAAGAAAAGTTTAGAGATAAGTTGGTTTCGGCTCCATTGGCTTCTTTCAGTGGCGACTCTAAAATGTTTACTATTTAAAACTGCCTAGAATGTTAAGCGTTCTAACTACATTAAGACTTAACTAACTTTTACTGATTAGGCTTTATTCAGTTAGGGTTACTCATTATTCTTTAAAGTCTGAATTGTATAGTAGTTTTCATAAAATATAATTTACTGGCTACAAGTAACTCTTGTGAAAGAGAGGTCTTTATGGTGTCTCATTAGCTTATTAGCCACAGTTGTGTGTTCACAAGAAGATAGCAGATTCTGTTATCCATCTCTCTAGTCATTATTTCTCTGTGTTTATATTTTAAATGCAGTTTAAGATGTGAAATTTCTAGAGGTAGAGATAAAGAGTTATGGTGTTTGGGGAATACGCTAATGTGTGAAAGAAGTAAGATGGCTAGGGAGATCTTACATTGGTGAAGACATACTTTGTCCTTTGGTTCCCAGGGCAGGAGGTTGAATTTATGCAGGGCATCCATAAAGGCCTTTGAGAGCCGTAGTTAGCAATAAAGCCCGGGCTTCTGGAGACCCTTCTCGTGTGGGCAGCTGCATTCTCATGGCCACTGGCCAGCATGGCGTGTGTTACTTGGCAAAGGCAAAGTTTAGACTGGCTTAGAATCTGAACTATTTTATTTTCCTTCCTGGCTTCCAGGGATAATCCAGGTCAGTGATTCCCTACCTTTTCAGAGTTGTAACACCCAACTGGTCATCATAAGTCCTTGGAGATACACATCCATTTTAAAATATGGTCTCTATTTGCACATGTACATACATGAACATTATCTTTTTTAAACGAAAGAATTAAAATTCATTTTGTTTGGAAAATAAAAGAAATCTTAAGATTACCAGAGGGACCCCGGGGTCTTATAAACCTAAAGTTGGGAATCACTGATACATACTCAGCTTAAAACCTGGATGAAATCCAGGTCTTAGGCAGACCAGCGTCTTCAAGAAAAAGGTTACTTATTAGGAGGCAAATAGTTCACATTTTCGTTCTTCCTTTATTTAACTATAAATCAGAAACATACTCTTATTCCATGAAGTCAAGTACAAACTTGAAAGTTCTGGATTCTGTTCAGTTTTCATTAAATGTCCTTAACACGGATTTCCTAATCACAGTGCACCGGCTGGGGGCTCGAGGACAGGGGCACAGGGCTCTGACTGCCCACCTGTCCTTGAACCCACAAACACACAGAGAGTCAAGATCTTCTCACTTCTTGTTAGTCAGCAGCAGGAGATAGGGCAATACAAAAACCAAAATCAGTGCGCCCACGCTCAAGGAATTAAGAACTCGGTGGTGGGGCAGGATATCCTAGAAGAAACTACTGAAAGAACAGTTTCTCTAGAGAAATTTATAAACATCATAAACATAGTTTTTATCTTAGAAATGGAATCTCATCTAAAACTTCGATTGTGTCCGTTATTTAGAACTTCATATAGATCCCTGTTTCCCAAAATGAGCCCACAAAGCCTGAAATTACAGTTCAGTAGAACATAGAGCACTCCCCTGAAATCTGGGTTTGAGACTCAGGGGTGATGTGACCCAGAGGGTGAAAGGAGGGAGAAGAGTTTCTTGATAAATTTAACTAGTATTTACCGAGCCCTTGATGATGATTTATTAGTCACAAAAATAAAACAACAGCTATTGTTCCCCGAGTGCTTCCTGAGTTGCCCAGTAGTTGAGTAGGTGATTTATATATATTCTCCCAATTACTTATCACATCATTTATTCTCAGAACACGAAATTAAACAATGATATCACGTGACTAACAGAAGCCCACACTTGACAAACGGCCGAGCTGGGCTTTAGGTGCAGTTCTGGGGACCCGGCTGCCTTTTGCTAGGGGCTGAAAAGTGGTTTGTGGGACTCCTGCTCCTTCCTGGGGAGGTGGGGGCGGTGGTCAGGCCCAGACACATTTGTGCAGTGGGGAGACCTGGTCTAGCCCTCCCTCGAGCTGCCTCCTCCCTCCCACCCTCCACCTTACTACCCTCCTCCAGTGAGGGACCACACGGCAGCACCCCCTTCTAGCAGGGCTAACCCCACAAAGCACTCTTCTCCAAGGTTCTCCTCTCCCCTTCCCGTTGCCCAGTGCTCGTTTTCTCAGTGAAGTAGATCTCCGCCTGCTTTTAAGAGGAAAGCAAAAGATGAGACTTCTTTTTGCTAGCACGCAGAGAGCTAACTGCTCCTGGGAATCTCCCAGGGGAATCTCCTCTTTTTTTTTTTTAAAGGGAAATCTCAATGGCACAGAAGGCTTTCTAAACTTTAAAAAATAAAAAAAAAAAAAAAAAAAAAAAGCTGTGTGGAGGAAGTTATAAAAAAACATATACTCTTAAACCCTGAACCTGGCTGAGTCAGATTTAACCGCCGGACTCCAAGCAGCATCTGCATTTCTCAGCCGCCTTTTTTCTCCCCCTGTTCCTAAAGTGCCTCTTGAAAGTCTTATCCCCAGAGGAAGTAGGGCACCATGTGGGTGTAAAAAGGAGAAAGCAGGTTCGGCTCTTTGTGGGGTATGATTTATTAGTAGTGGGGCTTTCTCTACAGTTGAATTGTACTAAAATTCATTTGTGATAATGTTTCCCAGGGAAACGCAGGAGCCACCAGGGTTACCCGCCCGAGGGGACAGCACAGGGCTAGCGTGGGTAGTGTATTTGAACCAAGTGGAGGGCTCGTAAGTTTTGTCTGTGAACTGCTTTCCCTAATTTCATTTTACTGGTTTTCTTTTTTTTAGGCACCAATTGATAATGGTTCAAAAATCACCAACTACCTTTTAGAATGGGATGAGGTAAGCCTATTTTCATATCCATCCATCTAAAACACCATTTCAAAAATAAAATTGCTGAACAAATACCATTTTATTCTTTTTTAAGATGTGCTAAACACATGGGAAAAAAGAACGTAAGTAGTGAAAAATTTAAACCTATAGTATTGACTGTGGAAGAGGGAGACGGGCTAAAGTAGTGTAATGAATTGTATTAAATTGCATTAAATATATTTACTTGGCTTATTTGCAAGAAACGCTACAGAATCGAAAGGCAGGGTCTTATCTCTTGTGGAGTCCCTAGTGCCTAGCCAGCCATCAATTTGTATTAAGGATCGACTGCTTTGTTATCTTGACTGCTCAGGGCCATTCTGCATAGATGGTTTTGATAGGGTAAACCACAGTGTGGCTTGGGAAGCATAATTTGTTTCTTCTTTTTGACGCCATGGATGTACTTCGGTATTGCCCTGTTGAGCGTTCTCTGTGGGAAAGTTGGAGCCATGCCTGGAGGTCTCACTCTCGCAAAGGCATGTGTGATCACCCTGTGGACTAGACCGTCCTATAACAGGCACCCCTTTGGCTGTTTCTGTCACCCTCAGAGGCCCTAAGACGGTATCCATGGTGAAGTCTCCTTATTCTCGAGCCCACTCTGTGCTGAATGGTGACCCTGTGCATTTCTGGCCTTGCTAACACTACCCACAGAATCTCAGGCAGGAAATAACTGGATGCAGAAAGAAGCCTTTCGTTTCTAAAAAGGAACTGTACTTTTTGTTCCTGTAGATTTTAATTCTGTTCACTCATTTACCCTTGCTCTATTCTATCTTTCTGTGGGTGAGCAAATAGAGGAAGGATTTCGAGAATAGGAAATGTGGAATTGGGGGAGAAATGCAATTTAACTAGTCTTTGTGACTTAAATTTAGGGGGATTTTAAAGATCCAGAATTCAGGCTTAGGCAAAAAGTGACTTGTTGAGTGTGGAAAAAATATTTTCTTCAAATGTAAAATGAAATTGGACGAAACTCTCACGGTGAAATTTTGATGTGAAAAAGGGGGCCCTTCATCGCTTTCTGCGTTAGTGTGTTTTCCCATCTGGGTTGCATCTGAAAGCTGGAGTTCCAAGTTACCCAAGACAGCGATCTCTTGTTCCGGGGATCCTTGTGAATAGTTCCTACGTACAGATTGGTGAAATCTCAGACTTGACCCGGGATATTTTGCAGATGAGGTGGGTTTCATTTTAAGGTGGTTTGAGCGGAAAGTGAAAGCACCCCTACGGCCCTTGTGGAAAGAGATTTTTATAGGCGGTCCAGGAGGCCGGAAAGGAACCTGGCTGACCTGTGAGCGCAGGGCAATGCCTTACCACCCCCTCTTCCTCTGAAAGGACAAGTGAGAGTTTAACGGAAAGTGTTAAGTGTGCGTTGGTTTGTCGCACTGACCTGCCTGATGTTTTTCCTCCTATCTTGAGGTTTTATATCAAGATCGAGTTTACTGCTAAAGAGGAGGCATTTTTCCTTTCAGATCTCCTCCAGGCTCTGGGTGCGTGCGTGTGTGTATACGTGTGTGTGCGTGCCCACGCATGTGTGTCTCCTATGTTTTTTTGCTGCTTTGGACCATGGCCTCATAAGTGAAGTAGGGTCAGAGAAGTTGAGCATTTGAATGGGAAACCTCCAAGGAGAACCCAGGTGCTACAGGAAATGGTAATGGTGACTGAGTTGTTGGCCTCCTTCCCTTTGAATTTGGATTGAAAGTGCCCTGGCAGGATGCGTGGAGGAAATAAGCTACAGCCACAAATGAAATGGAGAAGCTTTGTCTAATGACCATTTATAATCATTAGCACCCACCATAGCCTAGTGACCACACAATGTTAAATTGTTTATTTTTGGCCTTCTCTTGCCTTTTCCCTGCTTGCTCTCTTTCCATCCTTTCCTTGCTCCCATCTTAATTCTTCAGCCTTCCCCGTCTTCATTTTCTCTCCCACCTTCTAATTCCTGCTGGCGCTGGCTCTGTTGAGATTTACCAAAGACTCCAGGTTAGTGGACTCTCACCCACTATAGGCCTTTTGCCAACATAGGGATCCTTTTGTATTCTGTGGCTTAATATTCACCTTGTAGAAAAACTTCTGGACCCCAAACTCTGTGAAGCGCTCCCTGGCCTTTTAAGTTCCATGAGCCCCCTTGGTATAACTGAAAGAACGCCAAGATTAGGAGCTGTGGATTCTGTTTCTGGTTTTACATGGGCAGCTTGACCCCTCCAGTCCTCAGTTTACCCATTAGCTCGTGTATATTTACATCACTGATGCTCTCTCCAAACTCCTTATTTAGGATTGTCCCTTGTGATAAGAGTATGTTTTAGGATCCTTTTCACTGGTGTTTGGCCTGTGCATTTATTAACTATTTCAGCATTTGTGGAGCATGCCCTCAATACCTCAACACTATATACGGTCCTAGGAGGGATCTGTGACATAAGGAAGGTAATGTTCTTACCCTGAGAGCCAAAGAAGCTAATGTAATGCTCTCCTCTTGTACTCTTAAACAGACATAAATAAAACAAACTGAACCACATGCTTCTCAAATTTTTCCATCCAGTAGCTTCTTTGCTTGATACTGTGCCTCTCCTTTTCAGTCCTTCTAAAAAAAGATTTAAAAATGGTATCTTTGGGTTTCCTGGCAGTGAGAATAGAAGCAATAGTAACCAATTCATTCCTGCCTATTTCAGAAGTAAAGTTTCTAACAGAACAGCCTAACAGTTTGTGTTTCTAAATTTGGGGCTAGGTTAGGGACAGTAGTCCTCCTGAGGCAGCTCACTTGGGTTGGTTTTTGCATCCCACATTCCCATGCTACTCAAGCCTTGACTTCCTGAAGGAAGAAAATCAAAGGCACCAAGAACAACATCTGCCCTCCAGGAAATATGAGCATGTGAGGCTCTGGCTATCCCTTCAAAACCTTCTCCTGGTAGTCTCTGGAGTCAGGTACACCTGGTAACAGGGACTCTTTCTAGAATCTGCCCTAGTGGAGTATGGTGGGGCAGCAGAATGGGAGGGGGTGTTTTGCTAGAGTCACTCCCCTCTCCACACCGAACCCTCTCCAGAGCCTGAGCTCTTCTCTCCCAGGATGTCCGTCCGGACCAGCCATACACCCCTAAGCCTCTCTGTTGCCCAGGCGGCTGGAAGGGCAGAAGGACAGTAGGGTACACAGAGGAACAGATTCCTACCTGAGAGGGGGACAGGCACCACTCCGAGTCTTGAAGAAGGTTGTGTTCAGGAGTAGCACTCCACCCTGTTTCCTCTCTGACAACTGGTCTGAGAATCACGGCTTGGAGTGAGATGGCCCCATCCATGTCTGGATGTCCTTTTCATATTTTTTTTTATAGCATTACAGCACTGGTTAGAGTACTCGGAATACTTTATTTTTTTGTTCAGTTTTTAATCACCATTCCAATAAAAACTATGGGAAATTTTGAAAGAGCATCAAGTCCTGTTGTCATGTTTCTTAGAGAAAGGCCTCACTAACGGAAGAGCAGCGGCATAGAGACAGTGAGTACGTGGCCTGTATTTCTGCAGGGACCGGGAATGGTGTGTGGGGTTGACCATGGGAAGAGCTAATAGTTAATCAGTGGCTAACGGCTGCTCGTCTCTTAAGGGCAGGTGTGGCCCTGATGGGGAAGAGAAAGCAGAAACCTATTACCACTCAGAGGGAAGCTGATTCTCTCCCCAGAATTCATTGTCATCCATGTTGCATCATTGTTCCAGAGAATTCACTTGGAAATTACTGATAGTTCTGCAAGAGGTATAGCTACCTACTTTTCTCTGTTAATAGTTGTAACTAGACAGTCCCTCAAGTTTTAAGTCAGTGTGGGAAGTAACTCTGACGGGGAGATGGTAATCAGTCACTAAAAATGGAACACACAGGTGTCACTGGCTTTTCAGCTGTGGCCATCAGTTTTGATCTTCCCCTGAAACAGGTCAGTTCTCATAGTGTGGAAAGGTGCACACTTGCCTGGTCACATCCCCATGTTGTGGTGACTGAGGTGAGTTTTGTGTTCTCAGCCATGGGACCTGAGAGAGTTGACCTTGCATTTTTGTGGGTCTTCAGCCACTGTGTTCGCCTCCAGGAGCTTCCCGTCAGGCAGAAGACCATTTTCAAGGTAGTTTTCTACTGGACTACTTGATGAGCCCTTGTTATGTTTTAACCCCTTTCTGATCACAGTGTGGTCCCTACTCTCACATTTACCCCCGTGTTTGCATTTTAATTTCCAAGTCACAGTCATTCTGCAGGCTGGCAGAAAGCAGGCCCAAAGCCTTATGAGGGTTTCTTTCTCCTGCTAGTTCCGAGTATTATACCTAGCTCTAACTTTAAAGGAACAACAATAAACTTACTCTTTTGTAAATTAAGTCTTAGTTTAATCCAGAATTATGAATGGGAGAAAAGTTTCTTAACTTTTTAAGAGCAAAACAAGGCTTAGGTGCTAGATTTCCCAAGGTGGATGTTCTTTCCCACAATGGAGAGATTTGGAAGTAGGGGTTCAGGAAGGAGGAGCCAGTGCTTAAAGCTCACTACGCCATTCAGGGGCCACCCCTTAGCTAATATCTTTGACCTGCCCCTGTCGGTTTCTTGGGAACCAACCTGAGCTGAATTGGCTCCTCCTGTTGCTTCATCAGCTTGATGACACTGAGGTATCTAGTAGGGGTGGGAGGTTTTCTCTAGAAGGAGCTAAGAGGGAGGGATTGAGGACACAGATATCTCTAGGGTAGGGAGGGGCTCTTCCAAAAAAGAATTAGGAACCTTGCATTGACTTGCACTTCCATGCCTGCCCAGTCTTGTTTTAAGGGATGGTGATCTGGCCTTTTTTTGGGGGGGGGGGGAGATTTATGTAAAAGCAAACTTCACAGTCAAATAGGAACTTTGTTTTCCATTTTAGAAAACAAAAGTTCTGTGAAGGCAGTATTTATGGGAAACTCGTCGAGAGTTTTACTCTTAGATAAGGTTTTTCATTCGTTCCATTCCAAAGTCTGAACGGTGCTGGCGAAGCGGGTCCCTCAGAGCA
The DNA here is from genome assembly GCF_003265705.2 of Callorhinus ursinus. Taxonomy (NCBI): domain Eukaryota; kingdom Metazoa; phylum Chordata; class Mammalia; order Carnivora; family Otariidae; genus Callorhinus; species Callorhinus ursinus. The sequence continues at coordinate 83,648,136 of NW_027397063.1, read as the reverse complement.
AATGCAGGTCTCCTATGGTCTTGCTGGGATTGTGTGACACGGATTCATACTGATGATGTGTATCAGTCATATGGTGCTCACTTGAAGAGACCTGGATTGATAGTCTCTGCTTTGTCTGTAACTAGTCAAGCAAGTAACTTAGCCCCCGAGCCTCTGCTTTTCCACCTCAAATCAGTGTCAGTCACCTCCCAGGTGGGTTGGGGTTCAGTGGGTTAGCCTGGGGACTAGCAGATTTCGTGTCCTGAGTATTTCATGTCACCTATGTACATATCAGGGTCTGGGGTAGGAAAAGTCAGCCAGCAGAAGGATTGTATGACATTCTTCTGTGGGACTTCGACAGAGGAGCCCTAAGGCTAGCGTCTCCAGTTTGAACTAAACAAACACGGATGTCCGTGCTATGTATAGATGTTAATTTGCCATTAGCTTGGCTTCCGGACGTGACATGTAGGGAACATATGAAAGAACCAGAGAAATAGCTTTGTGGGAATGTGACTAGTACAGTTCCCAGGAATCTTTCTCACATGTGACTCAGCTCTCCCAAATAGGAATTTCACATCTGGCTGTGCTGGTGACTAATGAGCCAACACAGCTGTAAAACACAGGCAACTAAGAATGAGATAAATGCCACAGAAGTCAAGGGAAGTATAATTTGAAGTAGAAAGAGCAGAAAAGGCCAGTCTCAGGTAGAGCCCATACAGCCCCTGGGGACCCATGAGCAAGCCAGAGCATGCTCAACAGTCCTGTTACCGAAACCCTGTGGAGCTGACCTCAGGCCGTGGATTGTCGCTTCTTAGACACCGAGTTTAGGAGGAGCCAGCTTAGCTCAGTGCCCCTGAGCAGGTGCTTGGTAACTGGTTTGTGAAACAGATTACTTTTTAGCTTAGGTGTTGCATGGTTAATATCTTTCGGAATGCTTCTTGGCGCAAGGGAATTTGCCCATGGCTTCTCTGGTTGGACAGCAACCGTTCATGGAAGGGACTGGAGCTTCAGCAGGCAGAGTGACTTACTGGGTCTCCCACAGTGCATGAGGAGAGCTCCCTGAAGATGCGGCCACCACTTTCTCCAAGGTGCCATGCTGCCTTAGCCTTAGATTGCGTAGCGTTGGTCCAGCGAGAAAACTGGGAAGGCGGGTTAGCATTCCGCAAGCAATCGCCAGTGCCCAACTGAAATGAAGATGCCACTTGCCAGGCCCACATGCTCTTTGAGTCATTCTTGGGGAACACCCTTATGGAGTTGGGAGAGTGGGGTGCCAGGGTCGTTGGGCACTCTGTGTGTCACAAACCATCTTTCACCTGAGTGTCTTGAGCCGAATCAGTGACCTGGCAGGGTAGCCGCGTTCTGCCACATCCCAGACCTCCACTGCCACGTGCGGGGGTGGTGTCAGAGAGCCAGGGGACCAGCTTCCTCTACTCCAGCTTCTGTTGGAGGGAAGTAGACCAGGAGGGATATAAGAACTCAGAGCGGTTCCGGTACCAATGGCAGAGAGCTAAGTTCAAGGAGCTCTGTCTTTTAGGGACCTCAGCCCCAGGCATCTGAAACCCTGTGTGTTGACATTCCAACACACACCTTTTGTGTCATTTGTCACATGTATGCAGGATGAGTTATTATGTGTTTGGGTAGCCGACTTTGTGGGCAACTTCTGGCTGCTCCAAAATTACAAATACCTGTCTTGGTCCATGGCACCTAATTTATCAACTCATGTTTTTTGTGCTTGTCGGATGCCAGCTGGAAGACAACTGCCTTGGGCCTCGGCTACGTGGATGGGCTGAGTCTTCCATGCCTTGGGTGATGGTAAATCCTACAGGCAGCCTCTTCTACAATCACCCCCTTGCTTCTTTCCTTTCCCTTCACTGGGCCAGTCTCAACAGTCTGGTCAGATCAAAGCACTGGACATCGGATGATATCCAACATTATGTTGGTTGGTTTTAAATCCAAGGACCTAATGAGTATCCTTGACTATTTCAGGGCGTGCTAAGCCTCTCCCACTAATAGAAAAAAAACTAGTGTGCCAAAGGATAAAATGCATGCAGTATTTATTTAGTATCGTGCAACACAAACTATCCCACCCCCTTTTCTTACCTTTGAAAGTTCCTCTGTGCCAGAACGCTCCAAATGAAAGAGCCATCCCTGAGGTGAGAGTGAGGTTTGGCACAAGGAGCCTTTGAATCTACCCAGATGGGGAGCATCCCCACCTCCTTGTTAGGAACCCCTTCTTATACATGGTTATGCGGAACACATACATGCTCTTTTATTTCTCAAGCCAACATTTATCTTTGATGTTGCCTAGGGTCGGCCAGTGCTGGAACAACTTCTAAATATAGACGTACTCGCAGACTAAATCTTTAAGACTGGCGGGAGTTCAGTTGGCAAGTGCAACTTTATTTTTTACTTGATTTATCGTTGCCATTTTTGACAGGTTAAACTCTACTGTTGCAGAGGGTGCCCTGGCCCAGAGTCACTCAGCCCCTGTCTGGAGCCAGCAGCCGCTGGGCCACGAGCACATGACAACCCATAACCAAATTCACATAACTTAGTTAGCAGGCAGTTATCAAACTGTGGTAAGAGCAGCTCCGGAAGGCGAGCGGGCGCAGCTGCGAAAGACCCTGAAAGAGAAGGGGGTCAATGGAAAGAGGCCATAGATGAGGAAACATCAGGGAGGGTTCTCGTGACCAGAGGGAGGTGGCTCACCACGGATTCTAACGCCCTTGCAGTGGCCATTCTGATTTCCTTGTGCCAGGAATTAGGCTGTCGTAAAGAGGAACAGGAAGGATCATTTCCAATTTATTAATTAGAAGGTAATTGAAAATACCAGCCAACTTGATCTCTTAGTGCCAGCCTTGGGCATACCAGCTTCCAGGATGGTTAGTGCCAGGCTAATTGGAAATGTTAGCCAAAGCAACCACCTTCCCCACAGTCTACAGAATTACTCTTGACGGAAAAATACTGTAGCCTGAATTAATTGGATTATGTGTGAGTTATATGTACAGAATCGGCCATGGATGTGTGAAGTTCCTCAGTAGGAAACCAACCCATTTAGAGGATTCATCTTCCCAAGAACTGAGGACAAACTGATGAAGACACATAAGTTAATAAAGAGGGAAAATGGACTTGAAAAAGAAGTTCCGTTTTCAGTCTTTTAGTTACATAGCTTTACAAATGAACAGTTACTTTTAAACATGTGTTTAACTTGGGGGGCCTGGGTGGCTCAGTCGTTAAGCGTCCGCCTTCGGCTCAGGTCATGATCCCAGGGTCCTGGGATTGAGCCCCGCATCGGGCTCCCTGCTCAGCGGGGAGCCTGCTTCTCCCTCTTCCCCCCTCTCTTTCTCTCTCTCAAATAAAATCTTTAAAAAAAAACATTTTTTTAACTTTAAAAATGAGTTGCATTTTATGAAATGAATCAAATACTTTTTATATACCTAGATAGCCATTTTTAGATAAGCAGACCCACCTGAAAATTGATTTCTCCACTGGAACTTTATTCTTTTATGTGTTCGTAAACAGCACAGAGAGGCAGGAACCCGAGTACATGCGCAGGGTCCTTTGTAAGGTTATTTGATTTGCTCACTCTGGTGGCTTTAGGTTACGTCATACCAGAACCATTCCCAGAAGACTGTTGTGTGTCTGTGTTTAAAAATCTTCCCATAGTTCTCTGCAGTTTGGGGGATAGTATTACTAAAAATCTTACTTCAGTCTAAAATGTAACTCCGTAGGATGAAGTAACTGCGCCGCCCTGCCGAACAGTTTTGGTTGATTTTATCATGTAGGAATCTGGTTACATTTTTAGCTTCTGCAAAAATTCTTAGAATCTCTTCAGAGACCTTACTTTGTTGGCTTTGAGGACAAAAGGCATGTACCAAGTACATGTAGAAAATAGAACCCTTTATTCTGTCAGACATTACACATTTGGGTTCTAGAATGCTTACTTCCACTCCCTTACCTACTAGCTATTTATAGCACAAGAGGAATTTGTGAAAGTTTACTGAAAAACATCATACTGTTAAACATATATGGACATCAAAATAGATGAGTGTAATATTGTATAATAGATTACCTCAACACTTAATGGCTTAAAACAGTCACTTTCTTGGATTCTCGGTTGGGAATTTGGACTAGGGTACTGGGAGAATGGCTTGTACGTGTTCCACAATTTCTGGAGCTTCAGGTGGGCAGGGAGGCTCATTGGCTGGGGGCTGGAATCTTATGGCAGAGTCTTCACTCACAAGTCTAGCGGTCACTGCTGGCTTGGGTAGAACCTCATCTGGGGCTCCCTCACAACATGGCAGCCCCAGGAGAGTCAGAATTGAGACAGTGAGTGTTCTGGGGAAAAGGCAGAAGCTTCATCATCTCTTCATACCTAGCCTTGCAAGTCACACAGCTCCATTTCCACTCCATTCTGTCCATTACAAGCACATCACAAGCCCATCCCAATTCAAGGGGAAGGACTGTAGACTTTCTTCGTCATGAGAAGCCATTAAAAATCTTTTTTGCCTTTATCTTTGTATCGCACATACAGTGTTTCTAGTACTATGCCCTAAGATTGTTACATACAAGGTCATGGACTTTGAAAGGTAATATAACTCTTGTTCATACTCCTGCTTCTCTTCCAAGTGTTCTGGGAAGAGGGAGAAGGAAGACCAACGTGCGCCCAGAGATGCAGTGGTAGGTAGGGTGGGACTCATCCTTGCACCAGCACAGTTCTGCTAGCCAGCAGAGTATGGCTTAGGGGCACTCAAGCACTGCTCTTCTCAGTTAGCAGTTGGAAGAGATCACTGTCTGTTCCCTTAGTGATAAGGAGAGAGAACCCAGGAGATGAACAGTATTTCTGCCACAGGTGTCATACCTATAAAGCAGGATCATGTGTCCTGTTCCCTTGGGTAACTCACAGGCAGTCAGCAAAATGTTTAATCAGGGGGTGGGGAGAAAATGGTGAAGAAATATGTTATAATTTGATTTAATAGCTATAAAATTTAAAAATTTTTTGGAACTATGGGTTAGAAAGAAATGGAAAAATATTTAAGTACATAGTAAAAGGGCAAAAGATGAAATGGGAAAATAGAGACTATGTTCCTTAAAATATTGAAAGCCTTTTACATTTGTAATTTATCTCCAAATTTTATTTTAAAGAATGAAATGTTTGATGAGGCATTTCCTTTCCCCCATGCCTCCCAGTGGTTGGGGGAGGACATCTTTGTCCCTGAGGTTATTAACACATCTTGAGAAAAACCTTTCCAAGGGTGAGTCAGTCTCTGCTTTTGAGCCCCGTCAGAGTCCACGTTTTACCTGCTCCCCTGTGTTTCCTTCTATAGTCCCTGCCCTTCCACGGTCCGGCAGAGCGGTGGGGATCACTGAGTATTGACATTCTTCACAAGTTAGCAGGAACCCTGTAGGACCTAGAAGAACATCTGCACTCTGATTATTATTAGGACTTGTAACCAACCGTGTGACCTTTCTAAAAAGTGAGTGTTGGAAGGATTTTAAGTGTTACAAGGCTGGGACTCTCCCCAGAGATGGGACCTCTCTTTGGTATGTGAATCTAAACTGAAAAGAGGCACTTGCTCACCTGGAGGGAGGCAGAGGGCATGGCCGGCAGAGGGTATGGAGACGAAGCCCAGCCTTGTGGGTCTAGAATGTAGATAATATGCAATGTGCTTCCGTTTCATGGTAATAAAGAGGAGGTAGAGGCAAAACTGAGCAGCGGGGGCCTGGGCCAGGGCTGATGTGATATGGGCTGTGCGTATGCACCACTTCGCTGGCTTTCCTGGAGAGCAGTGGCAACCAGGAGTGGGGGACATGCACCCTGCACCCTGGCCAGAAAACAGCTCTGTTTGTCTCAGGGCCATGGGTGCTGAATTGGTGCTCTTGGGCTGGGGCTGCATCTGGGATGATGATAGATTAACAAGACCTATGGATCGAGTCGAGTGAGAAGAGGAACACTCAGTTGAAGAGGGAAGGAACCCACGTTTGTGATGCTGCACCTCGTGCAAAATTGAGTGCCTTGAAGTTAATCAGCACACAGTGAGTTTGTACTCCCAAGATTTCTTCACATTTAGTAAAGATTAATCTTGTCCTTGAACTCAGTTGTACTGTAGAAGCAAACATTTGGGCATGCCCAGGATTCTGAAATGGAGACCAGCCAGGGAGCCCTGAAAATCTGCCCCTTTTGGCTTGTGGACACTGGCAGTCGGAGGTTTGGCCATAACACGGCTGGGGGTTGGATCGCTTTGTGTCAAATGCAGCCCACTGCCTAGATCTGTTCCAGAATGACAAAGGGTGTGGACTTGACGCCTCCTTTCTGCTCTTTGTCTAATTGGGATGAAGTTTTCTTTCCTTCCTCAGGGGAACAGGACTTCATTGCTCATCTTAGGGAGGTTCTGATCCTAATTGCTCCCACGCTGCGTACTTGATCTCCCCAGGTACAAAGAATCGGGCGCCTCTAGGCATCCACGCGCCAGCCCTTCCCTCATAGACCAGCCAACAGCTCGGCCTTTGGAGCCCTACTCTTAACTCTCCTCTGTGTGACACACCACACGTGGCCTTGTAGTAGTCGCTGACCAGGACAAGACCAGGGCCACTGGTGTCCCTGCTGCCTGTGTTTGGATATATTATTGGCAGCAGACCTAAAAAGCGTCAAGAGATACTTATTTCTCTTAGGACTATGTTTTAGTAGGAAACTTTGCACAAGGCTGACCTTAAATGATGAAAAAGTAAGCTTCCAAGGAAAGCTTAGTATATCTTAGTAATCCTGTATATTTTAGATTAGGTTTTATTAGAAGGGGGTACCCGCCAGAGATCATATCTCTCAGTCATTTGGAGCCATGCTACCGATAACATATGGAAGTTATGATTTGCCATCTGTAAAACTTCACTGACAGTAGTGCTCAGGCATATTTAATTTCTGATAAACAATGATAAGCACTCCCATGACCACCCCCATTGGTTCATCTGAATCCTTCAGTCTTCTAAAGCATTCTCTCTCTTTTTTTTTTTTTTTTTTTTTTAACCCTACTCATTTCTGTCAACAAGAAGAACCGGCTAATATCTTATTTGCAAGTGCTGTTTGCAACCTGGCCTCCTCCTTGGTGTACAGACCAATTCTCCACATCAGCTGTACCTTTGAACATGCCCTTGCCCCAGAGCCCAAGCCCGGAGCTCTGCGACCACCTGGCACAGTCTGTCCCAGAAGACCAGGGTGACGCCATCCCCCATGCTGTTCCCTGTCTTCATTTGTTAACCTCCCACCATAGTTCACTTTTGCATTGCAAGGACTTTTGTCAGTATCCATGTGTTTTTTTTTTTCTTCCCAAGTATCCCTTTTATATTAAGCTCCATGTCATACATGAATATTTCCTTACTTCCTTACTTCCTTCACTCTGAACTATGTGTATTCTTGCCCTTCAGACTCCACAGATACTGCTTCTAAAACTCGGTTCTAAGGTTCCAGCAACTCTGGGTCTTTCTGCATGTTATTAAGGGCCATGCACAGAGTAGTACATTTTGGAAGGTACAGATTTTCCAAGATGGAAAATTTGGTGTGCTTTATGTAAACAAGTTGGAGTTTATTTAGTAATTGTTCCTGATACTGAAGTGTAGGAGGGGGGAAAAATGTTAGCAACATAGGAAAAGTGTCTTGAAGGTCACAGAATGCCTCTTCCCCCAATTCTTCAGCAAGTCCCCGTGCTGTGGCCCCTGTAAAAGAAAAGTCTAGGCCCCTTCATTGGTCTTCCCCATTCTTTTTTCTCATTTCAGCCATAGACAGTCTGGTTTTTACCATATTAAAGCAAATCAACCTAGTAAGGAACAGACTGACTTTTATTTACTGGCTATAGTTCTAAGCACCAGAAATGGGCAAAGGAGACCAAACAAAGAAATAGGAAAAATGAGGCATTGAAGGGGAGCCAGCATCGGGTTTGGAAGGGATGAGGCTTCCGTGGCGGCAGGATGTGCCTTTCTTGCACTGTTTACTCTGAGCTCAGGAATAGAAGAGGAAAGACGGTAGATCACACTACAGCTTGAAATGGATACAAAACATACCAGGGCGTGCATAGAGTATAATCAGACACTGGATGTAATTATGCAAATGTATGTATAAACGGTTTTTCGATGAATAAATCGTCTGCAGCAACCTTAACACTCAAGGTTAAAGTAAGCATAAGGGCATGATATGCCAGCCACTCAGTGACTTTGCCCAAGGAGCAGCTGAAAAATGTTATGCTTTGCTGTTTGCATCCGAATATACTTTGATACCTTGATAATATGAACTTTGAATCTTAAAGATTAATAGGACTTCCACTCCCTTCCTGGAAAGGGCACCACCTTGCTCGGGGAGGGGAGGGCAGGGCGGGGATTTAGCCTCAGGATGAATGTGCCAGGGTTGTTTTTAATCTGTTCGCTCTAGTGGGACTTCAAGCTAGTTGTATGTTTATTTTGTTTATTTTTTTTTAAAGATTTTATTTATTTGAGAGAGAGAGAATGAGAGATAGAGAGCACGAGAAGGAAGAGGGTCAGAGGGAGAAGCAGACTCCCCGCTGAGCAGGGAGCCCGATGCGGGACTCGATCCCGGGACTCCAGGATCATGACCTGAGCCGAAGGCAGTCGCTTAACCGACTGAGCCACCCAGGCGCCCTGTTTATTTTCTTTTTAATTAAACTTCACCTGGAATGTGTTTTAGTGGTAAGCATTTTGGAGGCCTGCTTAAAGGAAGGAAATGCTTAAATTTGCTTAGGAGAAAAATGTGCTTTCATCTTTCTTTATAAAATAAATTGAGAACTTCAAACATATTTCTGAAGGCCCTGGGCCCAACCTGTCTGATAAGAATACTAAGATTCATTCAGTGTTAGCATGTGGTTTTCTTTGCGTGAACATCGGTAAAACACCATGGATGGTGGGCATGAAATATTTGTTCTGCCATACTACTGATATGAGGATTCCATGCCTGAGCATGGCACAGGGCAGGTGAGTTTTTTTCTTACTCGTGGGTCTATTAAGACAACCTACTAGAGTGTTTTCTTTTTACTTCAAAGAATCTGAAGCATCATGTAAGGCTAGAAAGGCATTAAAAATGTATTTCCAGCCTGATAAGAACCCTAAAGAGAGGTGATAATACATAGAGGTGAATTCAGCCAAGGTTCCTCATGCTTATCGGACATTCCACTCTGTAAGCAGTGATTGAGTTCCCTGACTGTCCGAGGCACTGTTAGGAGGGAAGCGGGTATGGGCCAGGTGAGTCAAAGGCATGTGACCAGTATTTAGGGATCAGTGAACAAGTAGGTCACCACTGCAGGAATGCACATGGTTCAGGGACTGGGGGGCCAAGTGGGGAAGGAGAGAGAAGACTGGTGGGGAGGTCTTTCTTTCTGTGGCATACTAAACTCGTTAGACTGATCCTCAGGTGCTCGGCAAGTACTATGTGTTTCCAGAACTGGCAGTCCCTGAAATAAGGCTGCAGACTTAATCTTGGTTGGTCAGAGTGGGCAATTTGACCAATCCAAGTGAGGAAGATCTTAGAAATTGTGCATTGTCTTATACCTGAGAGGACTTTGTTGTTGTTGTTGTTACCAGAGCCACTTTAGAAATACCACAAGCACGATGCATGACTTGTCTCAGTTACAGATTTTTTTCTTTTTTTAAGATTTTATTTATTTGAGAGAGAGATTGAGAGTGACTGGAAGGAGGGCAGAGGGAGAAGCAGACTGCCCGTTGTTGACCAGGGAGCCCGACGCGGGGCTTGATCCCAGGACCCCGGGATCATGACCTGAGCCGAAGGCAAACACTTAACCAACTGAGCCACCCAGGTGCCCACAGAGCCCTTATATTAAGGATGACGTTGCATTGTCAAGTGCTTCATGTGCAAACAAACACTCCCCTAGAAGCTTTCCTTCTCTTGGTTCTATTCATCCAAACCCAGGAAATGAAACCATTATCTAAAATGCCTTCCTCAGTTTCTAATTTATTTTTTAAAAAATTGTGTGATTGTTCACTGTTCTTTTTTAGGGGAAAAGAAACAGTGGTTTCAGACAGTGCTTCTTTGGGAGTCAGAAGCACTGCAAGTTGACAAAGCTTTGTCCGGCGATGGGGTACACGTTCAGGCTGGCTGCTCGGAATGACATCGGCACCAGGTATGACATTCCTTGGCCCTCCTGCCGTTAAACACTCACGTGGTGATTCTGTGTCTTCCTCTCATGTGGTGGCTGGAAGGCGTGAATCCATCCCCTGGCTCCACACTGAACCAATTTGAGATCTTCCCAGAGAGAATCCTAATCAGAGGGTAGAAGGTGTCTCCCGAGGCGATGAGTGCTGCTGGGCGGCCTCAGTGCAGGCTCACAAGCTGTGAGGCAGGGCCCACGAGGGGTCTCTAGAAGCCCAGATGAAGGTAGCAGCCCAGATTCTGAAGGAAATCCCTTTTGAGGCTTTATTTTTTTCTCAGAACATGTGCCTTTTCCTTTCATCACTACTCATGCAGTTGCCTTTTTCAGTTATATTTGAGGTTGCCTGGTAGAGAGGAAGGAGTGCTGGGCTGGGCATTGTTGTCAAGCCCTGGGCAGACTCTCACAGGATTGGTGAAAACCCACCCTGGCCAGGGTACCGCCGCTTGCCTCTGAGCTGCAGAAGAAAGGCCAGAACAGGTGTCCGGGGATTAAAGATGCTTTGAAAAGACCATATCTCAGTTGTACTTCCTGGGTAACTCTTGATTAAGGGAAAAATCCTTTCTCTTTCATCACTGCTTATTGAAAAATCTTAACGGTTCAGCACATCATTGGTCCTCAAGCTTTTTTCCAGCCTCAAGAACATCACAAAGTTTCACAGCCCCCTCTCCCCACCCGTGATAGCCGGTGCACGTTTCGAGTCTGCCGGTTGAAAAAGTCATGATGATAAAGGCTTCAAGAGTTTGTCAGTGAATTGGAAGCACCCACAAACTTCTGAAAAATAGCACCATATATATTTGTAAAACAGTGTATTTTGTCAGCAGATGATCATTTGTGCTCACATTGATTTTAAGTTTCCTTGGTAGCCATGGGTCATAGCTTAGTGACATTGCACAGTGTTGTGCTTTCTGCTGGGTGCTTTCAGGGGGAAATAAATCCTTAACTATGTTGTCCTGCAATGTGCTGTGCTTTCTTAGTCGCAGCCTGAAGCAGGCAATCAGGCAAATGGAAAAGTGGGGTAGGGAATATCACGTAAAGGATGCTTGTCTTCCTTTGTTGGCCGAATCTGTCATGCCCCAGACCTTCCAACCCGAGCAAGTCGGGCAGTAGGTAGGCTTAGCCTTCCTCTTTTAAAATGCCAAGATTCCTCCCATGTTCCTAAATGTGTGTCTTACTGGGTTTATCTCTCTGTAGTGGTTATAGCCAAGAGGTGGTATGTTACACATTAGGAAACATTCCTCAGATGCCCTCTGCACCAAGACTTGTTCGAGCTGGGGTCACATGGGTCACGTTGCAGTGGAATAAACCAGAAGGCTGTTCACCTGAGGAAGTGGTCACCTACACTTTGGAAATCCAGGAGGATGAAAATGTAAGCTCTGCAGATTTTATACCCTTGCATATGTTCTGTATAAGTCAGTATCATCGTAACAGACAGAATACCATAAGTTACATTAGCTACTTAAGTTCAAAACCAGGTCCTTAACTTCTACCACTACCACCACTGGCTGTCCTTCCCACAGTCTTCCCCCATCTCAGGGAGTGGCATTCCTATCCTTCTGTTTGGGGAAGCCAGAAAATCTGGAGTTGTCCTTGACCCCATCAGTCAGCAAATCCTTTTAAATCTATCTTCAAAAATTAACCAGAAATCTGGCCATTTCTCAAAAGCTAAGGCTACTACCCTTTCCCAAGTCACCATTATCCCATCCCTGGATTTTTGCGGTGGTCTCATTAAGTATTTTCCCTCCCTTCGCCCTTATTAAACTATAGTCTGTTCTCCACAGGAAGCCTAGGTGATCTGTTAAGTAAAATAGATCATGTCAGTGCTCTGCTCAGAACCCTTCCTACCTCTGGGCCTTCTCCTCCCTTCCAGAATAAAAGCTGGAGCCCTTTCAATGCCTACCAGGTCCTGTGCTATTGGATTTTTCTTTCATGTCCTTGTTTCTGCCTCTGTAGTCTCATAGAACACACAGGCATATACCCTGGCCTCAGGGCCTTTGCGGTTTCTGTGCCCAATAGCTCGAAGTCCCTTCCACTCATCTCTGACTCATTTCCCCCATTCCGTCAGGTCCCTTCTCAACACATGACTTGTGGAGAGCCCTTCCCTGACCACCGTGTAAAACAGCACTATCCAATAGAACTTTCTGCAATGATGGAAATGATCTGTAGTTTGTGCTAGCCAGTGAAGGTAGCGCCAAGTTACACGTGATGATTGAGCACTTGAAATATGGCTGTGGGCGCAAGGAACTGAATATTTAATTGCATTTAGTTTAAATTTAAAGAGCCCCACATGGCTGCCTTATTTAACCGGCACAGCCCTAGAGGAACACCTCACTAGACCCACTGCTCTGTCCTTTCACCCCGCTTGATTTTCTTTGTCGTTGCCCTTAACACCACATGACATGCTTCATATTTATATATAGGTTTTATTTTTTTAATCACCGTCTGCACCTGGCATGGAAGGTTCTGGTGGGCAAGGCTTTGTCTGTTCTTGGGCCATGCTGAGCCCATAGAACGCGGAAGGAAGGCTGAGGCCTAGAAGGTGCTGGTGTAATCATTGATGGATGGATGGATGGAGCGATGCGTGATTGAGAATACTAATGAATGAATTCTGTACGTTCAGCTTTTAGGGGGATACTTAATCCTCTTAGACGATCATGCCTTTCCCATCCAGACTGTCCTTTCTTCCTTGGCCAGAAGAGGACACTGTGTGGTCAGAAACCTCAGCCACAGTTCATTACCTAGCACATTGCAGCTACACAGTGAAGACCTCAAAAGAAGAGGCTTTTCTCAGAAAAACGTTAAATACGTTCTTTTACAGTACATACCGCTTTGTCGCATAGCACTACTTGGTGGTGTAATCCTTTGTTTAAAATGCTTATTGAGTCACCAGGAGAAGTTTGCTCTGTGAGGAAAGCATATGGTGGTGTCTGTTCCAGAGCAGATTTGCATTCTCTCAAGGGGAGAGCATTGTTCTCATTCACATTAGTATTAGCCTCACAATAAAGTTCAGCAGACCCAGGAGAAACTACAATGAGATAAAGTTAAATTACTACTTAGAGCTAGAGCACTATCCGCAGCACCGTGGACTCTTGATACTCTTTTTTGCCATCCCTGCCAGACCTCTGGCCACTGGTGGTGATAGAGAGAGGCAATAGAAAAATCCTAAACACAAAGGTATTTAATAATGCCCAGATTTTATGATGCTGATGTTTCTTTCTGACTTTGCCTTTGCAGGATAACCTTTTCCACCCAAAATACACTGGAGAGGACTTAACCTGTACTGTGAAAAATCTCAAAAGAAGCACACAGTATAAATTCAGGGTGAGTCAGTCATTTCAGTACCTGAACTGCTTAAAAAAGCAGCCATTTCATGTTTTACCCATTTACCATTTCAAATGGACTCCATAGGTTAAAAGATTTTTAAGGTTCACCGCACTTTACATTTTTAAAGTAACACTTCTTAAAAGGCACACCGTACTTTAATTTTAAAACCCGGTTTTGAGAGAGGAAACTGTTGTCCTGTGCTGGAACAACTCGCATTACGGCGTGGCCAGGAGCCCTCGGCCGGGAGCACCCAAACCGACTGCTCCGTGCACCTGTCTCTCCCCCACACTTCACACCTTGGCCTTCCATGTTTCTCCTAATTCGATTTCCCTTTCACTCTCCCTCTGCCTTTGCTCTTCTGCCTGTTTTTTTCCTCAGCTGTTTTTATTTTTCTCTTCCATTACCCACTCCCTCCCTACTTAGGCATTGCTTTGGTCATAACTCACCACCCTTCATGTCACCATGGGACTCTGCACTGTAAGGAAAAACGGAGCTTTGCAGCTGTTAAGAGAAAAAGCCAAGCGGTGGGAGGCATTCTCTGCTGCAGTGCTGTTGATCTGTGCACAGCGCTGTGCGTTCTGCTAGGATGTGTCCGTTTTGGAGAGAGAAGCTTGTCTTCTGAGTCTTCCCTTCCTTCTCTTATTTGGGGAACAGATGGTGTTTGACACTTAGTAGTCATTCAGTAAATAGCTGTCAGATAATCAAGTGAAGTGTGTGACTGTTGGAGGAAAATGATAGTTTCTGATTTTTCACAAATGCTTGTTGTTTGGAGCCGGCTCTGAGGACATAGGGATGCTGCTAGCATTTCTCCACATGGTGGCATTGCCCTCCTCTTAAATAAATAAGGGTATTTTTACCTGTTTTCCCCTCCCCATATTTTCCTTCTGCAAAACAGTTAGAACCAGAGGGTAACATACTGGTTTTGTATTATGCCTTCTTGTAAGGGTAAAATGTCTTTCACTAAAACCCACCTATATTGTTTTATTTTTAATTGTTCATAGCTAACTACATGGAAAATAAGTACCTCATGAAGGAAACGCTTGTAAATCAGTTGTTTGAGATTCAGAGAGAGAAAATGTATGTGTGTGTCTGTCTGTGTGAGTTTGCAGATGCCTTGATCTCACCATGTTCAAAAGTTCCTATTTCGAGGCTTCTGGGGGCCTCAGTCGGTTGAGCATCTGCCTTCGGCTCAGGTCATGATCTCAGGGTCCTGGGATCGAGTCCCTCATTGGGCTCCCTGCTCAGCGGGAGTCGGCTGTCCCTCTCCCTCTCTCTGTGCATTCTCTCTTGCGTGCGCTCTCAAATAAATAAAATCTTTTTTTAAAAAGTCCCCATTTCTTTAATACCTGATATCTAAAGCATGTTAATATTTTTTCGGTTGTATTATAGCTGACTGCTTCTAATGTGGAAGGGAAGAGTTGTCCAAGTGAAGTTCTGGTGTGTACGACAAGCCCTGACCGGCCTGGGCCTCCCACAAGACCCCTCATTAAAGGACCAGTTACATCTCATGGCTTTAGTGTCAAATGGGGTATGTTTTGCTACTGGTGCTGTTGCTTATTTTTGACAGATTTTTAAAAACTGATTAACTTCAGGAGTGACAAACCAAAATAAGAAATAAAAGGTATTATTTGTGGGAGTTCTACAGATTTGGAATATATGAATGAGAAACATTCAGAGAATTCCACCAACTGGTAAAATGGACAATTTTAAGAGCATTTTACTTATGATTTTTCCTGTATTTTTCCTCCTATACTATTTAATATATTACTGATTTGAATGGAGTAATCTCTGAATATATATTCATTCTTCAGTAGCTTGCCCTTACCAAATGGTAGTGATACTTAAGGTAAAAAATTGATTTATAAAATTAATGCTGAAAATAAATTTCAGACTTTAGGTATGTCATCATAAGTAAATTTTGACGTACAGAATGTTCAAGTTAAGAAGAACTAGGAAAACTTTAGTTTTTGTTGTTGCTTGTATGTAACCAGAAGTCTTGAACTTCAGTAATTTTTCATATTGAAGTTATGTGGTGTTTGGGAGGTATGGAGTGGAAGGATATTGTGGCTCACCTCTGCAACATCGATTATTTCAGTGAAATGAAGGCCATTAGAGGGGCACCTGGGTAGCACAGTTGTTGGTCAAGCCTCCCACTCTTGGTTTCGGCTCAGGTTGTAATCTCAGGGTCGTGAGATTGAGCCCAGCATTGGGCCCTGTGCTCAGTGCGGAGTCCACTTGAGTTTCTCTCTCTCCCTCCCCTACCCCTCCCCCATGTACACTTGTGCGCCCACTCTCCCTTTCTCTCAAATAAATAAAACTCAAAAGAAAAGAATGTCATTAGAATGTTGATAAACATTTGCAATTATATGTAAAACTATTATGATGTATATAATTATCACTAATGTGTCATAATAGCTACCTGAAAGGCAAAAAATAAAAGGAGAAATTTAAAATAAGATTTTACCTGGCAGCCAAGTGATGTAAAGGGAACTTAAAATATTAAACCTTTGGGGCTGTTCCCACTGGCTCAGTGGGAAGAGCATACGTCTCTTGATCTTGGGGTCATGAGTCTGAGCCCCAGGTCGGGTGTAGTGATTACTTAAATATTTTTTTAAAAAAATAAATTACTCTTAAACTGTTATTGGAGGATCAACCATCAAGACATAAAACTGTATCAAGTTACCTAATAATTTTGAGGCAGAATTATTAGGATATCTGTTTCCTTGGTAAATGGATATGATTAAGAGAAACTAAAAATCTAGGTGTGCTTTTTGCCAGATTATAAAGCTTTTTTCTCAGAAAATCCTAGAAAATCCCATAAATACTAAATGTTTACTTTGATTAGCTATATGCTATAATATTTAACTTCATTACTATTGTTTTGAATATCTTCTTACTGAAATGTGTATACATTAATGCAAATACCAAGTGAAAGAAGGGAAGAAAAGTTCCTAAATCTATATCCACAATATAGAAGTGGCAGACTGACAGTAGAGGTAAAATTCTGCATAGTCTTGGAAAATTATAATGCAAGGTATTTTTCTGCTCAGAAAAGAAAACTTGCAGGCACAGAGTTAGCAGTGGAGTAAATACCCAAAGTCCACACCCGTTCCTCAAACCACCTCTTTGGTGCACGTTCTTAGTGATCCACAACTTCGGCTGCATATCAGGTTCACTTGGGATATACAGTATGCTTAGTGGCAAACTATGATGGAACAGATTATTACATTCTGATGTTTTATTTATCTTGTCAGTAAATTTTGCACTTTTCTTTCCTTTCCTCTCCATCTCAAAAGAATCTGGTCACTGGTAACCTAAGTGAAGTACAGAATAAAATAATAATAAAAGAAGTATATATTTCACCTTATATAAAAATTACTGAATATTGAAGAACAGGCTTCAGAGTTCTCAAAGTAGATTTATTTTTACTTAACTCTTAGAAAAATCAATTCATATTTTGAATTTTGCTCGTTTCACTAAATAACACTTAGATTATAAAACTTTGAATAATCTGAGCACATTCTGGGTTTCTTGATGTTTTTGTTTCTTTTGTTTTCCAAGAATAATACAGTAATGATTTTACCTTTTACTTAAATCCAGAATTAAGGCAGTTATGTTAAGTAACTTTCTGTGTTCTAATGATATTTGCCGATAAAAATCGATGCCCTTTCATAACTAATAAGGCATTTGCTTACTTTCCAGATCCTCCAAAGGACAATGGTGGTTCGGAAATACTCAAGTACTTGCTGGAGATTACTGATGGAAATTCTGAAGGTGAAGTTTTGGGAAATCATTTTACTCAAATTCAGGAGCAACCCCTGTTATCTAATATGATGAGCATCTGTATAGTCATAGTGGGGCATAGTGCGCAGCCATTAATTCTCATGATAGTGATACTACAGCAAATAAACCTTAATCACATTTTTACGCACAGCATCAGGGATCAGAGTACGCTTAAAAGGTACATTTTTATCATGTTTTTAAATTTTCCACATCGTTGCTTTAAACCAGTGGTCCTAATTAATAGAATAATTACATTTTCATCCCCATTCTTGGCACCTTTTTTCTGGAAATTCTTACAAGCAGAAGACTGTCAGAAGCAATCAGCAGGAAGGATAAGGTGGAGACAGCAAATGAGTGCGATAATCTACAAATTCCCATGTACAGTGATAGCAAACAAAACATAGTGTCGTGAGTTAGTGACAGTGTCACACTTTTATGTCAAGTTTAGCAAATGTCTTTCCGTCTTTGTGACATCTGAGTCAGATTATTCATCCCTGTCACACTATGTGGATTAGAGTAGTACAGTGTTAGAGACCGAATTCCTTAAATAGTGCCTTTTAAAAAATTCTTAGATCTTTTTTTCTAATAAAATTCATAAGGCTTTAGTAGGAAAAAGTATAGTCATCAGAACTTTAAAAATGACATATCTTATCACTCTGATAATCCCTTTAACCACTCATTTAAAAAAAAAAAGTGATTTAAGGCATAGGGCAAAAAAAAAAAAGAGCGTTAACAGTGACTTTTACAGACAGGCAGCACAGGTGTGTGCTTGTCTTTTATTCTGTACCTCAGTAGCCACCTGGAGTACTTTGGTTTTCATGTCAATCAGCTTCTCTTTTAAACTAAAAACATGAGAATGTTTTGAGATGGGCATCAGCTGTGCTGATGGACATAAAATTATATTCTGGCCTAAAAATTTGATTTAGTTTCTTACGTTAGAAAACCTCCCTAGGAGAGAAGTCAGGTGTATGCGGTGGCTCCTTGTGAAAACCTAAGTATGTTTTGAATTTCTTGTGGCTCTCTTGACCACTGATACCAAATGAGAAGTAGATGCCATTCTCTACAAAAGTGAACAGTTTTGCCAGCACATAAAGTAGGTGCTTAATTGAACCTCTTCTGTCGTTCCCGTTCCCATTTGCCCCTTCACGGGTTTTTAACCAGCAGTGTCGGAATACTGCTTTCTAATCCCCCCACCCTTGGCCCTGGTGCCTGTGACTTCATGGGAAATCCGTCCTGCCAAGGAGCCGGGGGAAGATTACTTGAGGGTTACTTGAGTAAGATATCATGGGAGAGGGTAAAACTATCTTCCTTAAAACAACCTCATGGAGAAAAGCCTTCTGTGAGATAGTCCTCTGGCAGCAGGGCCACTGGAGAGAGCTACAGAGAGGAGGGAGAACATCCAGCCACTGGGATTTGTGAGGCGCGTCCCTGGTGAAGCAGCCCCCGACCCTTTCTCCCTGGTGACATTGGCCTCACCAGGCACCAGATCCCTTGGGCGGCCCCACTTGCTTTCTTTAACCCCCAGAAGTGGTCAGATAACTAGGTCACCCTGAGTGCTTCATCTTTAATTTGTCACCCTCCCAGCCATGTCTGTCTTTTAAGTGAGGTCCATGAAGACAGCAGATTTTGCTCCCAAAGGACACCGTATATAACAGGAGGATTTCACTTACCGTGACCTCCCAGCAGATGAGAGCAGGAGAGACTCTTCGGCATGTCCCAGACTGCCCAGCAGCCTTCCCCATACCCAGCTGACCCCCGAGGCCTCCTCCCCCTCGACGACCGGTTCACAGCTTGCTTGACATTGCCCTCTGTTGCCGCTTGTTGCCCACCCTTCCCCGTACCCACTACAGATTTTGTGTGGTTTCCAGCATCCAAACCTCATAGTCAGCAAATGTAATAATGGTGGTATTAAGTAGTCTAGCCTGTAGTACTAAGTATTAAAAATGATTCCATCAGATTTTAAATATTTAACTTCGTGAAGGAGATGGAAAGAGGGCCCTTGGCTATTTAAAAAAAAAAGACTAGGAGATGCTGGTTCTCATGGTAACCACTTGGAGCTTTTTCCCAGTAGTAGTGGTTGATACTGTGACATTTTTACAGAAGGCATAAACTCATACCTGAGTTGTTTTTGTTTTTTTTTTTTAAGATTTTATTTATTTGAGAGAGAGAGAATGAGAGATAGAGAGCAGGAGAGGGAAGAGGGTCCGAGGGAGAAGCAGACTCCCTGCTGAGCAGGGAGCCCAATGTGGGACTCGATCCCGGGACTCCAGGATCATGACCTGAGCCGAAGGCAGTCGCTTAACCAACTGAGCCACCCAGGCGCCCTCATACCTGAGTTTTGTCTTACAGCGAGTCAGTGGGAAGTGGCGTACAGTGGATCGGCTACGGAATACACTTTCACCCACTTGAAACCAGGCACTTTGTACAAACTCCGAGCATGCTGCATCAGTACTGGTGGACACAGTCAGGTTGGTTTTGTTTTGGCATAAAAGTAAACTTCTTGGGTCAAGTTCAGACAACCGATCCATACCGTCTGAATAAAATTCCTATTTCAGAATGTATCGTGGTAATGCGACCCGCCACGGTATCACATCAGGAAATGAAAACTCTCGAGTTTTTTAAATTGTGCATTAGAGGACAAAAAAGATAGGCCCCGATGATTCTCAGCTGAATCGTGGTATTGTCAGGTACAATTGTCACTTAGTTATTTCTTAGAAGACTTTGGCGTGATCACATGTGACAGCTGAAAATTGAATGTTGCCTGACATTCATATTAGCTAACTGAGAGGAACCTCCATTATTGCAATGATAGAAAAGCAGAGAATTTAAAGTCAAAAAGATATGACCTCGTGTACAGCTGTGCTGTTACTACATCTGGCAATTTTGTGAGAATGAGATACACCTTCCCCAAGGTACTTTACTGCCATCTGTTGGAAAATTACTACAAAAACTGTATAAATCTATGATGACAGAGCTGAATAGACACCTTTGCAGTTGTGCAGTGCCCAACTTACACAACTGTAGGCAGCAGCGTATTCCTTATTGTCTGCTCTTTATTTGACCTTAGACCAGCCAGGTAACATGTCAGGAGCCTTGGTTTCAACCACACCGTGTTCTCATAACGCTCAAAATAACCTCATAAATACACAGGGAGTGCCCTAGAAATCAGATAGTTGTGTAAATGGCTTTAACTTATATTCAGAAAGTACGTGAAAGGCAAGGTAGTAAAAAGCCATTTTCATTGTAGGAATATTTAACACTATGGTTTGAAACCATCCTGAGAGAGAGACAGAGATGGTGGCTTAGGGCCCTGTGCTGGGTTTATTTTTCCCAAGAACGCGTGCCGTTACGGTGCCTAGCTTTGCTGTCAGCATACCTCCAGTGTTGTTGTGTTTGTTCTCTTTCTCCCCCGCAAGGATAGTGGTACTGTGATGTCTAGACTACCCGTATACGGGAGAGAGAGACTGTGTGAAAAGGGGGTCCAGTTAGACCACTCTCCAGGGCCAGAGCTCTCTGGAATGCTTCCCCAGGGTGGGATATACCCACTTCAAAGCCACCAGTTGTCCCCAGGCACCTCCTGTGTGTGAGGCGTGGCACAGAGGCTGTGCTGCTTGAATGTATGGAGTCCATCTCCTCTGCAACACTTCTTCTCAGGAAGAGTAATGAGTTTGGTTGAGCTGCATGCCCGACACCCCCCACCCCGCTGCCGCCCTGTTTTCTCCTGTCTCAGAAAGACCGTCAACTTCTACATCACCAGCCTTACACAACCAGATCCTACAGAAAGAAGGCCTACTTATTTTAGCATTAACAGAACCTGCTGGTTAACGTCACACTCAGTTGATTAATAATGAATTTATTTGCTTTTCTGCTCTGTATGTGGATGGTTAGCCATTTATGGCACCATTTAAAAATTTCATCCAGCTGTTGTTTTGTGTTCTCTTCTGTCCTTGTGAAGGATCTCTGATTTTGGTTTAAAGGAAAGTAATTGTGTGCTTAGAACAGACAACCCATGTCTGTGAATGTGACTTCAGATACCATTTTTACCAGTGCCATATGCAGTATACGGTCACACTTCACATACACACATGCGCGCATACACACGAGGGAAGGTCTTGTTGCATAAAAATTATGTGTACACAAGTAGGGCATGGCGTCAAAAATCTGAGCTCAGACTTCAGCAAAATCAAAGAGTAGGATAGAGCAAAATTCAAATGATAGTGCAGGAAAAGATGGGATGAAGTGTGAGAGAACACAGCCAGCCTACCCATGTTGACACTCTCCACTTGGAGCTCCTCCAGCCTTTGTTTCTCTACCACCCACTCATCCTGGACACTTACCTCCAAGAATCTAGTTTCCCCCACCTCCTATCTTCCCCCCCTTGCCCTCCTCTTCATTATGGTGATCCACCACCTTGTCTGAGTTTTGTGGGTTTTTTTTTTTTTTTAAGTTTTCTATTTGCTTTACCCAAAACCCAAAATCCAGTTTTGCAACTCTGTACCTCTTCTTCGGTGGAGGGGAGGGAGAAAGATGGGAATTCTTGCCCTCGTTGTACTTCAGTAATGTCTTGAATTATTTCCTAATTTTTTCAAGTCTTATGTATTTATATATTTACTTCTTCAATTGGACTAAAGATTTTTTGAGCAAAAAAAATTATGTGTACACATTCAACATGTAACCCCCTTTTGGTAGCATGTTCAGTTAGAGGGTAGAATTTGCCTGGCATGTAGAGGTCTAGTGAATTCACAATAACCAAGAGATGGTTCTCACCGGTGTCTCTCCTGCAGTGTTCCGAAAGTCTCCCTGCTCGCACGCTAAGCATTGCACCAGGTCAGTGTCGACCACCGAGGGTCTTGGGTCGACCAAAGCACAAAGAAGTCCACTTAGAGTGGGGTGAGTAAATAAATCTTCACATTGACAATGACAACTGGGACAATTGGAGATTGAATCTCGGATTTAATGCTTTGTTACTAAGTCGGCAGTCTTCTAAAAACCATAGTGTTTTTGGTTGAAAATGTCCATTTTCTGTTGAATGTGTGCTGGCTGGGGTTCATGTTCTCCTGTGCTCTGTCGCTCTTCCTCCCGTGCCTTCTGGTGCCACACATGCTGGGTGGGCATCCTCTGTCCTTCAGGGGGCACTTTCTAGAAGATCTTGCAGAGCAGCCAGTCTTTTTCAGGAATTTTTCAACTTTATTCATAAAAGCAAAGTTGTGCTCAATTTAGAGATGAAAGCGAGAGGTGGTTTGTAAGGTAATGTCTAATTCTTTCGTCCGGTGGGCCCTGACCCTTTGTGGTATTGATTCAAGCTGTATGAGCATTTCCTGTTGTGTCAGCAGTTTACAGCATGTAAAATTGCAAATATAAACCTGCAGAACTCTGACTGCTTTTTCCCCACCACTTAAGTCTACAACATAATAAAATAGTTTACCAACTCTGGGTCATTTATCTTGATTTAATGGGACCTTTGATTTTAAGTCCAAGAGATTTTCTAATGTACCTTGCTTTCCATAGAGTGTAAAGACATTTCCCTAATGGTTTTATTGTTTTCAAATTATTCTATTAATATAATTAAATGTACTTAAATGTACTTGCTTTGGAAAGTACAGATAATATCATTCAGAAGCTCCTCCATATATCTTCTCTTTTGGCGGGGAGAGAACGGCTCCCCTGTAAGAGAGATACTGAGGACCAGTCACGTGACTACGTGACGTTTTGCAAACCTGGTGGGCAACCAGCTGTGACGTGGTCAACTGGAGGCACAAAAATGTTCTAAGATGAAAAGCATTCTCCATTCCCAGATGTTCCTGCCTCAGAAAGTGGCTGCGACCAGGTCTCGGAGTACAGTGTGGAGATGACAGAACCTGAGGATGTAGCTTCCGAGGTGTACCACGGGCCAGAGCTCGAGTGCACCGTTGGCAACCTGCTCCCCGGAACCATGTATCGTTTCCGGGTGAGGGCTCTGAATGATGGAGGGGTGAGTACAAGCTTGTACGCCATAATCAAAATACAAGGTTCTAACTTCCCTATCCACCCTCCTGAAATTCCTCAGCAGTACCTGTCCAGCCTTGACAACCGTTAAAGTAGCATATGTAAAATCTCTTTTCTGAGGTGATATATTATTGTGATTTCCTATTGACCCAGCATTGGAAATTTTGTCTTGTCCTCGTATCATTCTGTTTTTTAAGATTTTATTTATTTATTTGAGAGAGCACAAGCAAGGGGAGGGGGAGGAGTAGAGGGAGAGAGAGAAGCAGACTCCCCACTGAGCAGGGAGCCCAAAGTGGGGCTCCATCCCAGGACCCTGGGACCATGATCCGAGCCAAAGGCAGACGCTTAACCGACTGAGCCACCCAGGCGCCCCCCTCATATCATTCTGTTAAGAAAGAGTTCAAGGTTAATAAGAACATCACCCTTTAGATGCTCTTGGTTGTTTTAAAAATAATTTCGTTACTCACTCGTTGACTGTATTAATCAGTTATGGGAAATTAGGTCTACATAAGAAGTCCTTTACCATATTGTCTAAATGACCCAGCAGTATCTTAGGTCAGTTTTCAGAACTAGAGTGGGGTAGAGGGCAGGGAGTCCAGCTTCTTGTTTTTGCTTTGTTTCCAGTGAAGACTGGAGAGCTCTTCTTGGCCCTGTCTTCTGCTGTTCCTCTGGGAGGTGTCGAGGTGGCCTATCAGACTGGAAGTCTATGTCTGTATTATACCCATATTTTAAATTGCAGAGTGATGTGGGTTGGGGCTAGATTCACGATAAGAGCAAGGTAACCAGATACAGTCTGCTTTCTGGTGCAGACTGCTGCTACAGACCCCCAGGCATACTCATGATTTGTACAGTTGAGTTCCATACAAATAAATAGATGGAATTCATTGATGGGATTTTTAAAAATAAGAAAGCACAACCAACAGCAGCACGAAGTTGTTGGTGACTTTTACTCATTCTCAGTAGTCCTGCACGAGCATGGCAGAGGGGAACATGTCAGTCGCCAGTCCATCTCCTCCGCTAGCCACGCTCAGTGGTGAAAACATTTGTCCTAAAATAGGATTGCAAGCCTTTAGCAGGAGCTGGATTCCTTCTAATTCCCAGTTGGGAAGGAATTTCAGACACACCACAACTATTGAAATTTAAAAAGAAAAAAAAAAAAAGACCAGTGTAAAATTGAACAAAAATGTTTTGACAAGAAGATAAGAAAGCTTATGCACCTGAACGTCTGTAACCAAAAAGAGCATGGAAGGGGATGACCACAGATGCTGCAGAAACTGTTGTGCTGTTGTTTTTGCTCATTTTCCCGTCTGCTGTTCAGGGCATCTCCGCCATAACAAAGATAAATGTGCAGCTCTGTGCCTCTGAGTCTTACTTTCTGTCTCCTTTCACTAATTTATCATCTAAAAAAAATTGTCATCAGCCTCAGTTTATTCCTGTTCTATTGAAAGTTAACCACACATCTGACGGTAGTCAGCTTCTGAGGTCTGTTCCAGAGAGCCTCTCTCCCATCCACCCCCCGCCCAGTGTATTTGCAAGTCGTCTTGGAAAATTTGAGTGGTGTTTTGGTTGTTGGTTTTTTTTTTTTTAATCTTTTTTTCCCATTTTGGAAAAGCATAGTCATATGTTTCAGTAGCCTGGAAATTATTTTATTGTATTCTTTGCCCAAACTATTTGTGGTATCACAAATTCCCCTATTAAATTGGGTGATTATGGTTCTCTCGAAATAATGGCGGTTGGCTCTGAGTAGTGTGATCACCGAAGGCCGTATAAAGAAAAGAGGAGTGCAGTATAAACCTTCAAATGGTTGAAATGGTGGGGTCATGCTGAGAACATGTTAACAGGAGCATTCATTTTCAAAATGGAAAATACCAATAACTAGAACAAATACCTAGAATTTGATAACCAATTTCAAGTAGATTTTTGTGTGTTGAAAATTAAACTGCGGTGTACATCTGACTTCATTTTCTTTGATGTTCTGTGGGAAATGTTAGAATGCTCTGTTGTGTCAAAAACCAGCGTGTTTTTATTTCTGATATCAGAATAAAGGAAAAATGTTTGGTAAACCAACTTTGTGATCCTTTGGAATAAAATGACATACTTTATTATTAGTAAACATTTACCATTCAGGGAATGTATGTAGGAAAAAAACTTTACACACATTCAATTGGGAGTGAAAACCACTAGGAAATATTTTTTAATCAGTTGGACTGATGCTGGTGTTAACCTAGCCCTTACATATGCACACATACACATGTGTGTGCACAGCATACATACAGGCCTGTGTGTGTTCTTCTCTTTCAGTATGGCCCCTATTCTGATGTCTCAGAAATTACCACTGCTGCCGGGCCTCCTGGACAGTGCAAAGCACCTTGTATTTCTTTTACACCTGATGGATGTGTCCTAGTGAGTTGGGAGGTAAGTCAGATGCGTGTTCTGCATCAACTCCTGTTTCTTCTACTTTGTCTGCCCCCAAATGCAAGTTGTGAGGAACCTGCAAAGCTAAAATTCACATGTAAGTGATTTTTACACATTAATCTCCCTTGGCACTTGCTTATATCATTCAGAGTTATGGACATTTTCTCACTTGTCGCAATTGAGAGGAAGTTGAGTATCTCTTTCACGTCTTTCTTTTGTATTTGAAATCTGCAGGGGCATGTTGCTCTTTTTCCCCAGTTCAGTTAGTTGAACATGAACATCATAGGATTTTCTTCTCAGTGACATTAACCACGCGAATTTCTGCTTTCCAGAGTCCTGAGAGCTCTGGTGCCGACATCTCAGGGTACAGGTTGGAATGGGGAGAAGATGAAGAATCCTTAGAACTCATTTATCATGGGACAGACACCGGCTTTGAGATAAGGGATCTGTTGCCTGCTGCACAATATTGCTGTAGACTACAGGTAGGTGGACACTACTCAGATGTTACTCATAGACACTGGTGTTCCATGAGACACTGGGGAGCTTACTCACAGGCCTGTGATGGAGGCTATCGAGGGATGATATGGAAAAAGTCCTTTTAAATACAAATAAATGTAATTGTTTTGGTATCTTATAATTAATTTCTGCTTTTCTAGGAGGTCTGCAACATAAGAAGACAAACCAATTCTGCATAACTCTGTTTCTCACCACCCTGATGTCTTGCTTGTGAATTCACTGATTAAATGACCAAGTCCAAGGCAAAGGGGTCACAGCTCCTTGGGGAAGGTTCCTTCTGTCTGAATTCTCCCGACATGCACATTTCAGTGGGAGAGATGCTTAAAAAAGACAGATGATGGATATGCTGGTGGTTAAATGGAGCCAGATACAAACATTAGAGTGATTTGCACTAGTCTGCATTAGATTACAGGATCTACCTCCCGCTTCCCAGTGACCATTAACAAGGCTGGTTAGCTGTAAGCTTTGACTCAGGAGTCCAAATAGAATAACATCAAGAACAGTTGGTTGGCTCCTAGCCTAACCCCTCAAAGTGACAGCAGTCATGAGTTTACTTTTACTTTATGGACTCAGATAAGTTATTTTTACCCCCTCTGTAAAGCCCTATTGTCCTAAGAAAACAGGGTTCTTTGTCTATTTCTTTCCATTTGCTTAGTAACATTTTTTGAGCACGACTTTGTGCCAGTATCAAAGGATGATCAGAATGATCAAGAGGTGAGGTACAAAGATTAGTCCGATGTGGTTCTTGACCTTGGAGAAGTCTGTCTTCACACATGTTTAGACTTAAATAGATTAAGAAGCAAAGATGCCAGATTTAGGTTTCCACCTGATTTAAGTGATCAGTCAAATTGCTTATTACAAGTCCATCAACGTAGCAGTGTCTCTGACCTCTTTGGAGAAAATATTCCCTTCGTAAATTAATTTTCAGATCAACTGAGACTTCTTTGTTGAATTCTGAAGCCTGCTTTATCATAAACATTCTGATTAAACTCTTTTGTTATACACCTTCCTTCCTTCTTGAATGGAGCACCTGGGACATAATTAACTCTTTGTCAGTGAGTCAGGGTCACAGCACATTATCTGATCTTTATAATAGCAGTGCTGAGTCATTGGGAAAAGGTTACAAAATATGTGCTACACTCCTGTTTTGGGAACAAGGCAGGATATAAATAAAGAACTGTCTGCCACCACAGGAAAGAACTTCACTATGCTTTTTGAGTTTTAAAATTTTACCAAAAAGAGTTGAAGTATTGTCATGAAATAGGACTAGATACGACAAATACTACAGTAGAGTTTCAAAAGTGATTTGTTAGCAAATGAATGCTCTGAACTTCAGTAATACGTAAGTGTTATAGGGACACCTGGGTGGCTCAGTCAGTTAAGCCTTTGCCTTCGGCTCAGGTCCTGATCCTGGGGTCCTGGGATCGAGTCCCGCATTGGGCTCCCTGCTCAGCAGGGAGTCTGCTTCTCCCTCTGCCCCTCCCCCCACTTATGCTCGCGCGCTCTCTCTCTCTCTCTCTCTCAAATAAATAAAATCTTTAAAAAATAAATATTAAGTTATAACTTTTGTTTTGAACCTTTCAGAGCTTGGACTACTTTCATTTAGTTTTGTAATGTGTCCTCATAAACTCTTCAATGAAGTAAATGAGAACTAGATTTTAGGGTACATTCACGTTTGTAAGGAGTCTGCTAAATGTTTTTCTCTTTATAAGGAAAAAAATACATGTTTAATGACATTCATTGAGTACATCTTCTGTACCAGGTATTGTTCTAGTTGCTGGGGATACAGCAGTGAGCGAAACAGACAGCTTCACCCTTACAGAACTTACATTCTCATCAGGGAGTAATTAAATGAAATATACCCTATGGTGGTGATAAATGCTATGATGAAAAATAAAGCAAAGAAGGGAAATAGGAAATGAGGAGGATCACAGTGGGTGGGGGTGGGGTAGGGTGACTACAAATTTAAATGCGGTGTTCAGAAAGGGCTCACCGAAAGGCAGCCCTTGAGAGAAGGCCTGCAGGTGTCTAGGGAAAAAGCTTCCTGGACAGAAAGGGCAGCAAACTGCAAAGGCCCTGAGCCAGGAGCAGACTTGGTGTCCCTATGAAAACAGCGAGGAAGCCAGTGAGGCTGGAGCAGAGCAAGTGAGAGGGAGACTGGTAGGTGATAAAGTCAGAGTGGCAGTGGGTTTTGCGGGGAGGGTGGTGGTGGTGAGCAGATCAGATAGGATCTTGCAGGCTTTGTGAGGACTTTGAAGTTTATTCTGAATATGGTGGGAGGCCGTGGAAGGGATACGAGCAGTATTCCAGTGCTTGCTGTGGATGGAGAATATCAGGCAAGGGCTGACACCCACATACCAGGTAGGAGGCCATTACAGGAGCCATATGAGAGTTGAATATGTTGGACCGGGCTTTGGTGCAGGATATGCTGGTGGCCTGGATTGGGGTATGAGAGGAAGAAAGCTGTCCAGTGATGTCTCAGGGATATGACTTGAACAACCTGAGGGATGAGAGGGACTACAGCAGGTGCAGTGGGGTTTTTTTGGTGAAGAGGGATGGGGCGGAGATGAGGGAGCTCTGCGGACACTTGAGTTTGAGATGCCTATTTGACGTTCAAGTGGAGATGTCCAGAGGGCAGTTGGATATATACTGGGCTGGCATTCAAGACAGTGGTCTGAGCTACACAAGTAAATTTGGGAGTAGGCTATAAATGGCATTAGGATATAATATGGCATTTATCCCTGAGATATGATATAAATGGCATTTACCTCCAAGACAAGATGAGATCTCGAGGAGTTAGAACAGAGATTTAAAAAAAAAGAAGAGGAGGTGTCTAAGACCTGAGCCCTGGTGGCCTCCAGTGTTGAGAGATCCAGGTGATAAGTCGCATCCGGCAGAGGTGATTGAGAAGCAGCGGAAGGTAAGTGGAAACGAGAGTATGGCCCTGGAGACCGAGCGAATAAGTATTTGATAGAGCAGTGACTAATGAAGGTCTCAGCTGTTGCTCTCAGTAAAATCAGAAAGGGCTGAAAATTGACTTCAGATAGGAGTTTATCGTTCACATGGAAAACTCTAGAAGAATACTTGCCATTTACTGCCTACCCCTGACAGTTGTTGGGAGGATGTCACAAGACAGCATATAACCTGAAGTGGGCTGTGCAAATACAAAGTGTTACTTTAAAATTATTTTTCATAAAAGGTGACAATGGTGATATAATCTTCTGCTTTATTAACAGAGAAGTTGTCATTAGCATTTTTTGGGAAAGTGGTTGTTAAAGTGAACATTTTCTGAGATTTATTTCTACCCGTGTTTCTAGAAGTAAATTGTGTACTGTTACGTTTATGTGACAGCACCTAACATGGTGGCATTAGAATTTACATTGGGGTAATGTGGACTTTGTCTTGTTCTTGTCTTTTTAGGCTGTCAATCAAGCTGGAGCAGGACCGTATAGTGAGCTTGTCCTCTGCCAGACACCAGCATCTGCCCCTGACCCTGTCTCCACTCTCTGTGTCCTGGAAGAGGAGACCCTCAATGCCTACCCTGATTCACCTTTTGTGTGCCTTGTACTGAACTGGGAAGAGCCGTGCAATAATGGATCTGAAATTCTTGCTTACAATATTGATCTTGGAGATGCTAGCATCACCGTGGGCAATACCACCACCCATGTTATAAAAGACCTCCTTCCAGAAACCACCTACCGGTGAGTGCAGGGAAGCAGAAATAAAGTTGCATCAACACGTCAGTACTTGGGGCTAAAGACCCTTCAGGTTCCAAAGGCCAAATGAGTGAATCCTAATCATTCTTAATTAATACATTTAAGAGTACTGAATGCAAATACATCTTTAAAACTTGTGTTGCTTTGTACTTTGTGTGAGTCAGTTACAAATTTATACAATTCCTAACCCTTAAGGGGGAGTTTTCACCTGCTGCTTTAAATTAGTTCTTCCCTCTTGGTCTCTTTTCCCTCAGCCACTTTTCTTTGTACTTTTACTGTGACTCATGTCACTCTGTGGACACCCTCTGTCCTCAGCATGTACTTGCCCACCTCTGAAGCTGGGCTCCACTATTTCTTTTGATTCCCCCAAAGCAGACAGTGTTACAAAGCATCCACGATGTAGCTTTTACCCAGGGTTTTTGCTAGGGGGCCAGAGAAGAAAAGTACATTACACATTACTGAGCAGAGCTCAGTTAGCATCTGCATTCTTTCTCCTGCACCCCTGAGAGAGCGAGCCAGCTCCCCTTCCTCTGCTAACACATCTTTTTCTCCACCATGGCCTCTTAAAATTTCAAATTACTTAGCTCTGTCTCCAGGTTGCCTTAACTCCTTGAAAACGGAAGGTGTACGATTAGATTAGCATTAGAAGAGTCCGGGAACTGGCTGTGGTTGCTGGGGTGTGCCTTCTCAGAGCATCCCCCTTGGTCAGGTTCCAGACGGTGCTGATTTATGATGGTGTGAAAGCAGTGCACATTCAGTATGTACAATGCCCATTCGGATTTTGAATTTCCATCTGTTCCTGGGCCAGTGGTTGTGTGGTCTGATCCCGTCTCTTGTGACACTAGGCTGGACCCATGCAGCCTTTCTGGTTTTCACTTTCAGACAGGTACTCAGTACATTACAGGAGATTATCAATACCTGATTTTACAATAGGCTTTGCATTAGAGGATTTTGCCCAACTGTAGGCTAACTTAAGTATTCTGAGTATGTTTAAATTGGCTCGGCTAAGCTTCGATGTTCGGTAGGTTAGGTGTATTAAATGCATTTTTGACTTACATAACTAGGGGCACCTGGGTGGCTCAGTCAGTTAAGTGTCTGCCTTCGGCTCAGGTCATGATCCCAGAGTCCTGGGATCGAGCCCCACATCGGGCTCCCTGCTCCTCCAGAAGCCTGCTTCTCCCTCTGCCCCTCCCCTTGCTCGTGCATTTTCTCTCTCTCTCAAAATCTTAAAATAAAAAAAAGAAATTGACTTATGTAACTAGATTTATTTTACTTTTCAGAAGCAGTGACGGGGTTTTTTGTTTTGTTTTTTCTTTCATTATTTAAAAAAAATCTCTTTTGGGTATAGTACTACATACACCGTGGGTTTATAAAACAATAATGTTTTATCTGTCCTTGCCCTCAGAGCGCTCACAGAGTTGAGGGACACTTAAATAGCAATAGTAGGACAGTAGGTTATTGTGACATCACAGGCTGAAAATAAAACTGTGTACAGAATCCTGTTGATATTTCAGAGAGGAAGACCCAGGTTCAGAGTGTGATCAGGATGCTTTGAAGTGGGACTTAATAAAGAAGCTAAATGAAGTGGGCTATGACTTACTTACAGGAAGAGGCAGGCCAAGGGCATTCTTTCATTTTTAGCCTTTCAGCCATTCTCAAAAAAACCAGTCTTCACTCTTGTTTGCTAACCACATGCCAAGTGTCTGTTGTGTCTAGAGCCCTCTAACCAGGTGCTGAGGAAATCCAGGGATGACTAAATCCACACCTTGACCTCAGGGAATTTCCCCAGTGATGACGCTCTGAGGAAACCTCACCATGAGGTGTACCTCTGGGGAAAAATGACCAAGGGAATGTCATTCCCCAGCTGTCCAGAGTATCACCTGACCTAATCCCTCTGGCCAAAAAAACCTCGGAAGAAGCCACACTAGTTCAGGGACTCACAGAAAGGTTTTGTGTCCATTCTGATCCACACCCATGTCTGCCCCAGAGTGAACTCAAACCCTCTCTCTGGTCAGCTCTATGAATAGTTTGGATCAGAAATCATAAAAGGTCTTTTTTATAAAAAGTCTTGTAGGGCAAGATGTTAGACCAAGAATTTTGCTTCTTCCAGACATTGTGCCTACCTTAAAGGTGATGTAAGTGACTATAAAACTTCAAGGTTCATGGAAGGATCTGATTATGGGGGAATGCTGACTCTTTTCCAACATACAGTCTGATGACTTTGAGAAAGAAATCTAGAGCTCAAAGAATTGAATGGAAGAACAGATACAGGAATCTTTGCTTAATGATGAAATGGCATTTACAGTGGAAATTACCAAAAACATATTCCACAGAAATGATTGATTTAAAGACCTGTTTAAAAGTCCCTCTCAGGGGCGTTGGTTAAGCGTCTGCTTTTGGCTCAGATCATGATCCAGGGTCCTGGGATCGAGCCCTGCGTCGGGCTCCCTGGTCAGTGGGAGCCTGCTTCTCTCTCCCTGCTGCTCCCCCAGCTTGTGCTCGCTTGCTCTCTCTCTCTGTCAAATAAATAAATAAATCTTAAATAAATAAATAAATAAATAAATAAATAAATAAATAATAGTCCCTCTCAGGGTACCTGGGTGGCTGAGTTGGTTAAGCGTCTTCCTTCGACTCAGGTCATGATCTCAGGGTCCTGGATCGAGCCCTGCGTCATCAGGCTCCTGGCTTAGCGGGGAGCCTGCCTCTCCCTCTGCCTCTGCTCCTCCCCCTACTTGTGCTCGCTCTCTCTCTCTCTCTCTCTCTCTCTCTCACTCTCTACACCTCTCCCTCTCTCTCTACACCTCTCCCTCTCTCTCTCCCTCTCTCCCCATGTCAAATAAATAAAAATCTGAAAGTCCCTCTCAAGGTAATTCTATTTTAGATATTTTAATTATGTAGGGACTATAGAAGCATGAGTTTAGATTTGGGTACTAAAACTTCAAGACTATTTTAAAAGTATTTAATGGATGTAACGTAAACAATTCAGTATTGATATGCAGGGCCAGTATATTGAGCTGAATGTGGAAAGTCCCTCTTTAACCTGAACAGGGTTGTTTTGGAAGATCACATTTCAGAAATTTCAAAATTTCAGATTTTGATGCATGGCTTTTGCACCTAGTTGTACTGTGTGTTCTTGCCGTTCCCCCAGCCCACCCACCCTCCAGAAGAGCTAGCTATCATTGCTGGCCAAGCAATAAGTAAATAGGATATTTCCTATTTAAGATATTAAGGTCATTATTTATATTTAAGATCTTTTTTTATACAACTTTAGACTAGTTTCCTGAGTACATAATTGGGTACTCTATTGTAGAAGTCTGATCAGCCCACAGTCTTGTTCTTTATATGTTTCAGAAACACAATTGCCATAATTATAATGAAATACAAAATGAGTATTTCAAGTAACTAAGGGTGTAATTTCAGTCCAATCAACGTTTACCTCACCTTTTTCTGTTCCATAAATTGGTTAAAAGATAAGTGAACAGATCATGATGTTCTAGACAAAAGTGTGGAATGAAACATTTTAAGCAGGCTATGGGGTTTGGAAAAAGTACTTGTTTCTTTTGTTTGTTTATTTGTTTTTAAACTTCAGCAGTTACACTTTGTTCTCACGCTGAGTTTGTCTTTCTCTGTTTTGCTGGAACAGAGATGTGCACCTCTACAAGCAAACCTACTGACACAGATGGGTTTTTTTAGTGGATTTGTTGCTTTTCCATTGGTGCTTACAAAAACATCCCCTGGTTTACGGATACCTTGTAGGGAATTGGGTTGGAATTATAATGCTGTTTTTAAGGGCATTACTTTTTTTTTTTTTTTTAAGATTGTATTTATTTATTCATGAGAGACAGAGAGAGGCAGAGGGAGAAGCAGGCTCCCAAGGAACAGGGAGCCCGATGCGGGACTCGATCCCAGGACCCTGGGATCATGACCTGAGCCGAAGGCAGACGCTTAACCATTTGAGCCACCCAGGGGCCCTAAGGGCATTACTTTTAAGCTTAGAACTGAGTTTGGAATTGAGTTTGTGTTTTGGCTTGAGGAGAAGAAAATGTTATTGAAAACAGAGACATAATAGCTTTCTTTTGGCACATGGTGCCATAGGGCTCTGCGAGCCGGAGAGAGAGATCACCTGGGTCATCCCCTCCCAGTGCCCTGGCTTGAGTATCTCCAGTGACAGGGCAGTTGTTCCAGATTGAACTCACCAGGCAGTCCATTCCATTTGTGAATAACGAATTTTATAGTGTTACCATTATATTTGTTTAAAACTCCTATGCATCCAACATCTGCTCAGCTGATCCTGGGCCTTTGTCTAGAGCAGTGGTTATCACAGTGTGGGGCCTGAACCAGCAGCACCAGCATCACCTAGAAACGGGCTGAAATGCAAATTATCAGGCCCTACTCTAGACTTACTAAATCAAGAAACTCTAGGAGTAGGGCCTGGCACTCTGCTTTAATTAGCCCTACAGGAGATTTTGATGTATGTGTTAAAGTTTAAGAACTTCTGTCCTAGAGCAGTGATTCTTGGGTGTTGATGTATATGAGAATCACCTGGACAGCTTTTGCAGCCTACACAAGTCTGAGCCCCATTCCTTGTAGACTGTGGTTTAGTAGGACCCAGGGGGTCTAGACATCACTGTCGTATAGTGTCAGCTGTCCTCTACTTAACCATCCTCACTTCCTTCAAATCTGTCTTCACTAGCACGGGTTTTCAATTAGCTCCTCCATCCTCTTCACTGGGTGAGTTCTGTTTCTTGATGGACTCTATAATAAGTACTGCCCAGACCTCCAGGAATGGTCTGGTTGGCTGTCTGAGAGCAGAGCCAGACTGGCACCTTCCATGTTCTCCATATTGAGCAGTTAGGAAGGTTGCCTAAGATTACTTTTTTTGGCAACCTCATTATGTGTCTGACTCATACCGAGCTACCAAACAACTAAAACTTAAGGTAGATTTGTTCATTACACTCCTTTATGCCCCTTTGGCTAGGTAAAACAGAGATGAAAATAACATCTTTTGAGTCCTTAGGATATGTCCATCACTACATTAGCCTGTCAAAAAGTGAATCAAAAATCATTGTAACAAGATGAGGTGGGCTGAATTAGGAGACAAATTCTTAAGTCAAACAGCTTGACTTCAATCCTAGGTCCCTCACTTACTGTCTCTGTGACCTCTGGCAAATTATTTAAGCTCTCTCTGTGCCTCAGTTTTTGATCTGTAAAATGGAGATAATACCTTTAGTTACCTCGTAGGGTGTGTTTTAGATAGTATTCCAGGCGCCTCATATAGGACCTGACACACAGTAAGTCAGCATTCAGTAAATGATCTGTTGCTAATGTTTGGTAGGGAAGAAATGAGCTACAAAGTGGGTTGTGACCAGATTATAGGTCTGTGAGAATCTGGCATCATTTCTTAAACAAGGGAGAGGGAGAGAGAAACTCAAGCAGACTCCACACTGAGCGCAGAGCCCCAGACAGGGCTCAATCTCACAACCCTGAGATCACGACCTGAGCTGAAACCAGGAGTCAAACGCTTAACCGACTGAGCCACCCGGGTGCCCCTGGAAGGCTACGATCTTCTGAAGCAGGAATGTATTTAGCATCTACAACTAGTAGGAGGAGGAGGAGGAGATATTTTATTAGTGGATTTTTCAATCAAAAGCTATGAAGAATATGCTTAATTGAATTTCTTTGTTCAGAATTATCGGTGTACTGATGGGTATCGCAGACTGCTGGGCACTTGGTTTTTTCACATCAGCCTGGCCAAGATAGAATTTCTCAAGAGTTAGAGATCACTTCCCTTAATTGGAAGGCAAAATTCCATTTCCCTTTTACTTAATATGCACAGCTTAAGATTTCAGAAACTGATACAATACATTTAAAGGGAAAAAAAGAAAAAAAAACGAAACCTGGAGATCCTATCTAAGTTTCAAGATTACCATGTTACTTCAGCTAAAGAGAAGACTCTCAAGTTTGGGTTTGGGGTAGACTTTACTTAATCTAATAAAACTTGAAGGTCGGTTTTTTCTGAGGTGAATTCTTGGAGTTGTTCCTCAGGTCAGTGTTTGTTTTGCTCATTAGTCCTGAATGAGCTCCCACTGGAATTAGGAAATTATTTTCACACTGCATTTTTCACTCCCAAATAAACAGCAACTATCATAGTCCTTGTTCAGCTTTCTCAGCCTTGTAGACTCAGAGCATGTAATAATTTTACCAGAATGCAAGAAGACATGGCCTTATTTCTTTTCTTTTTTAAGATTTTATTTTTAAGTAATCTCTACACCCAAGGTGGAGCTCAAACTTACAATGTTGCATGCTTTGCAGGCTGAGAGAGCCTGCCAGGTGCCCCATGGCCTCATCTAATTTTATCAGTTCCTCAGTTGTATTTCAGTTCTGAGTTTTCCTTTTCATTAGAACTAAGTAATGTTCAGTGCATCAGCTACACCGAAAAAGGTTTTTCATGCATTTTTACTGAAACAAAATGTGTTGTGTAAAAATGTAGATAAGTTGAGGTATTTTAAAATTTAAGTAGTTGACTTTGAAGCCAAAAGTTATT
Source organism: Callorhinus ursinus (assembly GCF_003265705.2). Lineage (NCBI taxonomy): Eukaryota > Metazoa > Chordata > Mammalia > Carnivora > Otariidae > Callorhinus > Callorhinus ursinus. The sequence continues at coordinate 83,611,711 of NW_027397063.1, read as the reverse complement.
TAAATAATGTAAAAACAAAAAAAAATTTTTAACTGTTTTAGATGCCCACTTTATTGGCAAAAGGCAGTTGTTGAACTGAAAGTGGTCTGAATTAAAATGACCTCTTGATTGGATTAGAGACTGTGTTAGGTTCAAGTTCTGTTCGGAGAGCATGGTGTGCCAGAATGGACGAAAGACTTTGAGCCTAAAAAAGACAAAGGTCACACCAGATCTGACCTCTGCCTATTGTGTAGATCCGAGCACATGGCTGAATCCAGCCAGGGCTTAGTTTCTTCATTTGTAAAACAGAGTAATTTCTACCTCATGGCTTCAGCCTAGAAATTAGGGCTACTGTTGTACATATCGAATCTAGGCTTCAACGCCCAAGAGTAACGAAGCTGAGTCATTTAACCTCTCTGAGTTGAACTGCAGTTTTCTCCTCTCTCAAAGAGGAAATACTAGCTGCCACTCCAAAGCACAGTCCGATGAGCAGAGCCCGTTCTCCACGTTGCTCATTACAGGGGTTATTAACGCCTCCCTCTGTCTCCCAGCTCCGCGCCTTCCCCTCCCCTCCTGAGGATGCTTTACAGAGATGTGAATCCCTTTAGGTGTTGCTGGTTCCTTGGCCATAATTTGGAGGAAGGAAAAACATAGATGGTGTTAACAAATGACTCAAGTTACAAAGCAAGGTGGTGGTAATCAACCAGATGAGGCCGCACGTGTCCGTGCCCAGCGCTGTGCCCACCTCATGGATGATCAGCCCATGTTCTTTACTTGGGAAAGGAATGACAGTCTCAAAAGAAGTCCTAAGAATGGTAACTCCAGAAATTAGCACAAAAAGTTCACCAAAGTGCTTTTGCCCTTCGTGAATCCTTTTCTGGTTATGTGGTGAAATAGAAAATATCTAAAAATGGAAAATGCTTCCTATATGCCTTGTCTTAGTGAAGTAATAAAGTTTTTTTTGTAAATGCAGCAAAGATATTAGTATACCCATTTTGTAAATAAGGAAGCCATTAGGTGTTAGGTATTTTTCTCCAGGGTCACACCAAAGTGATGAGCAGGATTCCCAAAGAGGCTTCACTGCTAAAGAGAATTAAAATGCTACCATAGTATTCTTGTGGTGGTGGTGGTGGTCGTGGGGTGTGTGTGTGTGTGTGTGTATTTAAGGCCAAGATTATGTGCCTACCAAACACGTATCAGTAAAAGGTCAGAGAACCATAGAGCTTCAATGTAAGGAATATAATACTTATCAAAATATTATAGAGGCTTTGGAGAAATAAGTGAATTCACAAAGAAATCAAGTATTAAATCTATTTCAATACTTTATTTTTGTGTCTTGATACTTGTATTTTAGAAACTCGTTTTTAATTCTCCTAAATGAGTCAGATCTCTCATTTCTTTTCTTGAGCAGAATAACAATTGTAAGCAACCCATTACCTTACTTCCTATTGTTTTTAGAGTAGCTCAGGGCTGTTTGGGCTGCACAGAGCAAAGCAGTAGAGTCACTCGGAATACAAGGTGAGCTGGGCTCTGGAGGACCATGGGCAAGCAGATAGAAGAAAGCATCTTGGACTCCGGGCTCTAGGAATACCTGTCCTTACAATAAAGGGAGAGAATGGTAGTTAGACAGTAGAAAGGCATTAATATAAACCTTGTAGGTGAGGAGATTTGTCACACCATTGAAGAAAGGCTAATACTTAATGTCTGGCTTACTTCTCTTTTCCTAAGAAGAAAAAAGGGTAATTCCAACCACCATGATGACCACCTTTTTAAAAAGATTTTTCCTCTCCAGTTGCAGAAAAATTTCTTCCTGTCCAATCACAGAAAAAAACTCTTGCATTAACACCATAAAGCTGTGAGATTCATGTTGAGAGGTGAGGCAGAGTTTATTTTAGGCTTTCAAGGTTATATCTACAAGAGACCTGATAGAGCCCCGTGTTTAATAGAATCTTGGAAAAGTAAGGCTCTTTTTAATGGAATTTTTGCTATACTTTATCAGAGATAAGTACTTGTTTGCTACATTCCCAACTATAAGACAGATATTTATCCAGTTCTGGGTGATTATGAATAGACCTGCTGTAATCATTTGTGTGCAGGTTTTGTGTGAACACAAATTGTAATTTCTCTAAAGACCAAGAAGTGGAATTGCTGGGTCATATGTGTGTGTATTAAGCTTTATAAGAAAAATAATAGGGATATAATGGAATCTTGTAGTTCTAAGTCTCATTGTCCGAATAATCCATGATGTTAACTATCCATGTGCTTATTTGCCATATGTGTATTCCCTTTGGTGGAATGTCTGTTCCAATCTTTGGCCCATTTTTTAATTGGGTTGGCTGTTATCTTACTGTTGACTTTCAGAGGTTTTTATACATTCTGAATACAGTCCTTTTGTCAGATATATAATTTGCACATACTTCCTCCCAGTCTGTAGCTTGCCTTCATTCTCCTAACAGTGCAAATGGTTTTAATTTTGATGAAATCCCAACTTTTCTTTCTTTTTCTTTTTTTGTTTGTTTGTTTCTTTCATTCATTCATTCATTTTTTGATCATGCTTTTCACATCATAGGTAAAAACTCTTCACCTAACTCTAGGTAACAAATACTGTTTTTCTTCTGTTTTCTTCTTAAAAGTTTTCTATTTTACAGTTTATGTTTAGATCCATGATCCACTCTGAGTCAAGTTTAGAATAAGATACAAGGTTTAGATTGAGTTTTGGTTTCCTCTTGATATCCATTTGTTCTGGCACCATTTGTTAAAAAAGACTATGCTTTCTCCATTGAATTACTTTTGCACATTTGCCAAAAATCAATCATTCATATTTCTGTGGATCTATTTCTGGAGTCTGTATTCTCTTATATTGATCTGTGTGTCTGTCTCTTACCAGTACCACACTGTCTTGATTACTGTAGCTTTATAGTAAGTCCTAAATCAGAAAGTGTGATTCTTTGAACTTTATCCTTACTTTTCAATTTTGTGTTTGGCAATTTGAGTTCTTTGGCCTTTCCTCGTAACTTTGAGAATCAACGTCTCTGGATCTACCAAGAAGAATCCTGCTGGAATTTTATTAGCATTGCATTGGTCTCTGTAGATCAGTTTGGGGAGAATTGACATTTTTTTTTCTTCTCAGTCTTCCAGTTCATGAACACAGAATGTCTCTCTCTGTTTAGGTCTTCTTTAAGGTTTTCAGCAGTGTCTTGTAGTTTGGGTGTCTTTCTTTCTTGTCTCTGTGCCATTTTCCCCGCCACTGGCTGGGACTCCTTGTACATAATGTTGAGTTGGAGTGTTGAGAGTAGACATCCTTGCGTTGTTCCCGATCTTAGAAATTATTTAGTCTTTCACCGTTGACTCTAATGTTACCTATAGGTATTTCTGTAGATGCCCTTTTCAGGTTGAGAAAGTTTCCTTCCACCCTTAGTTTTCTGAGAATTTTTATATTATGAATAGAAGTTGGATTTCATCAGGTGCTTTTTCTGTGCCACTTGAAAGGGTTGTGTGTTTTTTCTTCTTTATGCTGTTAATCTGAAGGAACTGTGTAAGACCTGGGGAGTGAGAGAATGCAGAAAAGAAAAAGAAGAATGGGGGATTTTTCCCCATGCGCTCTGAGCATCCAGAGAGCCCTTTCCCTGAGCCAGGCTTCCTTCCCCTAGAGCCCTCAGTCCATGCAGATGTCTGCTCCTGGATTTCAGGCTGCATTGAGTCCAGTCTGGGGGATCACGGAGGGGAAACAGTGGTGAATTCCCTGCGGGTTGGGTGGTAGTTTACATTCTTTCCCAGATCCCAGCTACTGTTTACCTTTCGGAGTTTTTAAAGGGCTGCTGCATTTCTTTTGTCCCAGTTTAATGGCTGCATTCAGTGGGGGAGACTCAGTGGGCTGTGCTTGCTTCCTCTCACCTGTGATTAACCCAGCTTTGCTTCCTTCTCCACAGTCTGCAGGCGCATTATTAGACTGGCCGAATTATGTAATCTGTACATTTGAAGAATTAATGCTAATCTGAGGTCACAAGATGAATTTAGGTATTGTAGTACCTAAATAGTATATTCTAGTTAAGTGTAAGCAATAATCTCTGTAAGTGAGAAGTACGTAAAAATTATAAGAATATTTCTAAATTGATCTGTTTCCTAAGAATTTACCTCTGACTATATTTTTTATTGTCATGTGTTTTGGGGCCTGGGTGGAGGCTTCCGCTGGAGGCCTGGGGGTGGGCGCAAAGAGGGGGCCGAGAGGCAGATCCGGGAGTGAGTGGAGCTATGGTGATGTCAGGTTACTGAGAAAACTGTCCATACCCTACAGAAGAAGAGAGGAAAAACGGGGGGTGGAGGGGTGCCGGGGCCGTGACGTTGAGACCTTTGGTCTGAGAAGCAGAGGAGAAAAGCCTGAACAGGGGTGTGTAGGCTGCCAAACGCCAGGAGGAAACAAGCTTCAAGACCATGTAGTCCCACAGGAAGCAGTGTTGAGAAGGAGGATGGGGCAGTGCCATCATTGTGTTGTCTGAAGGCCTTGGAGCGCTGTTTGAATCATCCAGTAAGGAAATGGAGGAACAAGAAAAATAGGAATGAGTAGGGTATTATTTTATGTCTAAGTTTTAACTGTTTGATTGTAAATTCATAGACCATGGGGGCAGTGTTATAGCATCTTTATTATCCATAACGCAGCATATTGCAAACATCTGGTTGAGACTTTTGCTCATTTGAATGACACCCCATTACCAGCAGTGCCTGCACACTGAGGTCTGGTTATGGACTAGCAGAGAGTGTGGGGTGAGGCTGGAGAAATGTCCAGTTGAAGAGTTGTCATTGAGAGCGAAGAGACTCCTTTGCTCCCCTATTTGATTTGTTCTTTGTAGCCCACTCACTCCCGAAACTGACTTTGAGGCAGCGAACAGGTGACTGCGACAAAATATAATAGCACATCTTTAGGATGTCTTTTAGACATCCTAAGACAATAGCCTTTTTTTTTTTTTTTTAGTTAAAGAACTATGAGATATCTTGCTAAATTACTTTACTTTTGCTGTTTTTTGGAAGGGAGACTATGATCTGTATTCCAAGCTGCCCTGTTCTCTGTTTGTCCTGAATTACTTCAACTTGTTTTTCTTTATTCCATAATATTGTTTTAGGGGCACCTAAGAAATACTCCACACAATGTTTATTTCAAACAAGGAACTGCCGCTTCTTAAACCTGCAATGTTTGTATTTTTTCCCTTTCCCCAGGATCAGAATTCAGGCTGTAAATGAAATCGGAGCTGGACCATTTAGTCAGTTCATTAGGGCAAAAACTCGGCCATTACCACCCTTGCCTCCGAGGCTCGAATGTGCTGCAGCAGGGCCCCAGAGCCTGAAGCTCAAATGGGGAGACAGTAACACCAAGACACACGCAGCCGATGACGTGGTGTACACACTGCAGTTGGAGGACAGAAACAAGAGGTGAGGTGGTGGGGAGGGCACGCGGGACAGCTCTGTGCCTTTGGTGTGCAGAATGAATCCTGACTTGTTTGTCGGTCCTCTGGTACAAACACTCATCCTCCTGGTTGAAAGATTTCCTATGCATTGCGGTCCTGCATTTTGTACCCTCCATCCTCCAGTCAGAAATTTCTAAACTAACATTCTGAAGACCCTGATTTGCCTACGTGTGATAATCTATGTGTTTGTTTTTTCTTTCATAAAGCCAGATAATGTAGAGAAATTATCTAAAAAGAAAACTGCCAGATTCAAGTCCATGCTGTGTTAGAGTGTTCTATTACAAGTGCAAAGGGAAGTAAGACTCAGGAAGAGATGTTAGCTTTTTAAATATTCAGTAACCATCAGGACAAACATGTTTACCAATCTGAAATAGCTGTGGTGATGTACAGATGGGGATTATACTCTGCATCTATGAGCAATGCAAGATCAAATTAACCAGAGCAAACAGGAGATTCTTTATAAGACTCCACACCCAGGAAATAACTCTTGGCCATAGAAATCAAATCCAGCCTTTCACGTAGTATTTATTTAGCCTAACTCCATTTCCTCTGAAAATGGCCAATCAGAAGATGGGCCTCTGCACTGTATTTAGGAATAAATCAGATGCAGCGTAAAAGGTAATGATGACAAAATGTTCTGTGACCAAAAGTCCAAATCCAGAGAATCAGGTGAAGGAGGTGGGGGGTGACCATAAATCCGAGACACCCTGATGGAACGGGTATGTGCTACTTCCCCAAGGCATATCTGCAGAATACAAAACCGTTTCTGTCCTTCCCATGTTATGCATTATAGTCTCCTGCTCCTTTTTCACAGGTTACTGGTTTAGTTAGCACAGAAACCCCTGTCCCATCCTCACCCCCCACTCTGTACTCGACTGCATTGATTCCTTTCAGTGCAGTGGAGTCCTGCTGTGTAGAAGGCACTGTTTGAGGCAGACCTTCACTGGAGACCCAGATCAAGGAAAAACAAATCCCTGCCTCCAGCAGCATAATATCAACCCCCAAATCGTCTCAGAACATGAATGCCCTTGGAGAAACGTGCTCTGGGAGGCTGGAGGAGGCAGAGAGCATCTGGTTGCAAGGACCAGATCGGCTTTTTGAGTGACATTTGAACTTGACTTTGAAGGACCTGTCAAGCCCCATAATTTGACTGTAAAAAAAAACAAAGTGATTGTCCTATTGGAAACTAGTCCTGGTGTAGAAAGCACAGAGAAAATGAGGCTTTTGGTAGGTTCATTAGAGATTAAATATATACTTGCTCATAGACAAGATCATTCATCTTACTCTGCTTTGTACCTTTGGATGCATTTTCACGGGTTCATTATTTTACTGGCAGGGGACTCCTCGACTAGAGAGGGCTGGCAAGAACAAGAATTATGGACTAACAGAAATCCTGATAAATATTTAAAGCTAGCAGTTGGGGAAATTTGTAAATGAGCCTTTGTTTTTTCCCTGGGCTTTTGGCTTCCTTTGGTGGTGGAGAGAATCTTCGTTAGAGAGTTATCTTCTAGTCATGTCCTGCTTTAGAAAAGTGAGGTCCTAAGACGTTGACACTGGTTGCAGAATTGGGATCAGAGTGGGGGCTGCTTAACTCCTTGTGCAGTTGCCTCTACTGTTACCTCAAGGAATGTGGGGGGAGCAGCGGCTGTGGCCCACACCAGCTGTGTGCATCCTCTTGCAGGCCTGCCCCATGCTGGGCATCTGCCAGGGGGGCACCTCGTATGGAGAACTGTACAGATCCTCAGAACAAAAGTGCCATGAACACTGATCTAAATAAGTAAGCTGTCATGAGACATTTAAATGTGCCAGACAGAAGAGAGTGCTGAATCTAGTAATCAATTCATGCTATTAAAAAAGGGCAAGAGGCCCCAAGATGGCACCGTTAATCAAATAAATGACTTGCCTAAATTTAAATGGCAATTTAAGAAAACTTACCATTAGGAACAGTATTTTTCTTAATTTTATGATCTGCAGTCCAAATTTATCTTTTTTAAATTAGATTTGTCAATGCTCTCAAAGTTATTAAAGTGATGGGAGTATAGAGCATAATAAATTCTCATTCTATTTGTGGAATAATTTTCCTATGATTTAATAGGATGAAACTTGGCCTAATTTGAGTTTGAAGATGACCTTCCTTAGTGTCTTGAAACTGAACTCTCTTATCGATTGGCCCCTTAAATCCAAGCCTTTATTTAACTTCGGATCTTGACTCACGAGGATTAAGGAGAAATCATCTGAGTTGGATACATTATAATTCTTGTGATTAGCATAGTTTTTGTCCATTCTAGTCTCCTCGAGGTTCTATAGGACTTCGACCCGGCTTGTCCAACTGAAAGTAAGTGTCTCCATTCAAGGAGCAGATTTTTCATTGAACTCATCGCCACAGTGATTTCCAGTTGTGACTTTTGGGAAAAGTACACATATTCCCTAGTGTACGCATTGATTGCGTTAACCACTAATAAGTTCTTACTAGTATGTGGCAAAAATATTATATGTCCTGCTAGTGGCCAAGGTGAGAACCAGAGGTAGATTAATTGTGGTTTTGGTTTATTTTACTCACCAGGCGCTGGGGGCATTGAAAGGGAGAACTACCGAAGTGTGAGTTGTCCAGCTGTCCTACTCAGCTAGGAAACTAATGTTAGTCTTAAAACGTTTACGACAGAAGCACAATGAAAATTAATAACTCCATGCTTGGTAATTATAAAATTAAAGAGTTGGCTCGATTTGGCTGCTAAAATATCAGTCTACCCTAGACTACGCTAGAAGGTGAACTCTGGGTCCCTTGTCACCTTTTTCACCTGAAAGCACTGAAACCTTATAGATCATTCGTGAGCTACATCCTTTACCAAAGGGTGTCTCTTGCAAATGATTAGAGCACGCAATCTCCTTTTTCTTCATATCTTAGTCTCTGCTTTTTTTTTTTTTTTAAGATTTTATTTATTTATTTGACAGAGACAGACACAGCGAGAGAGGGACCACAAGAAGGGGGAAGGGGAGAGGGAGAAGCAGGCTTCCCGCCGAGCAGGGAGCCTGATGTGGGGCTCCATCCCAGGACCCGGAGATCATGACCTGAGCCGAAGGCAGACACTTAACGACTGAACCACCCAGGCACCTCTTAGTCTCTGCTTTTGACAAATAAGAAAGATAATAAATTTTTTTAAAGATTTTATTTATTTATTTGAGAGGGAGAACATGAGCAGGGAGGAGGGGCAGAGGGAGAGGAAGAGCGAGAAGCAGACGCCGCACTGGGCAGGGAGCCCAACGCGAGGCTCTCTCCCACAATCCCAGATCATGACCTGAGCCAAAGGCAGACGCTCAACTGACTGAGCCACCCAGGTGCCCCAGATACTAACTTTCTTTAAGAGTGACCACTTACGGTCTCAAACCCCTAAGTTTTACATCTGCACTTTGCTGGTTTGTTACATTTATTTATATACCTCTCAATCGAATCTGAAATGAGCCAGAGATTTCTAAGTATAATGTTGGGCCAAAAATATATTCCCAAACTTCCTAAAGGAGACTTCTGTTCATCAAGCACCTACAAAGTACCAGACACTGAGAGCTTTTATCTACATTACTCAGTTTTTGAATAAAAAGTGAAACATGTTTTATGCTGCTAGAATTTCTACCAAAGCCCTCCACTGGCTAGATGAAAAAAATGGGTTGTTTTTGATAAGTTGACTTGAATTTAATTTTAATGATTACTGTGATTTAAACTTATGATTATAGGCTTAAAATTAAATGAGCAGAGAAGGCTTCTTAGAGAAGATAATAAATAGGGTGAGTGCATCTTTAAAGGGTCCCAGTCTTAAAATCTCGTGCAAAAGAGCCTTAGGTTGGAGGCAAGTGATAAAGACTCAGGATCGGGTGGAAACCAAGGGTACAACCTCCAAAACACAGAAATGTGCCCCGGATTTTTCTCCAACTAAATGCCTCTTTCTATTCTCGTTCTTTTACACGTGGCTCTTTTTAAGTTTGGGGCTATTTCATGGAAATAGAAGGGATCCCAAAAGGGCATCTTACCCAAATTCCTTGCCTCCAGGTAAATCAACCTAGAATTCATCTGGGTCACCTGGACTTGAAAATTTTTTAAAATATTTTGCCCATGAACAGGACATTTGTTTTCCATGTATTCAAGCTTTTGACTCACAGGGCTCCCAGTCCAAGGTCATTGACTGCATATCGATGTAGTAGCTTCCAAGCTGTGCTTTATATTTATAGGGCCAAGTTTATTTCCTAGCAGTTAGATTGTAATCACTCAATCATCATTTTTTTCTTGAATTACCATAATGTGATAAGTCTTTTGAGGTATGTGGCTACCTATAAGGAACTTATCTTGCTGAGAAAATAAGTTAATGGGAAACAGTGAGCAGATAGCACAAGAGATTTTATTTAATTTCAGCAGAAAAACAAAAATTATACTGGCATGACCGTAGAGTGATTAAGTCTATTATTCTTAGCAAATCTAGCACAGAAGATCTGAATGTCTTTGGTTCCTGTGTATGCAAGAAGAATATATACCCAAAGTAAACATTGTCATAATGCTGCATTAACCTAATAGAGGGATTAGAATAACAAGATCAACTCACGCATTTTAAGATCATAACTCTGTACTGATGATTTTGAAGGTGCGTTTGTCTGTGTTACTGAAATGAAACGTTATGCTACCCTAACAGAATTTAAGTTGATGCTGATTCTTGTCCTGACCCTCACGGGTCCATGTTCCTAATAATGGTACACAGCACCGAGATGAGAGGAACTTAAGTTCCAGGAATGCGTTTATGGCTAATCTGTTGTTCAGGTTTAGTCAGATAGCCAGTGTATTTTAAAGCCAGTGTATTTCCAGCAAAAGGGGGATGGGGTGGAGGGCTCTAATAGACTGGATAATTACCAGTTGCTCTCCATTTAACTCAGCCCTTACACCCATGACACTTTTCCCTTCATCAGGCAAAATGGGAGGGCTTTGTTAATGTGTACAATATGACTGTTTACTGTTAGGGACAGAAAATAATCTATACAAAGAAACCCTGAAAAAATACACACTAGGCAACTAATAAAAGTCGCCGGGGTGTATGAGCCGTATGGGAGAAGTGAACTTTCCTAATGTATGCTTATTAGGGAACAAATCCTGCTTTCTATTTCTCAAAGCATATTGTTGAATTAAATAGATGTAAGGCAACTAGCTCAGGGCCCACAGAAACCCTCGATACTGGTTTCCTTTGTTTCTCTGGAATAGTACTGATACACATGATCACCTTTGTTGGATTAATGACACTTGCATATTACCTTCAGTCAGCAGAAAGCAATTGTGGTTCTCCACAGGGGTGTCAGATCTCTGCTGTAATCCCAGATCTGGTACTGAGTTTCTAGATGGCTAGAGGCATGTGCTTTACCTTCTTTTTGCCTTAGTTTATCCCTCTACAAAGTGGAACTAATGATGCCTGTCTCCAGTCCCTGATTGGTGGAGGGAAAGCATTCATGTATCTTAGAAAAGCGTAAAAATTAAGCCTACAGAATAAGTACTGCTGGCTTAGTCGGTTTACAGGCTAAAATGTCAGGTACACACAGAGGTAAGTGATGCTAAATGAACCAGTGGTCTTAATTGGACCAGAAGTAAAAAATTCAGATTACAGGGTTGTTTTTCTTTCTGTTTGAAAATAGAATTTTTATCTCTTTAAACATAAGTAGAATGGAATTGGATTGCATTTCTCTTAGCGTTTTTTTCCCTAAATCAGGTAAGATTGAGGCAAACCCATTCAAATAGAAGTAGACAAACCGAAATCTGAAGGACTCTGGAAGAGTATCCTTGAAGATGAAAGTCCCTGCATGTCCTTGAAAAGAAAACAGAATGGGAGGTTTCAAGGCTCTCCGGGGGTCTTCATCCTGAGATTTTTTTTTTTTTTTATTTTTTTACATATGAATAGCAAAGTACAGTTTGAACAAAAAAAAAATGAAAAAAGGAATTTTCTCTTATTCTCTGTAGAGTTTCATTGGCAGCTTTATTGACATTTTATTTCTTCAAAAAGGAGCCTGAAACGAAACCTAACCAAAAAGTATTAGGGCTGGATCACTTCCGAGCCAGTAGGCACATATGCAGCCGAGAACGTGGGGGTAGGAAAGGAACTCCTTTCGCACTGGTCTTTCAGAAATCCTTGGCATGTGGGTGCTCAGTCTGCAAATGGGGACTCACCAACATCAAAGCCATTCTAGGAAACCCACCTTCCCTGCCTCAGGTGTCCCCACATGATGCCATCTGCTTCCATCTGCTTTTGCATAGACATGACAGGACTCTGTGTTCTCGGTGGAGTGAGGACAGAGGACACATCCTCTCCATCCCTGTTTTGAACATCCTCCATTCCCAAACATGGCTTCAGTAATGTAGGAGATATTCTCTCTCTCTCTCTCTCTCTCTCTCTCTCTCTCTCTCACTCTCTGTCTCACTCACTCACACAGCCTATGTGGCCCAGGGAAATTCAGAAAAAATGAAGGCAGTGACATGTCATTGTTAAGGAATATAGCTGCGCTAAGCTTACTAACAGCTGTTGATTTGTGATACTGTGGAACAACTTTGAAAATGTGCCATTTGCAGCCTTTAGTGGACTAGAGGCCATTTTAGGTCAGCAGAGTAGATCACTGTGAGGAGTTAATATTAATGAGCTACTGTTAGCCTGTAATGGGCCTAGGGATTATAAGGTAGGAACAAAGTAGTAAACACAAAAATCTTAGTGTTTTCTCATTTTTCTACTGTGAATTTAAGTTAGCCATCCAGGGCATTCTTGGATTTTTTTTTTTTTTTAAAAGAAAACTTTTTTAAGGAAATAGATTTTTAAAATTGAGTTCTTTACGTATCATCGTTTTACTATAAAATAATTTAAAATAAACATTCAAAGATGCAACATGTCTGAATTTCTTCCTTCAGTTGCACTTCACTGCAAAAACTCTTCATCTTTCATAATGTGTTAAAACCTAAAATGCTGAGGTTAAAATACAGCCTTCCCCTAGAACTTTGTGAAAATGTCAAGAATCTGTTGCTTTGCCTTCCTAGTGTATATTTAATAAGAAATTGTAGAATTTACTTGGTCCTCTCATTTAGCTCTCATAAAAATTCCTGCCAGGTGAACGAGACAGCTATTATTATCCCAAGTGTCTGGAAACTCAGCCTGGAGAGTTATCAATTTGTCCAAGTTCATAGTGAAGGTAACAGACTATGCATTGTGGCCAAGGTTTTTTAAGTCTTTGTACCAACCAAGGAGGCACTCCAATAGGCAAACAGAATAAGCAGAATCATTTTGTATTCACAGATCTGTAGAACATTTTTTTAAATCACTGTTAATTGGCAATGTTAAAACCCACGTGTGCTTGCTACCATAGAAGTGTTTAGTTTCAAGACACTACGGTCAATGCTGAAGCAAGTTGGAAGCAGAGTCATAAAGAATTCATTGAGACTGTAAACTTTCAGTGACCCACCCAACCTTCTGCCTTGTTTATGTTTCCCCTTCCAAGTAAATATTTTTAGCACAAGAGAACATTTCTTCCCATTTTCCTTTCCCTCGGTAAAAATGCCCCAGTTTCCACGAATGGGCAGCACTGGTTCAGGACCCGTGGCTCCCATCTTCATGTGCCTTCAGCAGCAGTTCTTGGCCGGGGTTCACCGGGACAGGGTGGAGGGTACTCACGTGCACAGCTTTCTCTCTGGCTCAGAAAAGCCTAAGGGGATATCAGGAAGGGATGCCATTCTGGGGGCGTCCTTCAGGCTTCTCCAACGTTGAGAAACAAGGTAAACCATTCATAAACCTTGATGTTTTGTTGTCAATAACATGAGTGTTAGTATTACCACAAGTCCTGGGCATTTTGTAACGAGCTCTGCCTGCATCATCCCATTTGATTCTCACAACAGCCTCTGAGGGGAGGCACTATTATCACACCCATTTTACACAGATGGAAATAGTGTACGTGGCTGTAGAGCCCATGAGCACCAGGCTATTGAACCCAAATTCAAACTCAAGTCTGTGGACTACAATGATTGTTTTTACCCACTGTACCTTCAGCTCCTGAGCCAATGGGGCAGTTCTATGGGTGTTTCCACACCTGTTCTCTTGGTCTTCTCGGGAGCCCTGGGTCACGGGGCTGATGCCACCCAAGATATGTGGCCATGGGCAGCAGGGGTAGAGAGTAGAGTAGAAGACCCCCTCAGAGGCAAAGCCAGTATGGGCCCACAGCTCCAGGATGACTTTTAAGCAGCTATGATTCCACAGGGGTGCCTGTGGCTACATATGGCTCAGCCTGAACGGACACTAAAATTACTCAGTGACTTGACTGAGCACGTGCTATATTCCAGGAACTGTGCCATTGGTTATACATATTTCATCATGTTTCTGTAGCATCAGAACATCTCCCCGTCATGGATCCCTTATTGCCCCGGCCACCCTCTCCCCCTCAGAAATCAAGGGATTGAGGTCTTGGTGAGAGTTTTTTGACCATCCTTTGATTAGATAAGTACCCCGGCTACTCCAGATCCTCCCCCCTTTAGAGTTGACTTTTTTCCCCCTTCCAGGGATCTCCCTTTCCCCAGGCTTGGGGCACTGCACACTGAAGTGGTATGTTTCAGGGCCTTCAAGACAGTAGGACTCCCACTGGCCTCTGGCAGTGACTCATGTCCCAGACCCTGTAGTACATGAACACAGGTGGAGCCTGGAAAATCCAAATAAAAGGGGAGGGAGAGGGATCAGCAGAGCTGGATGGCTCCTGTCCTCTTGTCATGGCAAAGACGTGCTCTAAGGGCTGGATCCTTGGTTGCATTTAAAATGTGTAGCCTTCCAATTGCTGTCTTAAGACACTACAACATATGTTTAATTCTACCACCAAAGGCCTCTGGCTGACTTACTAATGAATTTTAAAATGAAGGTGGTTTAAAAAAGAAATTTAGGAAAGAGAAAAAAAATTTGGTTGGCCTTTGTAAAACAAATATCTGATGAATATTTTTAGTCTCTGCCCAGGTGGTTCTAGCCACAGGGTGTTCACCTCCGGAGCCTCCCAGAGAGGCCACCATGCAGCTGGCATAAATCACTGGCTCCAAAGAAAGAAGATTCTTTCTTCTCCTGCCTCTTGGAATGACAGAAAATAATTAGAATTGTGGTAAGAGAGGGACCCTGTTCCTCTTTGTTAGCTTGTGAGCTTTCTATTTCGTTTGGGTTGGCCTTTATTTGAAACAGAAGTCACTGTCAGCATGTACAGAAAGAAGGTGCGGAACCATGACGTTTACATAAGGCCTGCTCTGCGTAGGGCCTGGGGCAGTTGCGTGAGCTCTCAAACCGAATCCCACCACAGATCTGTGAGGGAGGCATTCTTGGCCCCATTTCACCAGGGGTCCCAGCGCCAAGGGTAAACGGGCTCCCCAAGGGAGCCCCACGGCTGACGCCTCTGGCCAGCGCAAAGCCTGGCTTACAGGACGGCCTCTCTCCTCACACAGCCAACTCTCTACCCAGGAGAAAAGAAAGTAGCCTTAGGATTAGCCGGCAGGGGTGTAGATGGTCTCTCAGGAGGGAGTTTGTTAAAAACCCTAGCACTGTAAAGTAGTTGTGACTAGCGCCTGTGGAGTGGTGATTACAGGTCAGGACCAAGCTAAACACTTTTGTTAACCCATTTAAACCTGAGCGTAGTGCCATGAGGGAAGTTGGGGCATGATAACCCTTATTGCACAGAGGAGAAAACTGAGGCACAGAGAGACTAAATAAGTTGCTGGCGGCTCATAGTCTCGGTGCCCGTTCTGCTCATGGAACCCGCATTTATAAAGAGTGTCCTGGGGGTGGGTGTAGAAGAAGCATACAACCAGTGTTAGCCCTGAAGGTTTTCAAAATTAAGACTCTTGAAACCCTTACCGTTAGAGTAAAAGTGCCAAACTGGCTGTTAACACAGGAAGGTCATGGCTTCAGAGACCTAAAATGGAAAGGTGAGATTTTATGAAGGATTTGGGTTTTTGATTGACAAGCTGACTTATATGGAGCATTTAGCTAGAATCCATTGACTTACGCATTTAATACATTTCTTTGTTCAAAGTAAAGCAGCATGAAATTAGACACGACTCTGGGCAATGATTTCCGTATTAGAAAGTATGAATGCCCAGTTTCTATCTTTTCTCACCCCACGAGCTACTCCTTGCACTTCTCTTTCTGCTCTGCCTCTTGTGTTTCCTCAAGGAGGAGGAGGGTACGGGAAACCTTTACAGGGATAAACGTACGAACTTTTAAAACCCTTGGCAGACCCGTTCTGCCTTCAAGTGGCTGCCGGTCTCCCATCAGAATGAGGCGGGGGGGTCCTCAGAAGGCAGGAGTGCAGCTCTCTGTCTCCTGTGGCTGCCGGTCTCCCATCAGAGTAAGGCGGGGGGGGCGTCCTCAGAAGTGCGGCTCTCTGTCTCCCTGTGGCTGCCGGTCTCCCATCAGAGTAAGGGGAGAGGTCCTCAGAAGGCCAGAGTGCGGCTCTCTGTCTCCCTGTGGCTGCCGGTCTCCCATCAGAATGAGGGGGGGGATCCTCAGAAGGCCGGAGTGCGGCTCTCTGGCTCCAGTGTTCAGCTTCTTCTGACCTTGGGTCTGTGCATCCGCCTTAGGACGCAGGCCCCACGAGGACAGTGGGCCTTTTTCTCTAAGTGGGCCTTTGGGGTGGAGTTGGCCCTGCTAGCTATTTCGGAATGTTTCTCCCCAAAGCTGCTAGGATTCCTAGTGTCTCCCCTCATCGCCCCCATGCCCCTTTGACTCAGGACAGAGCCTGTCACATGCCCATTGTCCTCCCTCCACTGACTAAGGGCTCCGTACCTGGCTAATTACATGACCTAGGAATTAGCCCCGTCCAGTGTCATTATTCCCCCTAGAATTCCTTCCCATGTCTTTTCTAAGGGGAGGGAGGTCAGACAAAGCAGGGCAGTCATGATTTATTATTGCCTAAGTAGACAGAGGGCTAAATTAAAGGACCAGTCAGACACATGCTTATTCTAGAAAAGACTGGAGGAAGAAGGAACGACCCCTTTCCCTCTTGTTCTCAGTGCTCTTCTGCTGGGTGCACCAGGCTGCCAGCCCCCAACTTCCTCTCCAAGGGAAATGCCAGCTACAAGGTGGGCCTCCCGCACCTGCCTAAATCCACTGTCACTGAATGAAAGGGGAGTAAACCTGAACCCAAAATCCACTGGGTGAATGTCTCCTTTAGACTCACTCTAGCTTTTTTCTGAAAGCAAATGTAGCCTCTTTTTTGTAACACTATTCCCAGACTTAAATGCTGTAATGGTGAAATTTCAGAGTCCTTCATTGCTAGTGCCTATTTCCACAATGCCTTCTATAAATTGGGATGCAATTTTTAAGAACTGAAATGCAGCCGTGAAAGAGCCAAACAGTAAATTAAAGGGGGGGGGGGGATAACAGTCCAGAAGCAGATTTTGATGTATTTGAAAATTGATAATGTATGCTGTTTGCCCAATTTAGATGACACTAGCAAATTAGAGTCCTGAGTCGTCTTCAGTCCATTTCTCTATGACCGTGAGTGCTACTGCCAACGTAGATGTATTGACCTTACTTTCAAAAGGAAACAGTCTCCCGAGAGCAGGGCATGGCAGGGAAATAGGACTATTGCTAGTAACCCTCTCCAGATTCTTCCAGAAACCAGGCTTTTATTGCAGGTTTGTAATGAAGATGTAACACATTTACTTCCTAAACCGTGACTTCCATTTTGTGGTACAACCAAGGGCAGTGAGTCTGGTCAGAGATTCTGGCCCAGGTGAGACCGAGTTAATGAATAGCTGTTTGCCTCTAGCATTAGCAAGGGTATCTTCATTAAGGTGGTAATGTGTCAAGAGCACTAGACAGGTTGCCATGGTATTTGTGAATTTCACAGTGGACTCTGGCTTTTCCTGAAATTGGAAATGTTCAGCCCTCAGTAAAAGGTGCTTCCTTGCACAGCGGAGGGAACATTAAATAGTGAAATGACTAGGGCTCAGGAACTCAATTGTGAAGGCTGATGAGTGCGTGGGTGTTTTAAAATATGTATTGACTCGGAGAGGTTTTCTAAAGAGTTTTTTAATCTCTAGACCTACCCATCCATCCATCCAGAGGGACTGTTCTCTGGCCCAGGGAGACACTGCTGCTTTCAGGAAACTCTGACCCCACACAGGACCAGCCAGCCCACAGGGATTTGGTTTTATTCATTCATCTTTGAAGCCACAGAGCCTGCCACACAGCAGATGTTCAAGAAATGCTTGCTAAATGAATTCATAAATCCTGCCTCCCCCTTAGGCCAAAGTGGCCTAAGAGTCGAGACATTTTAAATTGTGGTTCTATCCAACTCACTTCCAGCAGTATCTGAAGACAGCGGATTGTCCTCAGACACTGGCCGTGGGGATTGGGAGAGCCGATGGGCCTGTGTCGGAACAGTCACGTCATGGTTCTCCAAACATCCCTGGGCCAGCAGGATTCAAGGCCCAAATCTACAGAAATTCTGGATAATTGGGGGGCAGCTTTTTCCAAAATTTTATATTTAACTATAAAAAGACAAACAATGATAGTATATACTAGTTCTAGGTAATCCAGTTTCATTGTAAAAGTACAAATTTTTCAAGATCCTGGGGGAAAACACTTGAAAACATAATCTTCATGCCTTCTACACTTAGGCCTCTTGGAGATAATAATTAGCAGAGTACAAGAGAGTCCCGGTTCCAATCGGAGAAGGATCCAGAAGCTGCCAGTTTAAGCTCTCCAGTTTACCTATGCTGCTTTTCCATTATTTTGATTAATCTGATAGAGGAGTCTTAAGTATTTTTTTCTTCTTTTAAAATGTTTTCCCAAAGATCTGTAATCTTGAATGTCTTCTTACTCGTTTGGGAAAGGGGCTTTTGAAAGCTCTTGCAAAGACAAAGATTAAAATTGAAGGAATTTTCAAGCTAAACCTCATTTATTTGGAAAACCCGGGTAAAGAGGACATTGTATTTCTCAGGTGCCCAGTTAACATTAACTTCATTGCCTCGTATATAGTAGAAGGTCAGTTACCAGTGATAATTAATTTCTTGTCACTAATAAAAGTTCAGGTGGCTAATGGATTCTGCTCCTTCCTCTAGGTTTATTTCCATCTACAGAGGACCCAGCCATACCTACAAAGTCCAGAGACTGACAGAATTCACATGCTACTCCTTCAGAATCCAGGCATCGAGCGAGGCTGGGGACGGGCCCTTCTCAGAAACCTATACCTTCAGCACAACCAAATGCATCCCCCCCACCATCAAAGGTTTGTAGGCAGTGAATTCTGGCACATTGTTCTGTGAGAGTAAGGAAATGTTGGAACTTGGAGTAGGAGGCTTGATTCTGACCTTAAATACACTGTTCTAATATTTCTAATATCAGCAACATAGAATCATTAACAGCTTTCTGAAAGAGAAGTTGGGGAACGGGTTCCCTGCAGAAAGGCCTTTCCTCAGGTCTGTATAAGTAATTACCGCAAATAATGTAATAGCCTCATCCCCACAGGAGCTGGACAAAGGAAAGGACCACACCGAGTGACAGATGTGCTTTGGGTTAGAAATGAGGGTGAATTCCTGGTGTTGATAGCACTTAACGACAGTTCACCATGGAGGGCTTGAGAATCTCCCTTCCCAGAGACTGTCAGGAGGAGCAGAGGTTGGTGTCCATCTTCAGATGACTCTGGTGGCCAGAGCCTGACCTGCCAAGGCAACTTCATCAGCCTGTCCCCTGGCCGCACCCTTACCGTGGAGAGGTGCCTTTGAAAAAAGAGCAGCCGTGGCCTCTTCTCATCTCCTTGAGTATTTGTCTTGAGGTTTGCCAGTGACTAGTTGACTCCATCCCTTTGTGGGGACAGGGAGTGAGCCAAAGCCACCCTTCCCAGGCTCTCCCTCCACTGGGTCCGGTGAACCCTTGCCCCCATGATGCACAGCCGACTTGCAGGATGGGCAGACAGCAGTAGGGCCCTCCCCGCTGGCCCCCTCACGGCTTCCTGAGCCCGTGCCCTTTTGTTCCCCAAAAGGATGATTCCAGTGAAGGTCCCTGCTGCCTTTGTGAGGGTGGGCCACACTGATGCCTTTATCCAGCTGCTGCCCAAAATGCCCGGAGGCTGATGGACACCGGGCAGCTTATCTGAACTAGGTTTTATCTGGGTGAAAGCGAGGATTTGCTGTATATCACTTGGGTGGCCAGGGGGATGAGCACAACCTTAAGAAAAGGTCCTTTAGACGTGTGGCCCCAGGAGCAAGGCCGTGTGATTCAGTGCTTCCGTGTGGAGGAGCTGTGTCAGCTATAGCCGGGGCCCAGTCCATCGCAGAGGGTAAGAGACCTCTGGGTCTGGGGGCGCCTGGGTGGCTCAGTCGTTAGGTGTCTGCCTTCGGCTCGGGTCATGATCCTAGGGTCCTGGGATCGAGCCCCATGTTGGGCTCCCTGCTCCGCGGGAGGCCTGCTTCTCCCTCTCCTGCTCCCCCTGCTTGTGTTCTCTCTCTCTCTCTCTCTCTCTCTCTCTCTCTCTCTCTCTCTCTCTCTCTCTCTCTCTCTCTCTGTCAAATAAATAAATAAATAAATCTTAAAAAAAGAGAGACCTCTGGGTCAGGGTCAGGGTCTGGCTTGGATTCTGTGCAGGTTTCCTCTAGCTCCTTTCCGGGTACTTTATGGTAGCTCCCTTCCCTCAGCAATCCAGAAGTTGGTTGGCAATTGCTTCTTCGTGTGACTACGAAACTAGGACAGATGAGGAACACGTCCAAGGGCTCGCTGCGCCCGTGGGTAGTAAATGGCCCGGGCCTTCGGTACAGCTTCGCCTGGTAACAGAAGAGATTCCTGAGCACACCGGCACTCATAGAGTTGCTGTGATAAGGAAGGCTGGCTGCATTTACCAGCGGGCAGACATCAAGGGTCTTTGTGACACTCCCTTTGCCTCTCTGTGTGTTGGTGGAGATTCAGTTCATGGACAGTGGAACACTGAATTGAAAGCACTTGAATTTCATGTACATTTTCTTCAGAAGGACAGTTTCCTAACACTGCCACATGATCAGATCCTCTTTGGCTTCGGTTCAGGAAATTGTTGTCTTAGCTGGAGGGCTGTTTGGTCTGATAGGGTCCCTTACTTTTTCCATAAATTGCATGGAGTTTTGGCCAACTAATTGCAAATTATTTTTAAGAAAACCTGTATTTTTCTGAAGCAGTATTGTATAGAATTGCAAGTAGAATGCACTGCCTCTAAAGAATTTAGAGAGTAAGGGGGCTCAGAGAAGAGTTATGCATTCTAGTTACAAAGTAGAAAAATCTCAAGTATTGAATTAAGCTGTAGAGATACAGCATAAGCTGTGAGAAAAAAATATTTTAAAATTCTATAACATTTTACATGCTTTACTACAAACTAATAATTTTCCTTTAAACCAGAATTATGAGGGTGCCAGTGTGGCTTAAGTCAGTTAGACATCTGCCTTCAGCTCGGGTTGTGATCCTGGGGTCCTGGGATCGAGTCCTGCATTGGGCCCTCTGCTCAGCAGGGACCCTGCTTCTCCCACTCCCTCTGCTGCTCCCCCTCCTTGTGTTTTCTCTCTCTCTCAAATGGATAAATAGAATAAAAAAAAAAAACAATTATAAGTCCAGTAGGTGAAAAATGAACTAAAAAAAATACAAATAGGAGATAACTTGATTTTTAAAGGCTTTCTCTCAGTGCTAGCCGTTCTCTGGGACTTAATCTCACGTGTCACCTGCTTCTCAAACCTTCCTCAGACTCACACACAGCAGACTGTCCCTCCTATTTTGTTCGTACACCCCCGTTTAATCTCCTTTACGTTATGTTTCTCTTTGTATTTGTCTTCTACCTTGCTTGCCCCTTCTCTCAACTGGATCTTAATTCCCTTGAAAGTAGGGTTTACAGTCCCTATTTTTGCATTCTCTAAAGTGTCCAGTTCAGGGCGTAATCATATAGAACATGCTGAGTAGTTATTGAAAACATAACAAAAGTACATGGGGCGCCTGGGTGGCTCAGTCGATGAAGCGTTTGCATTTGGCTCAGGTCATGATCCTGAGGTCCTGGGATTGAGCCCCACAGCAGGCTCCCTGCTCAGCGGGAAGTCTGCTTCTCCCTCTTCCTCTGCCCCTCCACCTGCTCATGTGTGCACTCTCTCACTCTCTCTCTCTCTCTCTCAAATAAATGAAATCTTTTAAAAAAAATTTTTTTTAATTAAAAAAAATAACAAAAATGCAATCCAGGCCAAACAGTTATTTTTTTTTAAAGATTTTATTTATTTGAGAGAGAGAGCAAATGAGAGGGGGGAGGGTCAGAGGGAGAAGCAGACTCCCTGCCGAGCAGGGAGCCTGATGTGGGACTCGATCCCGGGACTCCAGGATCATGACCCGAGCCGAAGGCAGTCGCTTAACCAACTGAGCCACCCAGGCGCCCGAAACAGTTATTAATAGGATAATGAGCAAAGGATTTTTTTCACCAATAGCTTACTAGTCATGGAGTATCTTCTCTGTGTAAAGGGTGCCCTGCAGGTTTTATAGGAGGCTGGGCAAATAAACTCCCCTCTCAGAGTGGACACAAGCACTCTCCCACTCTAATATTACCAAAATGTTGATGGTTATTGTGATGCTTTGAATTTTGAGCTTGGATATGTGGATTTGTATTTCAGCACCTCGAGTAACACAGTTGGAAGGAAATTCATGTGAAATTTTATGGGAGACGGTACCACCAATGAAAGGTGACCCTGTCAACTACATCCTGCAGGTATTGGTTGGAAGAGAATCTGAGTACAAACAGGTAAGAACTAGTATGAATGGCACGTGTGTGGCTTATCAGTCCAGCCCTTTGCCTCTTGCCATGAGCAATTCAGTGACTGGTGAGCGGCATATTTCTTAAAATCACAGAAACTGCCTATCGTGTACCTCTTGATATAAGCCCTAGTTTACATTTTGTCTGTGGAGGTATTAAATGTTCAGTTCTCAAGCATGACCTTGTAAAGAGTTTTAAATTCCATATTTGTATTTGATACTGGCCGTGATGTTTACAAATATCAAAATTTTTATGCAGTTGAAAACCAAAGTGCCAGTGGTTTGACTATATAGGGTAAGTAGTTCCAGCCTGACTACTGAAGCCTTTTTTTTTTTTTTTAAGGGGCAGGGCCTGAACCCACAACTCTAAGATCAAGACCTGAGCTGAGGGGCGCCTGGGTGGCTCAGTCAGTTAAGCATCTGACTCTTGATTTCAGCTCAGGTCGTGATCTCAGGGTCGTGGGATCGGCTCAGGACTGGGCATGGAGCCTGCTTGGGATTCTCTCTCTCCCTCTGCCCCTTCCCCCAAAAAAGACCTGTGCAAGGGAATCCCCGGGGAATCTGTTCAAATGCAGACCTGATTTTAGTAGGTGTGGGGTGAGAGCTCCAGCTCCCAGGTCATGCTGCTCCAGGAACCGTAATTTGATGTCAGCAAGGCTTTACAGATCACATGATACACCCAGGCAAGAGAGAATGTAACTGGAATATAGCCAGATAAAGAATTTGGTTTTCTTATTTTTCACAACGCTTTTTGATCCTTAATTCTTCCAACACTACAGATTATCAGTCACTGGCTGCAAAAGATTAGCATATCCCATCAGTTTCTGTTATCTTTCCGGGAACTTAATAACTATTTTTGTGAAATCAGGATATAATACCATTACCCTAAGGAAAGGTGAAGTCCATTCCTTACCAGAACTTTTAATGGAGGCATGCGTGTATATCAAACTCAGAAACTATCTTCTGAAACATTAGCATAATTTGTAAAGACCTCTCTATTCAGCTTTAGAGGCTCCAGATACAAACAGGTAGAACATAATTTGATTCAGAGTTTTTGTTAAATTGCTGGCTATTGTTCCTTATTTAATAATGAAGAATACTCGTAAATGTGTAAAACAAAGAAAATTTTGGTACATTTCACATACTTTGTTAATATGAAAAATCAGATAAAAGAATGAACTGCTTTAACCACATTTTGCAAAAAACTTATTTTTAACTATGATATCTACCAAGTATTGATTAACATCCGTGGATGATATCATTGTCCAGTTTCCATCATTCCTCTTTAAGAGCAAAACACTGTTGTATTGTTTCACTTTCCAGTCTCATTCTAGCAGATGTATCCCATTTCAGAGTAAATAATTTCACGTGTTTATTTCAGCTTCCCAGAAAAATAGGATTGGTTGCAGGGTCTCAGCTCAGGTAAGAGAGCCTAGGGTTTTTCCCACCGGATTTCGTCATCCTAACACCAGCAGCATTGTCCTGTTCCATAGCAATGCAATAATGGTGAAAAGATGAAATGTTACAGAATTTCACAGCATATTGTTTAACACTTAAGAATGATTCATGTCCCAACAGTACATTCACTGCATGTTCATCGTTGTTATTTTAAAAAACGTTATATTCCACGTACCGTACTTTTTCACCTGTTCTTAGAAAAATATCCTGCTTCTTAAAAAATAGTGATTGCTGTTTAACATTGAAAAAGCAGCATTATTTGATCAATATCTATACATTGCAAGCATTGCTAAAACACAGGTAAATTCACTCAGTAGTTTAGATTTTATCAGCAGGTTGGCTGTTTTTAATCAGCTATTTGTTTGGGACACCCTGCTAGTTCACTCAGAAGAGCATGTAACTCTTGTTCTCAGGGTTGTGAATTCAAGCCCCATGTTGGGTGTAGAGATTACTTAATATCTTTACATTTCTTTAATGTTTCATTTGTTTAATGTTATATATTTAGACTTGTGGACATATAAATTCTAATATGGTACCTAATCACATGTGTCTACCTCAGAATTTCTTATTGTAGTTATAACTGAGTTTCTTTTTGGAAATACATGAAAACATAGCCTGCAGGGCAGGCTCAGTAGATGGGGATTAGCATTCTTCACATAACCATGTGTTTACTACATTTACCAAGAAATGATTAAGGTGGGTAGGAGTACATAAAAAGCCACAGTTGAGTCAGGAATAATTTGTACTGAGTTTTTTTGCTTCTCCCTATTCAATAAGCATTAACTTAAACATGTTTTGAGTTCTTCATTCACTTGTTCTGGACATGAAATAGGGAATGAAACCTATTTATATTATGGCTGCAAGAGTAATGGTTAAAATAATTATGGTCCAGAGATAACAGGCTTTGAATACGTAGAAGCAAAGCAAAAGAAAATGGGAGGTAATTATTGCTGAGCATATACCCCGGCAGAGCTGCGGGCTCTTAGGGAGCACTGTGTGTACCTCCGTCTCAGCACTGATCAGACAGGATCCACTCATGTACGGGCTTGTGTTGCTCATTTTTATTTTCTCAGCCCTGGCACGTAGTTAGGTGCTCAGTAAATGTTGCTTGCATGCATGAAAGAGGCAGTTTCAAAGGAACAGCGTTACTTATACCTGTGGTGGTGATAAGAGTAAGCTTCAGGGTGGGGTGGATTTAGAAGTGTTTGTAACTTAGGTGAAAAAAAATCACCTATAATAGGAAGGGTCTTTCTGCTTCCCAGACTTAGGTTTACAGGCAAATATGGCAGGCACCAGAGCATTCTCTGATGTTTTGCTTGAAACATGGACTTTAACTTTGCCTTGGTTCTAGCTTATTAGCTTTCCTTTGTTCAGCTATCACAATATGGGGCAAGCAGCTGGCCTTAATTATAAAACAATCTCTTAAAGTAGTAAATCCTCACCTAAAATTTTACTCTCTATTAGTATGCATACATATGTTGATTTGGCTTTTCTCCCATTGCTAAACATGTTTTTTCCAAGAAGCTTAAAACTTCTTTTCAGACAGTATTAATTATAAAGCATTCCAGAAAAGACTGAAAATTGTATGTATATGCAGGTGACTGATTTTTTTTTTTTGCACAAGATATAACAAAGACAGTTTGATCCCTACATAAGAATGTAAAGCAAGATGATTCATATTCATATCCCTATTCAGACTGCAATAATTTTTATAAAAAATATTTAAAAAGTGAAGATGAGAAAAGAGCCACAAACTAACAAATTACTGCCTGTTAGGGGAAAAGATTTGTGGCAAGTCATTAATATTCTTAGTGCTCAGATTTGTTGCATTAAGAAAACCTTTAAAGCATCTGAAAATGTATGGACCTTTACAGTTAATTTGATGGCCTCTTTGTATAAATGAATTTTCATTTTGTATCATTTTAAACTATAGTATTGGGACTTGTATTGATTCTTCATGGCATCACATTAGGTACTATGAGGAAAGATCTTAACACAACTGTTTGAAAGTCTTAGAGCTTACATATTTTTTAATGTCTTTCAATTTAATTCCCTAACACCGTTTGTTTTTTTTTTTTTTTTTTAATTTTTGCCTGAATAAAGGGTCATATCCAAAGCAAAATAATAGATCAACATGGGGGTATTTAAAAGCCATCATTTTACGGATTCTTAATTTTCTTAGGATTTTAGCTTCCTTTAAGTATCCGATAAAGGCCATCAGAAAAATGCTCATACATGAGACAAATATATCTTCAGTTTCATGGAGCCCAGGTATAGGACCCTGGTTTATTGAGAAACTGTTAGGTACTCTGTACCATGAGGGATGCCCAGCATATACCACAAGAGCATGGCCAGTACCCATTGGGGTGAAAATAGCAGACTGTCAAGAAACAGTTCAGTAACAGTACCTTACCTGCCCTCCTCAGTTCGGACCATAAGCCCTGCCCTGTGCCGCGCCCTCTACAAAGGAGGCTTGCAGGTTGGTGGGTTCCCTCTTGAGCTGGAGGGTATCCCACAGTCATGTGATATTAGAAGAATTAATTCACCTCACTGAGCCTCGGCAGCTTTGTTGTACCAGGAGGGATACTCATCCTCTAGCTCAGAGTCACTGTGAGCTTTCTGCCCCTTTAGTAGTGAGAACGGGCTATGTAAATGACAATGCTGTGTAGTTATATCCCCCTTTGCAGTTCTTGAGAGGGGCAACGTTAATCAAAAGATGCAGGCATTGGCCCAGAGGCAGGCCCCCCACAGTCCTCCCCAAAAGACTCGCTGGGGTAAAGGATTCCAACTCCACAGCATGTTGTTCTGAATTAAGGGTCACAGATTCTTCATTTTAGTTGAGTATTACTTTAAATCCTCCTCTTTGGAATAAACATGTCACAATTACTTTAAAATATATCATACATCAAATCAAGAACAGAAATAGTCTTTATAAAAATAATACTGCTTATCTACGTCTTGCAATATTATGATTGGTTACTTCAATAAAGACAATCTTAAGTGGAGCCATGCCTTTTAGATTGGGTTGAGGCAGGAGGAAAAACCCATAATGGTGCCCCTGTCAAAATGAATGAAAATAAAGGGACACAGGGCATGCGGCCTGCCATCCCGAGGTGGAGAGCTGCACGGTCCCCTGGAAAGTCACTTCAGTGGAGGCTCAGCTGTGTGCAGACAGGATGAGCCTGTAGTTTGGTGACCCCCTTGGCTGTGACTGTTTCCACCAAAACAGATCCGTTAGGTCAAACCTCAGGGACCAGAATCCGCAGGAAGGGGGGTATTGGGATTGTTTTAATTTTTCCTTAGCTAAGAATTAATCCAAAAGGCTTTAAAGCATTGTTGACCATTTCTAAAATACATTAGAAATGCTGTATTTTCTATCAATACACTGAAAACAACTTAGTGTTAATGATTCTGTTTCTTTACAATGGTGGCTGCACCCCTGTACTAAAAATTCTCTTCTGTTGCCTCTGTGGTTTGGGTGTATGTTCTCATACTTAATGTTCCTGTGTACTTGTTTCTGTAATCATCCTGTCTTTTCAAGTACTGTGGTGTAAGAATACCTACTCTTGAGTTGTTGAGGGTTCTGATTAGAGAACATTCACTGAGCAGCTACTTCATTCAGGCTGCCCATGGTGCCGGTTGCTGTGGTGTTAATAGAACACAGTCCCACACTCAGTATGTGTATCGTGTTTTGTTTTGTTTAAGATTTTTGTGTTGGTAATGCTTGTACAAGGGGGGAGCTGTTCCAGTTAAAACAACAAGAATGGCTAAAAGAAAAACATTTACAAATTGAAGCCTACGTTTTAATTGGACTTGTCATTAAGGAAGTTCCCTTCAGTTAGGTACTCATTTTTCCTTCATTAAGCTTTTTGCCAAATGGTATGAGAAAAGTAGCATTCCTTTGCTGTCTAAATACATTTTCAGAGATCTTCATTCCAGGGAATTTAGAGTTGAGCAGAGCCATCAAAATGAAAATATGAAGTCTGTCTTCAAGATTCCATGAATTGGGCTCCTAAGAAATTAAATATACTTCTGGGCCAGCTTTCTTCAAAAGCTCTAGCTGTTCAAATTCCAGAAACCATAGAATTCATTTAAACAGATATACGTGAATATTTATATCCACTTGCCAAAAGTCTCAAAAACATCTGTGGGGATAGGTTATTAACTGGTTTTCTGCCACGAGGTCATTGTTTGATGGCAGAAAGTAAGAGGCCACACCACAGAAACACTGGCCAAGCCTTTGCTCGGCACAAACGGAGGTGGGCGGGGGGGACTGCTTTCCATACCGCAGAAGGGGAAGGCAGCGTTTTCCTCCTGAGACAGCAGGAACCAAGATGGGGTGTTTAACGGAAACACCAGAAAGATAGTGGAGCTGTCTGGGAAGACAAAAATCAGGCCAAGAGAACTGGCCTCATGTCAGACTGTTCATTCGACTAGGACTAAAGCAGAGGGCAGGTGGTAGCATCACAACCTACCAAAGGGGATGGGAGAGGCAGGGCTGGGGCAGTTCCAATGGTGAGCATGGGTGTTTAAGAGTGGGATCTCATCGGGGGTCTACCCCTGCCCTTATCTGTTCTGAGTCCTTAAGAAATTAACAGCCTCTATGATCCTCAGTGTCTTTATCTCTAATCAGGAGGATTAAATTTGATGAAGTTGGCTTCCCTTCAGCGTGCTGCTCTCACAAAGCACTCTTCACATCCAATTTCTCACTTAACCCTCAATCCCCCTTAGGGTTAGGTTGGGTACTGTTAACTAACCCCAGGATAAAGAGGAGAAAAACTAAGACTCAAAGCTGCTAGTTGCCTAAGTTCACAAACCTAGAAAGTAATGGAGCAAGGACTTAGACCTGGGATCCTGATTCCAGTTCCCATGGTTGACAAGGATCTGCCCAGTGCCTCCCAGTCAGACCAGGCCCAGTTCCCCAGGGTTGCACGGAGGAGAAGAGCTCCAACAGCTACAGTCTTTCGACCTTTAATAAGTGCAAACAAATATTTCAAGAAGTGTGACCTCTGTAAGAATCGATAAAAGAGGTATAGCAGGAAATCTTGCAGCTAAGGCTTAGATGGCAGCTTCTCTCCAACTCAGTAAACATCCCAGTGCTAACTTATCACCATAGAATCAGAATGGATTGTTTATGGGGACGTTGCAGGAAAGAAACCAAAGCTCAGATGGCAAGTGTGGAGGGACCTTCTTTATCAAACTGGTATACTGGTCCCATGGGTTGCAAATCATTCCCTTCAGGAATGGTCCCGATGGTTCCCAAGAAAAGACTTTCCTCAGAAAATAGCACCTTGAGCGTTTAAAGTTAAGAAATTAAATCTAGATTAAGAAAGCAAAGAACTTTCACAGTTAAAAGATCTCTTTAAAGAAGAAAAAATGTACACCACTGTTTTCTTGAGACCACTCCCATGTTGGGAAATAACTCATAAAGAGTTCCATCATGGTATAGGTGGAACTCTCGAATAGTTGGCGGCCTGTGGGTTGGGGCAGTCACCGTGACTGACAGCAAGCTCGTCTTAAACCATCCATTTAACTAACTCATCATTGGAACAATAAGAAAGGAGTGGTCTGGGTCTTCTTACAGCTCTTTCATACTTGGTTGCTCCAGCCCAGTTCTATGACTCCAGTTGCTAATGCTCTTGCTACAGTCTTTAAAGAAATAGGGTGGCACACCAGGAGGAGCATGCTTAAAAATCTTATAGAGGAATAGCAAAAGCAATGATGAATCTGGATCAGCATAAGAAACAGGCAGAATTGGTTTTCTGGCACTTAGGCAGTAAACAAAAGTATAATAAATAAGACAAAGTCTCCTTGTGAAGTTTGAAAATGAGGGCGGAAACATCTTAAGAAAAGGCTAAATATCAAGTGAACAAATGGAATTTGGGTCCCTTCTGTAAACGGAGATCTTTGTTGCCAGTGCATCTGTGTTCACTGGTGGCATGTCCTATTTTGGGGTAGAAGTTTGCACACCAGGCTTTAAAAACACTCAACATTTGCAGATTCCCACTAACTCAATAGCTGGCAAGTGTTTCAGACAAAGTGGAGATCATTGGAAATATTCTTTATTTTCTAGGGGATTTGTATTAATGGGCAAAATTAACAGCTTTACTAAGGTAGCCTGTAGCCAGGTTGAAAATGCTTATGCCTGTGACTTTGAATTGCTGTGTTTTAGTAATATATTTGGAGTTGTTTTAAAATGCTAAATAGTGACTGTGTGCCAGGCCTCTTTTAAGCACTTCATAGATACTAAACTCAGTGCCACTCCTACAGGAAAGATTCAGTTAATTTTACTTTCTTGTTTATTCACCAGCCAAAGCTCTTAAAATTTCATTAGATGTTTATTACTTAGGTCAGCTGCAATTCCGGTCACTGGATTTTGTATTGTTTGTTCAGGGTTTCTGCCTAATTTTTGTTATTCTGGTTATTATGGAGTAAACACCGGGGGCTTGGTGGACCTGGCTTATCAGATTATTATGTTAGAAACCACAGTGTTATTACAGAATAATTGACCAGGACTTTCTTGTTTGTCCTTGAAGGTATACAAGGGAGAAGAAGCAACATTCCAAATCTCAGGCCTCCAGACCAACACAGACTACCGGTTCCGCGTGTGTGTGTGCCGCCGCTGTTTAGACACCTCTCAGGAGCTAAGCGGAGCGTTCAGCCCCTCTGCGGCTTTTGTATTACAACGAAGTGAGGTCATGCTTACAGGGGACATGGGGAGCTTAGATGATCCCAAAATGAAGAGCATGATGCCTACTGATGAACAGTTTGCAGCCCTCATTGTGGTTGGCTTTGCAACTTTGTCCATTTTATTTGCCTTTATATTACAGTACTTCTTAATGAAGTAAACAAACCCAACAAAACTAGAGGTATGAATTTAAGGCTACACATTTTAATACACACATTTATTCAGATACTCCCCTTTTTAAGCCCTTCTGTTCTTTGATTTATATACTTCTCTTGTTTTACAGATTTAGCTAGGAAAAAAAAATATCAGTGTTTTGGTGCACCTTTTTGAAATGCAAAACTAGGAAGAGATTAAACTGGATTTAAAAAAAAAAAAAAAGAAGAAGAAGAAGAAGAAAAGCAAACCAGATACCAAAAGCTAGCTTTCTTATGTTTTCTTTTAAATTTTCAGATTTGCCTTTATTCTGTTTTCACTGATGTCTTTTGCAAGCCTTTGATTTTTTTTTTCTTCCATGTTATGGTTTAGTAATTTATATTCACCGGTCACTTCTTTTGTCTTGATCATCTGTCTCTGTGAACATGAATCACAGTGTGTGTCCTTACAGGTCTAGGATTTCGGTGTTGTCAGAGTGTATTACCACACAACCACAACCGCAACCACAATGTACACAAGATGTGTTCTCTCAGATAAGGCTGCCCTAAACGACCCTCACTCAGTTATTTAACTGTTTAGCTCATTTAAATCAAAAATGTGTACTTAAAATGTTTTAATAATCTGTATTTCTTATGATTTTTAACACTATGAGCTGCCTGTCTAAGAAATCAAGTAACCAAAATGCACCTATAAATTATGGAACATTGTCAGTTTTACCCCAGCGATTCATAGCAGTAACTTTAAGAGGGCATTGTGCAATAGTTGTTTCCTTGTTCAGCTATTTTAAAAGCTGCTTTAACTTGTTTGTTTGTCTTTGTGTATAACTACTTCTAATCTAATCACTAGAGTTATTATATTCTGTTATGTTTGACCAGAGTTATATGACGAGAACTGGTGACAGTTTAGTGCCTCTGCCCATTGTCCGTGATTTACACTAATTGTGAGCAGTCTTCTTACATGTCAGCTCGTTGTTTTTGAAAGACTTGCCGTTAGGCTGTTCTTGGAGGTATCAATGAAGTGATCTGAGTTTCAGTACCTTAATTCAGTGCACATCATCTTAATCCAACAGCGGATAAAAACTGATAAAACCCAAAAGAGAGTTACCTAATTTGTAGTTCCTATTTTTGTGGGGTTGACCTGGCCATGTGTGGAGAGGGAATGATATTTGGTGGTAAGCACGGGGTGTTTTGGGGGTGAAGGAGCCTAGATTCCCTCCCTGGACCTGTTACTAACTTGCTGCGTGACCTGAACACGTCACTTTACCTCTGTGTGCCTCAGTTTCCCATGCATTAAAAATAAAATGAAATAAAATGAAATGGGGATTCTAATGTTTGTAAGTGCTTTGAGATCCTTGATCAACAGGTGCTATTGGAGTGCAAAGTGTTACTCTTGCATGTTTATTCTGAGTCATGAGATAATCAATTTTAACCCAAAGTCATTGGATTATTTATATGAAGTCCATAATGTTCACGTACCTCAGGGACATTTAAGAGTTGGAGGTGCAAATATATTCCAAAAGGGTGCAACAGACACAGTGTATCCCCCTGCTTCTGTTTTTGTATATTTTTGCTACTTGGTTTTTCTTGATCATAGCGATTTTGTGCTTGGTCTGTGTTGTCTTAGGATGCAGTCTCCTGTACTAGCTTATAATATTCCCATACCAAAGTCATGGGGAAACCAACATTATTTTGTTTTTGGTTTATTTATACTATATTCTGCATACAGTACTTTAAATGCCAATTACAGTGCAATCTTTATTTATTGTAAAATTTTTTAAATGTACTTATGTACTAATTTTCCCTTGTAGCATGTTATTTTTTGTGTGTGTTTTATACTTTTGTAATTTTAGGTCAGTCTTGTTCCTTGGCAACAGCTGTAGTATTACCAATCTTCTGACATTTTCTTGTGTTTTTAAAAGATAAGAGCATCGAGTGCATTAAATGCCAAAAAAAAGAAAAAGAAAAAATCCATTATCAGTGATTAAAACGTTTACATGTACCCAAAAAACCATAATCATCTCTTAAAAGAAAGCGCTAAGATCAGTGAATTATTGTGTGCCTATATTGATGTAGTAAGTACTAGAGAGTGTTGTATTTTGTTATTGACTATAATAATTAGTTTAATTAGCCTTGCAAAGTGATGGCATCAAGGTAAATATGTTTTTTTGCCAAAGTTCTGGCCTTCCAAAACTCAGCCCTCTACTTAATTGTGTGTTACGACCCAATATAACATTGCATCTGCATTTTCTGAGACCATCTCAGGCAGGTGTTTGTTTTTTTTTTTTTGTGGGGGAAAGGCATTTTTTTAAGCAATGAAAATTCAACAGAGTACAAAATCCCTGTTTGCAGGGGGGTAAAGTCCCTTTTTGGAAACACTTCAGAGCTGCTGCTATAAAGAAATTCTCGGAATTGGTTGAAATGTTTTAAATGAAATAATGCGTTAGGCCAAGATGATTGCTATGAGTACTTTATCTTTTTTGAGATTTTCATCCTGTTGAACCACCAGAAGGCTGAAGTGTGTCACCGACCGGCTGACTGCACTTTATTTTGTTGTTCTCCATGATTTGGTATTCATCATCCCTATGGTCAAAAAATTATTACTCCATCTGGCACCGTTTTCTATTACAAATATGTATATGTGACATTGATACACAGCTATATATATATTGCCATTACACACGAACAATAAAATAAAGTGTTACATTAACCTTATTTCTTTGCCCTTTTGCAATATGTAGGAATGAGTGTCTGGCTTCCGATGCTCTGTATGTCACACTCATCCCTGGCACAAGAAATTCCAGTCATGTGAAGCAAACCGCCCTTTGTCCTCAAAGAAATGGTCTCAAAAGAAAACTTTTTTAAGAAGATTTTTTTCATATTATCTGCCTTGTTCTTATCAACTTGAAATGTTGGCATTTTCTAACTGTGTTTTGTTGGCTACAGTAATTCAGTATTCCTGTCAAAATTGAAAAGTGCCCTAATTGAATGTGTTTGAATGTTATCCTTGCACAGTTCTTTAAATTGAAAGACAAAATGTTTTACCTCACTGTTGGACATACATTCCAAGCTTTTCAACTTTAGGAGGAAAAAAAAAAATCATGTTTTCCTGTATTGTAAATTTTAGACTATTTCATATACATTGTATTAAAACTGCCGTATCAATTTTAATGTATAGATTTTGCAAATACTATGCTATATGTAATACCTAACTGTATCTGTAGTGTATATGTAATATATTTATGCCCAATAAATGTTTTAATTCTTTCTGACGTAAGTAGGGTTTTTCTGCCATGAATAGGATTGCTTTGTTGTTGTTGTTGTTGTTGTTGTTACTTTGTAAAAAACTTGACCCACATCCCCAAAGTTGCAAATTCAAATGCCTTTGGAGGCCAGGCAGGTGGCATAGGGCATGATGCTCCTTTGCCACTCAAGGGGGCAGCTGCAGCCCAGCTCCTGCTGGTTGAGGTCCTGCAAGATCGCAGGCCACAATCACACGTGCTAATGTTTCAAAAGAAGCTAAAAAATTCAGATTTCCCTCTACGGGACAGCTAAAATGTGATTGTGGACCACATAGGCCCAGGAGCTGCCATTCATTCTTTGACTCTCAGGGTCTGCGTTCCTAACATAGTATCCAAATGCCAAACCTTAGGAGCCCAGGTCTACCTCTGGACAGGAGACCCTGAACGCTCCCTCTCCACGACTAACTCCCACGGTTTTGCCTTACTTCTTCCCTCCTCTGGGTCTCATTCAACAACAACAACAGCAATAAAGCACAGTGTCCCTGCTAAGGCCATGGTTTCACTAGGTTTAGACTGTTTTGCTCGGAATCCCTAGTATCTTTCTTATTTCTGAAAAAAAAATGTATGGAAAAACTGTTGATATAAGTGAGCTTTGTGTTACAAAGAATGATAGCCATTCTTACGGGTAAAAGTGACCAATTGAACGCATCAAATTTTGCATGCTTCTAACACTCCTCTGAAAATATAGTAAAGGATTTGTTTAAGTCCCAACTGCCCTCAACACTGGGAAGAACGGGAGAGAGCTTGCTAGCACCAGAATTTTGGAAACCTAACTGAGGAAAGCTGAATTCTAATTTTGCAGGGGGAGAAGTGAGCTCCGCTTCAGTTTACATGCAGCATACCCTGAAGGCTCAAAAATTGACAGAAGCATGTCCTTTTGAAGTGATGGTGAAGGGGAAAAGGAGCCTAAAATACTACTAGTTGAAAGCTGTTTAAAATGCCATTTGATCCATAAAATTCCTCCCCGTTTTGTTTTCAACTGTACAGCTACAACTCTGCAGAAGCCTGTAAGTTTATCCTCAGAAGGTAATGTAGAAGGACCCTAGACCTGAAGACACAATCCACAGTTGATCGTCAAGGTACCATATCAAAAGTGGGTTTCAGTGAACATAGGCGTACAGGAGAATATCAAGAGTCTTACCTAGAGAGCCTCATGGACCAGAAAGAAAGATCTGAAGATCTTCAATGAAGTGGTTCAGCCAGAGCACCCCCGGGTGGGTCTTCTCAGCCTGGGCTGCTCAGGAATATCACCTGGGGAGCTTCTCAAAACCCCTACAGCCAGATCATACTCTAAACCAATAAAATGAGCATTTCTGGAGTATCAGTGTTTTTTAAAGCCCCCCAGGTGATTCCACTCTGCAGCCAAGATTGAGAACCACTGCCCTAAGGTGAAACTCATTCAGCAATCCCCTGTCAGCTTTTTAGTCCTCCAGCTTAATGAAGAGTGACCTGACATCTAATAAACATGAATGGAAAGCCCAATGCCAATAACTTGGAAGAATCAGAGACTTAAGGGAGGAGCAGCTTCAGAAAACAATCGTTATCTCCAGAGAGATGAGAAAAAATATGTCATCTTTAGACTGAGAGTAGAATGCTATTGAAAAAGAATGCTTGAAGAACATGAAAATATTGCCAGAAGTTAAAAATTCAGTAGAAGGGTTAGAAGTTGGAATTAAGTGAATAACTCCAAAAATAGAGAAAACAGAAATGGAAAGATAGGATTAGGATCAGACCAGGACATTCACTATCCAAGTGAACTTGAGAAAGAACAGAGAAAATGGAGAACAAATCAGATAACACGTTTCCAGAATGAAAGGGTGGGAGGGTGCTCAACGCAATGGATGGAAATGGGCCTCTGCCAAGGCACACCATCTTGAAATCTCAAAACACTAGGACCAACAGAAGCTCCCCCAAATAGAAAACTGGTCACATAGGATTAGAAATCAGACTAGCTTTATACTTCTCAGTAGCAACACTGGAAACTAGAAATCAGTGAAGCGAGTATGTCAAGATTTGAAAGAAAAAGATTTCCCACCTGATCACTCTTGGCCAAGTGTGAAGTATCATGAAGACATTTTTAGAAATGTGAGATCTCACAAATTTGCTTCCCATGCACCCTTTCTCAAAAGCTACTAGAGGATATGCTCTCCCAAAGAAGCAAATAAACTAAGAAAGAAAAATCCATGGGATTCTACCCCCCCCCCCCCCCCCCCGCCCCCGGCCCACGGTGATTTTCATGCAGGTTAGAAGTTGGCTGTCTGGCCCTTTGCCCCAGAAGGATTTATGTAACTTTATCTTTCTCCTACCCGCAGTCGCCATGTTTGCGTAACTGCCCCCCCCCACACACACACACCCAAAACGGCCTGCAAATGACCCTTTTAAACAAACCTCTCAGGATATCTTGCCTTATGCTAATTAAAACTAGCAATTAGATCGTGTACAGGTATCCTTTACTCAGAGTGGTGATCACCAAAAAAACTTCCCACCTCTACCGCTTGACTGGAGGAAGGGAATATGGTTGGGACAGCAAGTCTCCTTCAACTTTACAGCATAGAGCCCATGATCTGGCACATAAGAGAAGCTAAAAAAAGATTTGTTGACTTGAACTCAGTAGACTAATTTGGTAGGAAAAGTTCACATAGCAGTGATGTGTTCCATATGACTTTCTGCTCCAACCCAGTCTTTTTGCCATGGGTGTGTTACTTTTGATACAGCATTTTTATTTTAATTGAAGCAGTTGTCAATAATTTATAATTTAGGGGCACCGGGGTGGCTCAGTCATTAAGTGTCTGCCTTCAGCTCAGGTCATGATCCCGGGGTCCTGGGATCAAGCCCCATATCGGGCTCCCTGCTCAGCGGGAAGTCTGCTTCTCCCTCTCCCACTCCCCCTGCTTGTGTTCCCTCCCTTACTCTCCCTCTCTCTGTCAAATAAATATTTTTTAAATAATTTATAATTTAAAATGTGGAAATTTCATACAAAATACTGGAATTCCAGATTCTTCTAAAATTTGAAAGACCTGGCAACTCTAGGTCTTATTCTGGAATGATGACACTCAACAGAGGTGAATAATGGCTGTCCTTGTTGGTTGGGGCATTTGCTGTGCAGTTGACCACATTTCCCACCAAATTCTTGGCATGAACATGGATGATGACATTAATAGAAGAGCATCACCTTGAACATCATCTGTCAAAAGTGAGTAAACGGATGGCAAGATTTCCAAGAATTTGATGAAGAATGTCTGTAAATCTACTTCTCCATAAAAGCAACAAAAACCGTAGCAAAAAGAAAAATGCCAACATCAACTTTTTCAGAACTGTGGAAATTAACTAAACAAAGCCTTGTAACGGTCAGAACCTTGGTAAGCAGAGCAGGGTTCATGGTGTTTTACCTTCCCCTTCTCCCGAGCTTCACAGTAGAGCCTTGACAGTCAGCCCTGCAGCCACCAGGGGGGGCATACTGGGTTTGCAGCTCCTCAAAATGTCTCATCCCCAGAGCACTGTCACAACTTGACCTGACTCAGAGCTCGCTCTGTGGGAAAAACCTTCTATCCAGGGCCTTTGTTGAAAACTCATCCGTGCCATCATGTGACACTGCCACCGCTTGAGGCTGTGGCACCAGTTGGGGCAAACGAGAGCCTGGTCAAAAACTTCAAGACCTGGGGACTGAGATAGCCATGGGGGCAGTTAAAGCTTGTGACACAGCCCTCAGGGTCTAGAAGGCCAGGTGCATGTACGGGGCTACGAACATGCCCCAGAGGGACGGGAGAAGTCCCCAGTCTCACTTCTGCCTGATCACAAGACCTTGCACCAGCAGGGAATGAAGGCTAGGGCGGAATTGTAAGCTTGCTGCGGGTGGAAGGTGGCCTCCAGCATACAGCGCCCCTTGAAGAAGACTGGAAGACTTACTGCTTCAAGGCATTGAAGGAAATCTGGGAGCAGTCATGAATGGACATTAAATGAACAGCGATTTCAGCGGCCAGCTGCAAAGAAGGAAGTCTGGAAGGTACCATCTGAATTCCTAACTCAGATTTGCCCTAATAGGAAGTGGGGAGGAGATGATCAAAGAGGATTTCAGCCTTAACTATATTTTGCTCTTTTAGACGAAAAATGCATTTATGTACTATGTAGTAAAAATTAATTTTATGGTTAACAAAACCATGTTGAAGAAATAAATGTCCTTCCCCTTTTGTGAATCAAAGGATAAATAAGAGATGCTTCTTAGTCCCCTCCCCCCCCCCCCCCCCCCGACCCCCCCCCCAGATTTTTTTTTTTTTATTCAAACAAGTTATACGAGAAACGTGTTCAATTCACCTTTCTTGAGTATATGAGCTATTGAATGCTTATGAATTTCCAATGCAGCATTGTTTCCCAAAGTGGGGAGTTGACACAAGATAATTGTAAAGGGTACATGACTGAACATCTTTAAATTACGTAGTTTTTGTCTAATATACTAGGAAAAATTGTATCCTGCATCTCAAAGAAAAACAGATAAAAGTGGTATTTAAGTTTAGGAAAGAAGTATAAATAATAGTGCAGGTGCTGAGATATGGCAGAAGGCATAGGAATGATAAGCCAATGAATGCAGTTTGAGAACAATGCACATAGGCGGCTGCCTCCTACCTAGCATGGATTGATGTGATGTGACACATTTCTAAGTTGGCTTCTGCAAATACATTCTTCTATCTTCATGTGAAGCATTCTGTACTATGGGAGAAAAAAGGAGTGGGGGTAAAAATCAGGATCCACACAGAACTGGAAATTGAACTGAATGAGAAAGTTTGTGTAGCTGATCCCTACACCAGCCTCAGTAAACCTGCCCAGACCTTCCTATCCTACTGTGCATATTTTCATTTCAGTACTTAGGAATATTCGCATGAGTGAAAATTGGCTTATCTAAAGTTAAGGTGCTTCTGCCCAAACCCTGAAGGTTCTGTGATGTTATTTTCACAGAACCTGAGCTAAGATGATGTATTTTGGTTTCACCGGGCATGGAGAGGAGAATAAAAGTATGACAGACCTCTATGGTTTTGTCTGCCACCCCCTCCGGGGCTGAGAGCTAGGAATATGCCCTCCCGCCCCCAACGCCTTCTGCTTTGTTCTCTGCAAGTTGCTATGTTCTTCTAAAATCACTTGCTCAGATTTCACGAGACGTTATTCTAGGGATGGCTTCCAGCCATTTGGAATTAACAGCTCAAGGTAGTCTTGCTCTAATGGCTGGAACTCGAAGAGGAAAACCTTGAGCAGCTGTTTTTCTTGACGTAGAGAAAGTCAGGGTTCAGGGAGAGGGAATGATGAAGCTCACAGGAAAAGAGTAAAAACTGGCAATTAGGCCTTAACTAGGGCCTAAATTTTTCTGTCCTTAGGTTCACTGACCCCTTTTAAGTTTCCTTATGACCCAATGTGTTTAAGCTAATTGGACTTGAGTTTCTTATGCCAAGGACCAGAACATTCCCAACAAAGAAAGAAAGCACTTAAAACCTATTTCAAATTGCAAAGAGGGGCTATTTAGAGTGGACTGTTCAATGTATAAAATGCACAACCTCAAAAATTTTTATGCTAGGAAATCATGCACAGTTGGCCTTTTGCTGTGTTTTGAGGTTTTTTGTTTGTTTACTTTTCCAGCAATATACACTAAACTTAGGAAAGCTGTAGATTTTTAATTAAAAGATAAAAAGGTGCTGAAGTTGAGCATTTATTAATGAGCCCTTGCAGCATGTCAAGCACCTGACATGAATTCTCCTACTTGTGACTCGTAACAACATTTTGAGGTGAGTACAGCCATTGTCTTAAAGCACAGGCATAGAAGTAAGTGTCGATGGAGGGTTCAAGTCCAGCTCCAGCTAATTTCTGAGGCTGGTATGCTCTAACTGCGTGTTGTGCAGCCTGTCAAGAAACCTTCAAGATCTCTTCTGTTGTTATATTTAAAAGATGTTAACCGGGGCACCCGGGAGGCTCAGTCAGTTAAGCATCTGCCTTGGGCTCAGGTCATGATCCCAGGGTCCTGGAATGGAGCCCTGCCACACAATCACATCAGGCTCCCTGCTCGGTGGGGAGCCTGCTTACCCCTCTCCTCCCCGCTTGTGCTCTCTCTTGCTGTCTCTGTCAATATCTCTGTCTCTCTCAGATAAATAAAAATCTTTAAAAGATGTGAACAATAATGGTACTAGCATTCGACTCTATCTCATAAAGGTTGTGGTGTTAAAATAAGATTCAAACAAATACTGAAGCACCAGCAACTGTAGCTTTGACCTGCAGGCTTTAGTCCATCCCTTTACTGCCATTCTCTCCCCTCCCGGTAAAAGAAAAGGGACCAGGTATACTCATCCAACGGTCACATGTGTGAGTAAGGGATGTTTGTCCTTATAAAAAACAAACCGGGGGTGGGGGGGATGGGTTAGCCTGGTGATGGGTATTAAAGAGGGCACGTACTGCATGGAGCACTGGGTGTTATACACAAACAATGAATCATGGAACACTACATCAAAAACTAATGATGTAATGTATGGTGACTAACATGACAGGATAAAAAATAAATAACCACACACACACAAAAAATAAAAAACAAACAGGCTCCCCTGAAATGAGTGAGAACTCTGGGTTCTGAGCCTTGGTTTCCTCCAATGTAAGGCAACTTGCACATAGGCTCAAGTCCTAATTTTATGGTTCTATGAAGACTGAACTCTTCTGAGGTAGATGGGCTCCTGTCCAAACTATATTTCCTTGAATGATGTAATCAGAGAACAGTCTGCAAGGTCCTCCACATATGTGCACCCTCCAACTGACTGAGAACGGAGACTGAGAACTGAGACTGTGAACAGTGGCAGCACGCACTATAAACTGCCATAATTTGGATTACAAAACTGCCAGTCAGGAAGGTTGTCCAGCCACGCCTGGTACTGCTGGTCTGGGAACACACTATGTTTCTACAAAGCTTATTTCAGATGCTACCACACAGGGGTTAGGACTAAAAGACAGCATAGAAAACAGTAAGCATGTGGTACTCAGGGTGTAAAGACAAAGGGAATGCAGGAATGGGTTCTGAAGGTCGTTTTGTTTGCAGCCTAACACAACACACATTATCTCATCATGACTTTGGGTCAAGAGTCTGCATGGCTTAGGTGGTTGGAAGCAGTGTTAGAAGGCCCAGGGAGTCTTCTGAGGCATCCTATGAATTCTTGCTAGGTTTCTCCACAGCGGTCCAGATCTCCAGGAAATGGATCAATTCACCCATGTGCCCACGCTCCTGAGGTCTTCAGCCTTGCAACAATGTCAAGCCCTTCAAAACCAAGCCCTGGGATTTCCTCAAAGCAGTTTTGTCACAAGCACTTTCTAAGCATCTTTCTGGATTGGGTTTATTCAGCTTGTTTAATTAAAAGGGATTTGTGGCCATTTGTTAGACAATAGGAAATTTAATGTTTTTTTAAAAACATATACAATATCTGTATAACCATGGGATGCATGAGGTGGTGATTGTAAAAAGAAACCTACAATCTAGAAAGGAAAAGATACATTTAACTAAATAAAAAGAAAATAATTGCAAAACATCACTGATAAAGGTTGAATATCCCTAATGTACAAAAACTATACATTATACAAGAACAACCCAATTTTAAAAAGTAGACAAAGCAAATAAAGGGACAGTTTATAGAAGAAATATAAATTGCAACTATCAGGAAATAATGTTCAACCTTGGTACATGTTAGGAAAATTAAAATTGAAGTAATGAGACATATTTGGTACTTGGGGAAAATTTTAAAGGTTATCATACACAGGAGAAATTATGTGGAAAGAATCACATATCTCTCTGGGAAAATGCAAATTGCTATAACATTTTTAGAAAGTAATCTGGAAATATTAACATTTAAAGTGAACATACACTTGAACTAAGCAACCATATATTTAAAAGTCTAAAGAAATAAAATGAATATGTATATACGTGTGTGAAAGGATGTTTATTTTAGCACTATTACAAGAAAAAAGCAATTTGAATATCCCTCAATAGAGCAATGCATTCATATTATAGACTACCTTGTGAAAAAGGTAGTTTTTCACAAGGTAGTCTATTTTAACTACCTGTTAAAAATGAGCTAACATCACAA
The DNA here is from genome assembly GCF_003265705.2 of Callorhinus ursinus. Taxonomy (NCBI): domain Eukaryota; kingdom Metazoa; phylum Chordata; class Mammalia; order Carnivora; family Otariidae; genus Callorhinus; species Callorhinus ursinus. Next base: position 83,569,802 of record NW_027397063.1, on the reverse strand, counting down.
GAAAAGATCACTAACCCTTATGACAACTATAGATGCAAAAATCCTCAACACAATACTGGCAAGCAGAATTCAGTAACACGTAAAAAGGAGTATAAACCACTGACGAATGGATTTTTCCCAGGAATGCGAGATCAACATATGATAACTAATGTAATACATATTAATAAATGACAAAGCAATATGATCCTCTCACTAGACACATAAGAAACATTTCACAAAATCCAACAGTCTTACATGATAAACACTCAACAAACTAGGAACAGACAGGACCCTCCTCAACCTGATAAAAAGGATCTATGAAAAACACATAGGAAAACTTCATGCTTAATGGTGAAAGAAAAAGCTTTCCCCCTAAGATCAGGAACAAATCAGGGATGTTCATTCTTGCTACTTCTATTCAACATTGTACTGAAAGTTCTAACTAGGATAATTAGGCAGGAAAAAGAAGTAAAAGGATCCAGATTGGAAAGGAAGAAATAAAACTGTATTTGCAGTTGACATTATCTGGTATATAGAAAATCCTAAGGAATCCAGACCAAAAAAAAAAAAAAAAAAACCAAACAAACTAGTAACACTAATGAACCAGTTCAGCAAGGCTGCAGGATATAATATCAATATACAAAAGTCAACTGAATGAAACTTTGCAAAAAATAAAATGGAGGTTCGGCGTGCCACTTCCGGCGCCGAGGTGGGCGGGTGGGGCGGGGTGGCGGTTAGGTGAGGCGTGCCATGAGGCCTCAGGCACCTCTGCTGCCAACCGTGAGCGAGCTGTGGGCGCGTGCGCTCCGACTATAGCTGTGTCAGTGTGTTACGATGCCGTCTCGTACCAACCTGGCTACTGGAATGCCCAGTAGTAACGTGAAATACTCAAGGCTCTCCAGCACAGACGATGGCTACATTGACCTTTGGTTTAAGAAGAGCCCTCCTAAGATCCTATATAAGGCCATTGCGCTTGCTACAGTGCTGTTTTTCACCGGCGCCTTTCTCATAATCGTAGGCTCCCTTCTGCTGGCTGGCTCTCTCAGCAAAGGGGAGGCAGACCGGGCTGTTCCCGTTCTGATCATTGGCGTCCTGGTGTTCCTGCCAGGATTTTACCACCTTCGAATCGCCTACTGTGCATCCAAAGGCTACCGGGGTTACTCCTACGATGACATTCCAGATTTTGATGACTAGCACCAACCCTCAACCCTGAGGAGAAGAGTCACAGATGGGACTGAGACCAGCTTTAAGATATTGAGCAGAAACTGACTAAGGGCTAAGGAGTTCTGCAGTCTGCAGATGTTAAACAAAAGAATAGCCATCCTCAAGATGTCAACTGAGCTTACAATTACAAATTAACTAATTAGGACATGCTCTATTTTTCATCTCCTGGCTCTGGCAAAAGCTGACAAGTTTTTCCACACGAATATGTATCTTGGAAGAGTAGCGGTGTTAATGGTGTGGGAAAGCAGGAGGTCATCCTGTAGTGGAGAGTGTTACTGCTGCCACCCTTTTTAGAGTTCAGCATTTCTTTTAAATAGTCCTTATTGTCAGTTCTGGTAGCAAATGGAAAAATTTAATATGTCAAATTTCATATTACTCGTAATTTATCTTGAAAACATCTAAGTATCTGACCCCTACACTCATCTCTCACTTTGTGTGCTAGTGGAAGACCTTGGCAAATCAAATGTCAGTGTGGGTGCATCTGTAATATTTTTTACTTGCTTTCTTATTAACAGCAGCCAGGACTTTTTTAAATCTCAGAGCAAGTTTCCAGAAGGTAAACACTTCTGTTCACCAATCCTTGGTTGGCTTTGATTTGGTCCACCAGTAAGTTGGCCAACATAATTTGGATTATTCTGTTCTTCATAGGTCAAGATGTTCTGTATATCGTGCCTTTAAGGACTGGACTTTGGCTGTTTCCTAAGGAAAAAATGTAGATAAGTGATTGTTATTTAGAGAGTATAAACCTGTTGTTAGCACCTTGCATTATGATGTCATTCTGCTGAAGACTGCAAGACTCAACCTGGATCCCTAGATAGACTAGACTGCCTTAGTTTGATTCTGTTTCTTAGCTTGCACAAAGTGACATATTCAAAAGAAATTAAAATGCCAAAATCTAAACCTAAAAAAAAAATAAAAATAAAAAAATAAAATTGAATTTCACTTATGATAGAACCAAAAAGAATATTTAGGAATAAATTTAACAAAAAAGTGTAAAACTTGTACACTGAAAACCACAAAACACTGTAAAAAGAACTAAATAAATTTTTAAAAAGATATCCTATGTTCCTGGATTGAGAATCTTAAAATTGTTAAAATGGCAAAACTTCCCGAACTGATCTACAGATTCAACACAATCCCTATCAAAACTCCACGTTCCTCTTATTTTTTAATTTATTTTTAATTAACATATAATGTATTATTTGTTTCAGGGGTATAGGTCTGTGCTTCATCAGTCTTATATAATACCCAGTGCTCCTTATAACACATAGCCTCCCCAGTGTCCATCACCCAGGTATCTCATCCCCCCAGCCCCCTCCACTCCAGCAACCCTCAGGATGCTTCCTAAGATTAAGAGCGTCTTATGGTTTGTCTCCCTCTCTGGTTTCATCTTGTTTCATTTTTCCCTCCTTTCCCCTATGACCCTCTGTCTTGTTTCTCAAAATCCTCATATCAGTGAGATCATATGATAATTGTCTTTCTCTGAATGACTTATTTCACTTAGCATAATACCCTCTAGTTCTATCCACACCATTGCAAATGGCAAGATTTCATTTTTGATGGCTGCATAATATTCCATCTTCCTTATCCATTCATCTGTCGATGGACATCTAGGCTCTTTCCATAGTTTGGCTATTGTGGACATTGCTGCTATAAACATTGGGGTGCAGGTACCCCTTCAGATCACTACATTTGTATCTTCGGGGTAAATACCCAGTAGTGCAGTTGCTGGGTAGTATGGTAGCTCTATTTTCAACTTTTTGAGGAACCTCCTTATTGTTTTCCACAGTTGCATTCCCACCAACAGTGTAGGAGGGTTCCCCTTTCTCCACATCCTCGCCAACATCTGTCGTTTCCTGACTTGTCTGTTCATGTCTTCTACCCATTTCTTGATTGGATTATTTGTTCTTTGGGTGTTGAGTTTGATAAGTTCTTTATAGATTTTGGACACTAGCCCTTTATCTGAAATGTCATTTGCAAATAACTTCTCCCATTCTGTTGGTTGTCTTTTGGTTCTGTTGACTGTTTCCTTTGCTATGCAAAAGCTTTTTATCTTGAGGAAGTCCCAATAGTTCATTTTTACCCTTGCGTCCCTTGCCATTGGCAATGTTTCTAGGAAGAAGTTGCTGCGGCTGAGGTCGAAGAGGTTGCTGCCTGTGTTCTCCTCAAGGATTTTGATGGATTCCTGTCTCACATTTAGGTCTTTCATCCATTTTGAGTCAATTTTGTGTGTGTGGTGTCAGGAAATGGTCCAGTTTCATTCTTCTGCATGTGGCTGTCCAATTTTCCCAACACCATTTGTTGAAGAGACTTTTTTCCATTGGATATTCTTTTCTTCTTTGTCGAAGATTTGTTGACCATAGAGTTGAGGGTCTATTTCTGGGCTCTCTATTCTGTTCCATTGATCTATGTGTCTGTGTTTGTGCCAGCACCATACTGTCTTGATGATGACAGCTTTGTAATAGAGCTTGAAGTCCGGAATTGTGATGCCACCAGGTTTGGTTTTCTTTTTCAACATTCCCCTGCCTATTCGGGATCTTTTCTGGTTCCATACAAATTTTAGGATTATTTGTTCCAGTTCTGTGGAAAAGTTGATGGTATTTTGATAGGGATTGCATTAAATGTGTAGATTGCTCTAGGTAGCATTGACATTTTCACAATATTTGTTCTTCCAATCCATGAGCATGGAACATTTTTCCATTTCTTTGTGTCTTCCTCAATTTCTTTCATGAGTATTCTGCCTCTTTTTTTTTTTAATAAAAAATTGATAATATGTAAAAATCCATAGAGAAGTTCAGGGACTCAGGTTAGCCAAAACAATTTTGAAAAAGAACAACAGAGTTGGAGGTCTCACACTTCCTAACTTCACTACTTATTACAAACCTACAATTATTAAAATAGTCTGGTACTGGCATAAAGATAATCATATAGATAAATTAAATAGCACTGAGAGTCCAAAAATAAACCCATATAACTATGGTCAGTTGATATTCAATAAGAGTGCCAAGATCACTCAATGGGAAAAGGACAGCTTTTTCACCAATGATGCTGGGATAACTGGAAATACACATGCAAAAGAATAAACTTGGACCCCTACTTCACCCCATATACAAAAATAAACTCAAAATGGAAAAAAGACCTAAGTGTAAGAGCTAAAGCTGCAAAATATTTAGAAGATAACATAGGGGTAAAATTTCATGACCTTGGATTAGGCAGTATCTTAGATATGACACCACACGCACACATGTACACACGATAAATTAGACTTCGTCAAAATTTTAAAACTTTTGTGCTTCAAGGACACTATCAAGAATGTAAAACTACGTGCTCACTTTGACAGCACATATACTAAAAGATGAATGTAAAAATATAACCCCTAGAATGGAAGAAAATATTTGCAAATTATATATCTGATCAGGGATTGGTATCCAGAAAATATAAGAATGATTACAACTCTATAATAAGACAACTCAGTTTAAAAAAAAAAATCAGAGGTTTTGAATAGATATTTCTCCAAAGAAAATATATAAATGGTCAATAAGCACATGAAAAGATGTTTGATATCAATAGTCATTAGGGAATTGTAAATCAAAACTATAATGAGATATCACTTTATACACACTAAGATGGCTATAGATGAAAAGACTAACAAATGTTGTCAGGGATATGGACAAATTGGAAACTTCATGCATTGTTGGTAGGAATGTAAAATGGTGCAGCTGATATGGAACACAGTTTGGGAATTCCTCAAAAAGCTAAACATAAAATTACCATATAACCCAGAAATTCCACCCAAGAGAAATAACAAAAGTCTACATGAAACTTGTACATAAACATTCATAGCAGCATTATGCAGAATAGCCGCATGCCTATCAATTGATGAATGGATAAACATATATGGTATATCCATACAATGAAATATTTGGCCATAAAAAAAGTACTGACACTACCAAATGAACCTTGAAAACATTATGCTAAGTGAAAGAAATGTCTAGAATGCACAATTCATAGAGACAAAAAGATTAGTGGCTATCAGGACTAAGGGGGAAACAAATAAGAAATGACTGCCAATGGGTACAGAGTTTCCTTTTGAGGTGATGAAAATGTTCTAGAATTAGATAAGGTGATAGTTGCACAATCCTGTGAATATACTAAAAACCACTGAATTATATACTTTAAATGGGTACATTTTACGGTATGTCAATTATATCTTAATTTTAAAATGGGAAAAATAAATTCAACCATTTTTAATGACCTGGAAATATATCCCTGACTTATTATAAGACAAAAATACTAACACAGGAAAGTATAGAAGGTTTATCAAACCTTTTTTTAAAGATTTATTTATTTTAGAGAGAAAGAGAAAGAACGCTTGAGTGGAGAGAGGGGCAGAGAGAGAGAATCTTCAGGTAGGCTCCCCACCAAGTGCAGAGCCAGATGCAGGGCTTAATCTCATGACCCATGAAATCATGACCTGAGACAAAACCAGGAGTCAGACACTCAACTGACAGAGCCACCCAGGTGCCCCTATCAAACTTTTAAAATTACCTCAGTAAGATCGAGTAAATACATACAAATAAACACATATAAATACATACACGCATAAAAAGCAGATACAAAATCCTGGCATTTAGTAGGTTTGAGACCTTAAGCAAGTCATTTGTCCAATCTAGGCCTCAGTTTCTTCCTGACAAAAACTGATTTGACTAAATCTCAACAAGAATGTAGAGAGAGATTTCAAACCTCCCTAACTAACTTGATGCCAGGGAACAAATAAGAAATTGCTGGAAGAAAGGTGAAAAATCTGAGAGGGAGACAAACCGTGAGAGACTCTGGACTCCAGGAAACAAACTGAGGGTTACAGAAGGGAGGTGAGTGGGGGGAATGGGGTAACTGGGTGATGGGCATAAAGGAGGGCATGTGTGGTGGTAAGCACTGGGTGTTACATGCAACTAATGAATCGTTGAACACTACATCAAAAAATAATGATGTACTATATGTTCACTAATTGAACATAATAAAATTTTAAAAAAAGAATGAATAAATTTAGAATGTCAAAAAAAAAAAGGTGAAAACAGGCACCAGTGTTTTGAAAAAGTTTCCCAGGTGATTGATTCCCTTTTAATATCCTGCCTTCCATTCCCTCTACCCATAATACTCCCTAATGTGAGCCTTTCAGATGCAAAAACAAAAAACAAAAAATTCTTTTAAATATTCTCTATAGCTCCTTCACTTAAAAAAAATCATACCACACAGGACTTTCAGAGAAGGTACCAGGGTAGGAGGAACCTAAGCTCACCTCATCCCATGGATGTGACTAGATATCACCCACACTGGTGTAAATAACCCAGAAATGACCCAAAGACTGGCAGAATAAACTCTCCACAGCTAAATGTAGAGACGAGGCCACATGGAAGAGGGTAGGAAGGGTGGAGAACATGGGAGCTAAATGAACCCACAGGACTGTCTGCAGGAAGGAGAGACACAGCAGGCACCAAGAGGGGAGAGAAACAGACCCTCTCGCCATGCACCCCAGACACAGGGAACCCGCATGAGGAAGACGAATCTCCATAACAATTAGCTTTGAAAACCAGAGGGTCATAACTTCCCAAGTTCTTACAATCAGGAGACCTAACATCTGGAACCTTAAAAATCAGCAGGCTCAGCTCAGAGCTGGGAGAGCAAGAGGAAACTGAGTCCCCACCTGAAAGACACAACACAACAAACATCCTCTCAAGATACAGCATAGAAGCAGCAGTTTGAAAAAGGCCTGGGGTATATAAGAAGGAGATTTGTTTACTAATCTCAGAGCCTATGCTGGAGGGGAAGGGATATTTAGGAGACTTCTCCAGGAACAAAGGAACTGGTGAGCATCATCCCCCCCACCCCAACCCTAGATACACAGACACCTGCAGGAACAACACAGTGCCAACATTCCACCCAACTTGTTAATAAGCACCTCACCTCTGTGTTCCCCTGTAAAAATGCCCCCCCCCTCCAGTCAGGCCTAGTCATCAGGTCTCCTCCCACAGTGGACCTGTGCAAGCCGTGCTAACACTAGGCAACCCGCACCCTCCAACATGCCCTTGGCCTGAACTATCCATAGCAGTGCCATGAACCTGGTAGCATGTAAGTGGCCCCAACAGGGGGCAGCAACACTCCAAAATGACTCCTGCCCTGGAGAGAGAAGAAGATACCTACACACGCTGGTCTGACTGCAGCTCCAGCAGGGTGCTATGGCAGACATCTGGTCTAACTACAAGCCCTTCCTACCAACAAAAACTCAGGGAACACAGAGAAAACACTCTATAGTTTGGTGCTAAGACATCTCAGACCAACACCTGGTCTGACTCAACTCAAGCCCAAGGTGGCCCCAGACTGGCCCACTAGCAACGCAGGGATGAAACACTGCCCACAACAGGCAAAGAGAGCCATCACAGATGACTGGACTGAAAAAAAGGCAGCTCAGCCACAATAGCAGGGAGCATGCAACACACATAGGAGACACCCCTGAAGCACTAGGTTCTGGTTGACAGAAGACATTGTACTGCAGGGCACTACAGGACCTCTTCTTCATAAGGCCACTACTTTCAAGAGCAGGAGACATAGCTGACCTCCCTAACACACAGAAACAAATACAGAGAATTAGACAAAATGAGGAGACAGAGCAATAGGTCCTAAATGAAACAAACAAACAAAGAAAAAAAAACAGGACAAAATCACAGCAAGAGAGCTAAATGAAATAAGTCATATGCCTAATAAAGAATTTAAAGTAATCATCATAAAGATTTTCACTGGACTTGATAAAAGAGTGGAGGATCTAAGTAAGATCCTCAAAAGGGAGAGAGAAAACATAGAAAAGAAGCAATCAGAGGTGAAGAACTCAGTAACTGAAATTAAAAATACACTAAATAAAGAGTAGACTCAAGGAAGCAGAAGAATGGATCAGCAATGGACAGAAAAATGGAAAGTAAACCACTGAACAGGAGAGAGAAAAAAATAATAAAAAAATCAAAGTAGAATTAGGGAAATCAGCAATACCACCAAGCATAGCAACATTTGCATTATAGGGAATCCAGAATGAGAAGAGAAGAGAGAGAAAAGGGAGCAGAAAATGTATTTGAAAAATAACAGTGGAAAAACTTCCTGACCCTGAGGATGGAAACAGAAATCCAGATCCAGGAGGCACAGAGAGCCACCAACAAAATCAACCCAAAGAGGTCCACACCAAAACACATAGTAATCAAAATGGCAAAAGTAGTAATAAAAAAAGAATTGTAACAGCAGCAAGAGAAAAGAAAACAGTTACATACAAGGGACGCCCCATATAGGCCATCAGCTGATTTTTCAGCAGAAACTTTGCAGGCCAAAAGAAAGTGGCATGATATATTCAAAGTGCTGAAAGAAACAAAACAAAACAAACCTGGAACCAAGAATACTCTATCCAGCAAAGTTATCATTCACAGTAGATGGAGAGATAAAGAGTTTCCCACACAAACTAAAGGAATTCATGACCACTAAACCAGCCCTACAAGAAATGTTCAAGGGGACTCTGAGTGGAAAGGAAAGACCACAGGAGTAAGAAAAGCAGTAAAATTAAGTATATCTATAAAAAATTGGTCAAAAGATTCACAAAATAAAAGGATGTAAAATATTATACCATATACTAAAATGGGGGGCAAGAAGAGAGGAGCAAAGAATGGGTTCAAATTTAAGCAATCATCAACATAATATACACTACTATATGCATAAGATGTTGTATATAAACCTAATGGTAACCACAAATCAAAAACCAGGGAGAGATATGCAAAAAACAAAGGGAAAGGAATCTAAGTATATCACTAAAGAAAGCCAGCAAACAGTGAGAGAAGAGAGCAAGAGAAGAAAGGAACACAGAGGAGCTATAAACACAACCATAAAACAAATAACAAAATGGCAATAAGTACATACCTGTCAATTACTTTGAATGTAAATGGACTATATGCTACAATCAAAAGATATAGAGTGACAGAATGGATAAAAAGCAAGACTTATCTATGAACTGCCTACAAGACACTCATTTCAGACCTAAAGACACATGCAGATCAAAAATGCAGGGATGGAAAAGCATTTGTCATGCAACTGGGAGTGAAAAGAAAGCCAGGGTAGCAATACCTACATTGGACAAAATAGACTTTAAAACAAAGACTGTGACAAGAGACAAAGAAGGACCCTATAATCATTAAGGGGACAATCCAACAAAAAAGATATAACAATTGTAAATATTTATGCATCTAACATGGCAACAACCAAATGCATAAAGAAATTAATAACAAACATAAAGGAAGTCATCAGCAGTAATACAGTAATAGTAAGAGACTTCAACACCTCCCTTACATCAATGGCTAGATCATCCATACAGAAAATCAACAGGGAAACAGTGGCTTTCAATAACGCTTTGGATCAGATGAATCTAACAGACATATTCAGAGCATTTTATCCTAAAACAGCAGAATACACATTCTTTTCAAGTGCACATAGAACATTCTCCAGAATAGATCACATGTTAGTCATAAAACAAGTCTCAACAAATTCAAAAAGACTGAAGTCATACCATGCATATTTTCTGACTACAATGCTATGAAACTAGAAGTCAACTACAAGAAAACACCTGGAAAGAACACAAATACATGAAGGTTAAATCACACGCTACTAAACAATTAATGGGTCAATTGAGAAATCAAACAGGAAATAAAAAAAAAACACATGGAGACAAATGAACATTAAAATACAATGGTCCGAAATCTTTGGGATGCAGCAAAGCTGTTCTAAGAGGGAAGTTTACAGCAATACAGGCCCATGTCAAGAAGCAAGAAAAATTTCCAACAATGTAACCTTACACCCAAAGGAGCTAGAAAAAGTAGAAATATTAAAAACCCAAAACTAGTAGAAGAGAGGAAATAATAAATAATAAATATTGGGGCAGAAATAAGTGAAATAGAAATTAAAAGAGCAATAGAACAGATCAATGAAGCCAAGAGCTGTTTTGTTTTGTTTTGTTTTGAGATTAGCACAATTGATACATCGTTAGCCAGACTCATCAAGAAAAAGAGAGAGGACTCAAAATCAGAAAGAAAAAAAAAACAAGGAGAAATAACAATTGACACCCCAGAAATACAATTACAAGAGAATATTATGAAGGGGCACCTGGGTGGCTCAGTTGGTTAAGCGGCGGCCTTTGGCTCAGGTCATGATCCCAGGGTCCTGGGATCGAGCCCCGCGTCAGGCTCCCTGCTCAGCGGGGAGCCTGCTTCTCCCTCTCCCTCTGCCTGCCTCTCTGCCTACTTGTGCTCTCTCTCTCTCTCTGTCAAATAAATAAATAAAATCTTAAAAAAAAGAGAATATTATGAAAAAGTATATGCCCACATTAGCTAACCTAGGAAAAAATGGATAAATTCCTAGAAACGTGTAACCTCCCAAAACTGAATCAGGAAGAAATAGAAAACTTGACCATATCAATTACCAGTAATTAAATTGAATCAATAACCAAAAAACTCCCAACAAAGATCCAAGACCAAATGGCTTCACAGGTGAATTCTACCAAACAGTTAAAGAAGAGTACATACCTTTCTCCTCAAACTATTCAAACAAACGAAGAGGAAGGAAAGCTTCCAAATTCATTCTACGAGACACTACAAAGGAGAACTGCAGGCCAATATCTCTGATGAACACAGGTGCAAAAATCTTCAACAAAATATTAGCAAACTGAATCCAACAATACATTTAAAAAATCATTCACCACAATCAAGTGGGATTTATTTCTGGAATGGAAGGGTGGTTCTATATTTGAAAATCAATCAGTCTGATACATTGCATCAATAGGAGAAAGGATTAAAACCACATGATCATTTCAATAGATGCAGAAAAAGTATCTGACAAAGCACAACATCTATTCATGATAACCTTCAACAAAGTAATTTTAGAGAGAACACACTCCAACGTAATAAAGGATCATGAAAAGCCCACAGTAAACATCATCCTCAGTGGCAAAAAAACTGAGAGCTTTTCCCCTAAAATCAGGAATGTCCACTCATACCACTTGTATCGAATATAGTACCGGAAGTCCTAGCCACAGCAATCAGATAAGGAAATGAAATAAAAAGCATCCAAATCGGTAAGGAAAAAGTAAAACTGTCACTCTTTGCACATGACATGATACTCTATATTTAAAAACCCCAAGAATCCACCCAAGAACTACTAGAACTGATAAATGAATTCAGTAAGGTTGCAGGATACAAAATCAATATACAGAAGTCCATGGCAGGAATGCCTGGATGGCTCAGTCGGTTAAGCATCTGCCTTCAGCTCAGGTCATGATCCCAGGGTCCTGGGATTGAGTCCTGCATCAGACTCCTTGCTCAGTGGGGAGCCTGCTTCTCCCTCTGCCTGCAGCTCCCCTTGCTTATGCTCTCTCTTTCTCTCTCTCTCTGACAAATAAATAAAATCTTAAAAAAAAAAAGTCCATTGCATTTCTATATGCTAATAATGAAGTAGCACAAAGAGAAATTAAGAAAACAATCCCATTTATAATTGCATCAAAATGAATAAAATACCTGGGGTGCCTGGGGGGCTCAGTAGTTTAAGCATCCAACTTTGGTTTCGGCTCAGGTCATGACCTCAGGGTCATGAGATCCAGTTCTACATTGCGCTCCATGCTCAGCGTACAGTCTTCTTGGGATTCTTTCCCTTTCTCTTCCCTTCTGCCCCACCCCTTCTCAAATAAATAAATAAATAAAATCTTTTAAAAAATGAATAACATACCTAGGAACAAACTTAACCAAGGAGATGAAAGACCTGTACTATGAAAACTGTGAAACACAGATGAAAAAAATTGAAGATGACACAAACAAATGGAAAGATAATCCACGTTCATGGATTAGGAGAACAAACACTGTTAAAATGGCCATACTACCCAAAGCAATCTACAGATGTAATGCAACCCCTATCAAAATACCAATAGCATTTTTCACAGAACTAGAATAATTCTAAAATTTTTATGGAACCACAAAAGACTTCAAATAGCCAAAGCAATCTTGAAAAAGAAAACCAAAATGGGAGGTATTGCAATCCCAGATTTCGAGATAGACTACAAATCTGTAGTTATCAAGACAGTATGGTACTGGCACAAAATAGACACAGAATAATGGAACAGAATACAGTGCCCAGAAATAAACCCACAATTATATGGTTAATTAATCTTCAAAAAGGAAGCAAATATATGCAATGGGAAAAAGACAGCCTCTTCAACAAATGACACTAGGAAAACTGGACAGCTACATACAAAAGAATGAAACTGGATGACTTTCTTTACCATACACAAAAATAAACTCAAAATGGATTAAGGACCTAAATGTGAGACCCCCAAGTTATAAAAATCCTAGAAGAAAGCAGAGGCAGTAATTTTTCTGACATTGGTCATAGCAACATTTTTCTAGATATGTCTCCTGAGGCAAGGGAAACAAAAGCATAAATAAACTATTGAGCCTACAACTAAAAGATAACCTAATGCATGGGATGAGATTTTTGCAAATGACATGTCTGGTAAAGGTTGATATCCAAAATATATAAAGAACTTATACAAGTCAACACCAAAACCCACAAATAATCCAACTACAAAATGGGCAGAAGAAATAAACAAACATTTATCCAAAGAAGGCATACAGATGGCCAACAGATACATGAGAAGATGATCAACATCACTCATCAGGGAAATGAAAATCAAAACCACAATGAGGTATCACCTCATTGTGATGGGGTGTCAAATGGCTAAAATTAAAAATACAAGAAACAAGTGTTGATGAGCATGTGGAGAAAAGGAACACTTGTGGTAATGCAAACTGTTTCAGCCACCATGGAAAACAGTATGGCAGATCCTCAAAAAATTAAAAATAGAATTACCATATGATCCAGTAATTCCACTACTGGCTGTTTAGACAAAGAATATGAAAACACAGTGGGAGGAGCAAGATGGCGGAGGAGTAGGAGACCTAAATTTCATCTGGTCCCAGGAATTCAGCTAGATAGTTATCAAACTATTTAGAACACCTACAAACTCAACAGGAGATTGAAGAAAACAATAGCAGCAACACTCTGAACAGAAAAGCGACCACTTTCTGGAAGGTAGGACATGCGGAGAAGTGAATCCGAGGCGATATTCAGGAAGATAGACAGTGGGGGAGGGGGCCTCCGTCAGCCGCTACTGGCAAGTGATAGAGCCCCGGAGCACAAAATCAGAACTTTTAGAAGTCTGTTCCGTGAGGGATGTCGTGTCAGTGGCTAAGCAGGGGCTGGAACCCTCTCTTGGACAGTGTGGTCTCAGGACCCTCGGGGTCACAGAAAGACCGGGGGTGCCTGAGTGCGGTAGAGCTCCCGGGCATCAGAGCGGGGAAGCTGGCTGCAGAGACGGAGCCGAGGAGCGGGCTCTCAGCTTGGGGTTGCCATAAACCATGATCCGTGGCACAGTCGGGCCACTGCTCCTCCAGCAGGGACCCAACAAGTGGCAGATCCCGGGAAATCCCCCTTACTCCCCCGGGAGGAGCGGCGCGGGAGTGCACTGCAGGAATCTGCTGGGTTTGGAGACTCCACACGGGTTTGTGTACCAGAGATAGAAACACTCGGTCACAGGCCGCCGGGTGAGCACAGAGTGTGGCCTGAGCCAGGGGAGATGGGAGTGACTGACTGCTTTTCTCAGGGGGTACACTGAGGAGTGGGGCCCGAGTTCTTGGCTCTTCCAAGGCGGAGATTGGGAGGCCGCCATTTTCACTCTCGTCCTCCAAAGCTGTACCCAAAGCTTGCAGGGAACAAAAACTACTGAGAGCAAACCTGAGCACATTACTTAGCCCAGGCCAGCAAGGGCGGGACAATTCCGCCTCCAGCAAAGACATCTGGGAACCATGGCAACTGGCCCCTCCTCCAGAAGATCAGCAAGAACAGCCAGCCAAGACGAAGTTTACCCATCAACGAGAATGGCCAAATGCGAGCACTAGGGCAATACAGCACATAGAATTCATGGCTTTTCCCCCATGATTCTTTAGTCTTTCAAAGTTAATTTTTTAAATTTTATTTTTTCTTTTTCTGTTTTTTTAGTTGAATTTTTCTTCTTCCCTTTTTCAACTAACTTCTTATCAATTCCTTTTTTAAAATCTTTTTAAATTTTCATTCTTACAGTCATATTTTATCCCTTCATTGTATTTAACTTTATTTTTTGTATATAAGTTTTCTTTAAAATGTTGGGATACAGTTTCTTCTAACAGACCAAAATATACCCTAAATCTAGTGTGTGATGTTGTCCTACTCCCCTAATCACATTCTCTCTTTTTTCAATTCTTTTCATTCTTTTTTCAACCAACTTATCTTATCAGTTCCTTTTTTAAAATCTTAATTTTCATCTTTACAGTCATATTCCATCCCTTCATTTTATTTGCCCTTATTTTTATATAGATATAAGTTTTTCATTCTTTAAAATTTTGGGAGGCAATTTCTTCTAACAGATCAAAATACACCCAAAATCTAGTATGTGGCTCTGTTCTATTCACCAGCCTGATCAAACTCTTTTTCCCCCCTTTCTTTTCCTTTCAGTTTTGGGTCCCTTCTGATTTGTTTAGTGTATAATTTCCTGGGGTTGTTGTTACCCTGTTAGCAGTTTGTTCTCTCATTCATCTATTCTCCTCTGGAGAAAATGACAAGATGGAAAAACTCACCTCAATAAAAAAGAACAAGAGGCAGTACCAACTTCCAGGAACCTAAGCAATACAGATATTAGTAAGATGTCAGAACTAGAGTTCAGAATCATGATTATAAAGATATTAGCTGGGCTTGAAAAAAGCATAGAACATACTAGAGAATCCCTTCCTGGAGAAATAAAAGAACTAAAGTCTAACCAAGTCGAAATCAAAAAGGCTATTAATGAGGTGCAATCAAAAATGGAGGCTCTAACTGCTAGGATAAAGGAGGAAGAAGAGAGAATTAGTGATATAGAAGACCAAATGATGGAGAATAATAAAGAAGCTGAGAAAAAGAGATAAACAACTACTGGATCATGAGGGGAGAATTCAAGAGACAAGTGATACCATAAAGTGAAACAGTATTAGAATAATTGGGATCCCAGAAGAAGAAGAAAGAGAGGGGGACAGAAGGTATATTGGGACAAATTATAACAGAGAACTTCCCTAATTTGGGGAAGGAAACAGACATCAAAATCTGGGAGGCACAGAGAACCCCCCTCAAAATCAATAAAAATAGGTCAACACTCCGAAATCTAATAGTAAAACTCACAACTCTCAGAGACAAAGAGAAAATCCTGAAAGCAGCTTGGGAGAAGAGATATATAACCTACAATGGTAGAAACATTAGATTGGAAGCAGACCTATCCACAGAGACCTGGCAGGCCAGAAAGGACTGGCATGATATATTCAGAGCACTAAACGAGAAAAATATGCAGCCAAGAATACTATATCCAGCTAGGTTGTCACTGAAAATAGAAGGAGAAATAAAAAAGCTTCCAGGACAAACAAAAACTAAAAGAATTTGCAAACACGAAACCAGCCCTACAAGAAATATTGAAAGGGGTCTTCTAAGCAAAGAAGAGCCTAAAAGTAACATAGACCAGAAAGGAACACAGACAATATACAGTAACAGTCACCTTACAGGCAATACAATGGCACTAAATTCATATCTTTCACTAGTTACCCTGAATATAAATGGGCTAAATGCCCCAATCAAAAGACACAGGATATCAGATTGGATAAAAAAAAAAAAAAACAAGACCCGTTGATATGCTGTCTGCAAGAGACTTATTTTAGATGCAAAGACACCTCCAGATTTAAAGTGAGGGGGTGGAAAACCATTTCCCATGTTAATGGACATCAAAAGAAAGCTGGGGTGGCAATCCTTATATTAGACAAATTAGATTTTAAACCAAAGACTATAATAAGAGATGAGGAAGGACACTACATCATACTTAAAGGATCTATCCACAAGAAGATCTAACAATTGTAAATATCTATGCCCCTAACATGGGAGCAGCCAGTTATATAAGCCAATTAATAATAAAACCAAAGAAACACATCAACAACAATACAATAATAGTAGGGGACTTTAACACCCCCCTCACTGAAATGGACAAAGCATCTAAGCAAAAAATCAACAAGGAAGTAAAGGCTTTAAATGACACACTGGACCAAATGGACTTCACAGATATATTCAGAACATTCCATCCCAAAGCAGCAGAATACACATTCTTCTCTAGTGCCCATGGAACATTCTCCAGAATAGATCACATCCTGGGTCACAAATCAGGTCTCAACTGGTGCCAAAAGATTGGGATCATTCCCTGCATATTTTTGGACCACTATGCTTTGAAACTTGAACTCAATCACAAGAGGAAAGTCGGAAAGAACTCAAATACATGGAGGCTAAAGAGCATCCTACTAAAGAATGAATGGGTCAACCAGGAAATTAAAGATGAATTTAAAAAATTCATGGAAACCAATGAAAATGAAAACACAACTGTTCAAAATCTTTGGGATACAGCAAAGGCGGTTGAGGAAAGTATATAGCAATATAAGCCTTTCTCAAGAAACAAGAAAGGTCTCAAATACACAACCTAAGCCTACACCTAAAGGAGCTGGAGAAAGAACAGCAAATAAAGCCTAAACCCAGCAGGAGAAGAGAAATAATAAAGATCAGAGCAGAAATCAATGAAATAGAAACCAAAAGAACAGTAGAACAGATCAACGAAACTAGGAGCTGGTTCTTTGAAAGAATTAATAAGATGGATAAACCCCTGGCCAGACTTGTCAAAAAGAAAAGAGAAATGACCCAAATAAATAAAATCATGAATGAAAAAGGAGAGATCACAACCAACACCAAAGAAACACAAACAATTATAAGAACATATTATTTGCAACTATATGTCAGCAAATTAGATAATCTGGAAGAAATGGATGCATTCCTAGAGATGTATAAACTAACAAAACTGAGCCAGGAAGAAACACAAAACCTGAACAGACCCATAACCACTAAGGAAATTGAAGGAGTAATCAAAAATCTCCCAACAAATGGGGTGCCTGGATGGCTCAGTTGTTAAGCATCTGCCTTTGGCTCAGGTCATGATCCCAGGGTCCTGGGATCAAGCCCCACGTCGTGGTCCCTGCTCAGCAGGAAGTCTGCTTCTCCCTCTCCCATTCCCCCTGCTTGTGTTCCCTTTCTCACTGTCTCTCTCTCTCTTTCTGTCAAATAAATAAATAAAATCTTAAAAAAAAAAAAATTCTCCCAACAAACAAGAGCCCAGGGCCAGATGGCTTCCCAGGGCATTTCTACCAAACATTTATTTTTTGTTTATTTTTGTTTTTTGTTGTTTTGTTTTTGTTTTTTTGTTTTTACAGTTTGATTTTTTATTTTTTTAATTCACAGGTAATTAACTTATAGTGCTATATTAGTTTCAAGTGCACAATATAATGAGTCAATAGTCTGACTAGTCTGACATGTGTGTACATCCCCATCCACTGAGTTACTACCCTCTTTGCTGTCCCCTTGAAAGCCAAGTTTCTTGAAAGCTTCACTACCACTCACTCCTTGTCTTTTCTCCTTCCACAGCCTCTTAATCTACCACAGTCTTGCCCTCCAAGTCTCTAATTTTTGTCCCTTCAGGCCTGCAAAACGTCCCCCAAATGTACTGGCTTCTCTGCTCTACCAAACATTTAAAGAAGAATTAATATCTATTCTTCTGAAACTGTTCCAAAAAATAGAAATGGAAGGAAAACTTCCAAACTTATTTTATGAGGCCAGCATTACCTTGATCCCCAAACCAAAAAAAGACCCATCAAAAAGGAGAACTACAGACCAATATCCCTGATGAACCTGGATGCAAAAATTCTCACCAAAATACTAGCCAATAGGATCCAACAGTACATTAAAAGGATTATTCACCACGACCAAGTGGGATTTATCCCTGGGCTGCAAGGTTCGTTCAACATCTGCAAATCAATCAATGTGATACAATTCATTAATAAAAGAAAGAACAAGGACCACATGATCCTTTCAATAGATGTAGAAAAAGTATGTGAAAAAGTACAGCATCCTTTCTTTATTAGAACGCTTCACAGTGTAGGGATAGAAGGTACATACCTCAGTATCATAAAAGCCATCTATGAAAAACCCACAGCGAATATCATTCTCAATGGGGAAAAACTGAGTGCTTTTCCCCTAAGGTCAGGAACATGGCAAGGATGTCCACTATCACCACTGCTATTCAACATAGATTTAGAAGTCCTAGCCACAGCAATCAGACAACAAAAATAAATAAAAGGCATCTGAATCAGCAGAGAAGAAGTCAAACTCTCACTCTTTGCAGATGATATGATACTTTATGTGGAAAACCCAAAAGACTCCACCCCGAAACTGCTAGAACACATACAGGAATTCAGTAAAGTGGCAGGATATAAAATCAATGCACAGAAATCAGTGGCATTTCTATACACCAACAACGAGACAGAAGAAAGAGAAATTAAGGAGTCGATCCCATTTACAATTGCACCCAAAACCATAAGATACCTAGGAATAAATCTAACCAAAGAGGCAAAGAATCTGTACTCAGAAAACTATAGAATACTCATGAAAGAAATTGAGGAAGACACAAAGAAATGGAAAAACGTTCCATGCTCATGGATTGGAAGAACAAATATTGTGAAAATGTCTATACTACCTAAAGCAATCTACACATTTAATGCAGTCCCTATCAAAATACCATCTACTTTTTTCACAGAACTGGAACAAATAATCCTAAAATTTGTATGGAACCAGAAAAGATCCCGAATAGCCAGAGGAATGTTGAAAACGCAAACCAAAGCTGGTGGCATCACAATTCTGGATTTCCAACTCTATTACAAAGCTGTCATTATCAAGACAGTATGGTACTGGCACAAACACAGACACATAGATCAATGGAACAGAATGGAGAGCCCAGAAATAGACCCTCAACTCTATGGTCAACTAATCTTTGACAAAGAAGAAAAGAATATCCAATGGAAAAAAGACAGTCTCTTCAACAAATGGTGTTGGGAAAATTGGACAGCCACATGCAGAAGAATGAAACTGGACCATTTCCTGACACCACACACACAAAATTGACTCAAAATGGATGAAAGACCTAAATGTGAGACAGGAATCCATCAAAATCCTTGAGGAGAACACAGGCAGCAACCTCTTCGCCCTCAGCCGCAGCAACTTCTTCCTAGAAACATTGCCAATGGCAAGGGACGCAGGGGTAAAAATGAACTATTGGGACTTCCTCAAGATAAAAAGCTTTTGCATAGCAAAGGAAACAGTCAACAGAACCAAAAGACAACCAACAGAATGGGAGAAGATATTTGCAAATGTCATTTCAGATAAAGGGCTAGTGTCCAAAATCTATAAAGAATTTATCAAACTCAACACCCAAAGAACAAATAATCCAATCAAGAAACGGGCAGAAGACATGAACAGACATTTCTGCAAAGAAGACATCCAAATGGCCAACAGACATGAAAAAGTGCTCAACATCGCTTGGCATCAGGGAAATCCAAATCAAAACCTTCAATGAGATACCACCTCACACCAGTCAGAATGGCTAAAATTAACAAGTCAGGAAACAACAGATGTTGGCGGGGATGCGGAGAAAGGGGAACCCTCCTACACTGTTGGTGGGAATGCAAGCTGGTGCAGCCACTCTGGAAAACAGTATGGAGGTTCCTCAAAAAGTTGAAAATAGAGCTACCGTAAGACCCATCAACTGCATTACTCGGTATTTACCCCAAAGATACAAATGTAGTGATCCGAAGGAGCACCTGCGCCCCAGTGTTTATAGCAGCAATGTCCACAATAGCCAAACTATGGAAAGGGCCCAGATGTCCATCGACAGATGAATGGGTAAGGGTGATGTGGTATATATATACAATGGAATATTATGCAGCCATCAAAAAATGAAATCTTGCCATTTGCAATAACGTGGATGGAACTGGAGGGTACTATGCTCAGCGAAATAAGTCATTCAAAGAAAGACAAGTATTGTATGCTCTCACGGATATGAGGAATTTGAGAAACAAGACAGAGGATCATAGGGGAAGGGAGGGGAAAAATGAAACAAGATGAAACCAGAGAGGGAGACAAACCATAAGAGACTCTTAATCTCAGGAAACAAACTGAGGGTTGCTGGAGTGGTGGGGGGTGGGAGGGATGGGGTGGCTGGGTGATGGACATTGGGGAGGGTACGTGCTATGGTAAGCACTGAATTGTGTAAGACTGTTGAATCACAGACCTGTACCCCTGAAACAAATAATACATTATGTTAATAAAAACATTTAAAAGGTAAAAAAATAAAAAGATATGAAAACACTAGTTCAAAAAGATATATGCACCCCTATGTTTATTGCAGCATTATTTACAATAGCCAAATTATGGAAGTAGTCCATGGAACTACTTATAGATGAATAGATAAAGAAGATTGCATTTATATACAGTGGTATATTACTCAGCCATAAAAAAGCATGAAATCTTGCCATTTGCAACAATATGGATGGATCTAGATGGTACAATGCTAAAAGAAATAAGTCAGTCAGAGAATGACAAATATCATATAATTTCATTCATATGTCAAATATAAGAAACAAGATGAACAATAAAAAAAAGACAAACCAAAAAACAGATTTGTAAGTATAGAGAACAAACTAATGTCTACCAGAAAGGAGGTGGGTAGGAGAGGGATGAAATAGGTGAAGGGGATTAAGAATACACTTATGATGATCAACATGGAGTAATGTATAGAATCCAGTCCTACATTGGGCTCCACGCCAATTAATATTGTACAGCTGAAACTAATATAACACTTGATGCTAGCTATACTGCAATTAAAATAAAAAAAAATCAAACCCCTCAAAGAATGCATTAGCCTTACTCCTCATTGTCTGCCAACAGGGAAGGACCCCGGGTTTTGCAATCATCACATGGGTCAAGATCCTGATTTGACATCAGTATTAGCTATTTCTGTGTAATAAGCCACTTTTTTAAAAGTGGGGGGGTAGGGGCAAAGGGAGAAGGAGAGAGACTCTTAAGCAGACTCCACTCCCAGTGTGGACCCCAATGCAGGCCTCAATCTCATGACTCAAGATCCGACCTGAGCTGAAATCAAGAGGCTGATGCCTAACCAACTGAGCAACCCAGGTGCCCTGTAACAAGCCACTTTCAAACTCAGTGGCTTAATGGAATCAAAAGGCCCCAGGAATTCTTTGCAAGAACAGTTTCCAGAAGGATGGGGCAGAAGACAGATTACAGAGAGTGAAGAATGATTGGTGATGAGGCTGACTCACAGGCAGTGAGGTCCACGATGAAGGAGAGGACAGTATAGTAGCTGGACAGGGAAGCAAGACAGAAGAAAGGGTGTGGTTGGTTGGTTGATTTTGATTTAGTAAACCAGGAAAGGCTTCAGGGTGTAATACATCAGGAAAAGGTGCTAATCTAGAGATTGCAATGGAAGATACAGAAGGTATCATCAGTGTAGTGATGTTCCATAAATGTGGAAAGAATAAGAACTGATTACATGACTGAAGAACTTAGCCTTCGGAACCAGAGGGATGTGTCTTCATTCTGAGACAAAAGATGGGAAGACAATGATGGGTGCAGGCGTTGCTGAGTGTGGAAATGGAGGAGAGCGTTTTTGGGGGGGTGGCTCTGTTCTTTCAGTGAGAGAAGGCATGAACTGTCTTCAGAGAGTGAAAGACCTGGGGCCTGGTTTGGAGCTTGGTAAGAGAAGACAGGGGTTAGAAATGCTGAGCAGTCTTTGTGGAGATGCACTATTGGAAACAAGCAATTTTCTCTAGCAAAGATGGGATCCAAGGAGCAGTGTCAGGAAAGTGACTGAAAGGACTTAACGAGGATTTGACATCACAGGAAGTCAGACGCCCAGAAGAACAAAGTCTCCTCCAGAATATGCAAGAAGGTGTTAGAGGCACTCAGACAGTGAAGGTAATTACAAAGAGATGGGACACGATTTTTGGATTTTGTATCCGAGGCCTGTGAAGTGGGAGCTAGGGTAAGGGCCACAAGGTCCAGGCTTCTCTGTCAAGAGCAAACATTGACTAAGCACAAACTGGGTTCTCAGCACAGGGCTAAGTCTCTTATAATTTCATTTAGTTATCACAACAGTCCTTTACAGGATATTGTTATTTTCATTTTACAGACAAGGAAACTGAGCTTTAGAGAGGTTATTTTCTCAAGGCCACTGTGGCAGATTTTATTTTAGAAAAGTGGCTGCAGCCCTGTCTCCCATCCTCCACAGTGTGACCTTCCCACTCCCCGTCAAAGGGCAGAGTCTGATTCTCTACCCTTGAGGTCGTGACTACGTATACCAGCACAGTATGGCTGAAATGACTCTGTGTGACTTCCAAGGCTTTGTTATAAAATGCCCTGTGTCCTACTGGGTATTTACCCCAAAGATACAAATATAGGGATCCAAAGGGGTATGTGCACCCCGATGTTTATAGCAGCAATGTCCACAACAGCCAAACTGTGGAAAGAGCCAAGATGTCCATCGACAGATGAATGGGTAAAGAAGATGTGGTATATATACACAATGGAATATTATGCAGCCATCAAAAGGAATGAGATCTTGCCATTTGCAATGAGGTGGATAGAACTGGGGGGTGTTATGCTGAGCGAAATAAGTCAATCAGAGAAAGACATGTATCATATGACCTCACTGATATGAGGAATTCTTAATCTCAGGAAACAAACTGAGAGGGTTGCTGGAGTGGGGGTGGGGTGGGAGGGATGGGGTGGCTGGGTGATAGACATTGGGGAGGGTATGTGCTATGGTGAGCGCTGTGAATTGTGCAAGACTGTTGAATCACAGATCTGTACTTCTGAAACAAATAATGCAATATATGTGAAGAAAAAAAAAAGAAGATAGCAGGAGGGGAAGAATGAAGGGGGGGAATCGGAGGGGGAGACAAACCATGAGAGACGATGGACTCTGAAAAACAAACTGAGGGTTCTAGAGGGGAGGGGGGTCGGAGGATGGGTTAGCCTGGTGATGGGTATTAAAGAGGGCATGTTCTGCATGGAGCACTGGGTGTTATGCACAAACAATGAATCATGGAACACTACATCAAAAACTAATGATGTAATGTATGGTGATCAACATAACAATAAAAAATAAAAAGAAATGCCCTGCGTCTACCACCTGCTTCCATTGGAACACTTCTCTGGCAGAGGAGAACCACCATGTAAGAATGTTGCCATCCCAAAGGCTGTTATGTGGGAGAATCACCTGAACATGACTGAGCTCCCAGCCGACAATCAACATCACTGCCATGCACCTAAGTGAGCCATCTTGCTCTCATACCTGGCTCAGTCTAGCTGATCTTTCAGATGACCATAGCCCCAGCCGATATCTGACTGCAAATTCATGAGAGACCCCAAGCAAGAAATGCCCACCCAGTTCAGCCATTCCTGAAGTTCTGACCCACAAAATCGATAGCAAAATGAAATGGCTGTAGCTTTACAACAAACTGTAGGGTACTTTGTTATGCAGCAACTATAATCAGAATAGCCTGACATCACAGTCTTGGAGCCTAGCTATTAACTCATTCTTGATACTCCCCTATACCTAGCACAGTTTCTACCTCAGAGCATATGCTGAACAAATATTTTACCTACTTCTTAGGTACATGTCTTCTTTTCACCTCTGTTTTCTCTCTTCCATGTCCTAGCAGATTTACATCATATAATATGTCATCGTCTAACATTGCCAAAACACAGTGATGGTTAGCAAAACTTTATCACATTACTGCCAAGTAAATCTTCAATACAATCAGCCAATCACATCCTATTATTTTAATGCTTTAGTAAGTCAAAAAGCCTTCAATTTCTAGACTTTGAGAAAAAGACTGTGTCTTCTTACACATATTAGGCAGAAATTACCTGAGTCTTCAAATTTCTCTTCTAGATTTTGCCAGGCATATTAAACTTGAGGAGGCCAAAAGCACAAGACAGACCCTGGCCACATAAATGGCCTATTAGGATTGAGACAGTTACGAATTCAGTAGAGTTGGAAGTTGAAACTTGTACAGAATATGGATCTTATACTCTTTAGTGCTTTCTTTTCAGTATTACCACCTCTCTCAACAATATGATATCTTCTTGAATGCTCTATCCATCCTGAAAACACCTGTATCAACACTCAGCCGAACATGCTAGGAATCATGAAGCAAATTAAATGTCAAATAGAGCTGAGTCAATGTGCCCTGGGTTTCATTAGCACCAGGCAGTGAAGTCACAAACCCTGCCTGAATTGAAATCTAAGCCACACCAAGATCCTGGGTCCTGTGCTTGGATCTGTTTTCCTCTTGAATTCTAAACAGCTGAGTTGTTACTATTGAACTAAGACAACAAGGCTGCCCCTGAGTCACCAATGCCCATTTTAAATATCATTTGGTCAGAATCTGTCTCTGTGGTCTTACTCCCTTGTCACTAGGGTCTAAACTGGGCAGTTTATCTTCATATCAAAAGGGAGCTGTCCATCCCCTTATTATTTCATTACTAGATTTCTTCTCTAATATCCCCGAGCACTATCCCCACCCTTGACATAAGTGATTGGCACAGTTTCACAGAAGACCACTTTCACGTCACACGGTGGTAGTCCTCTCAGGGAGCCTTGCCTGAGGAAGGATGCTGTGTTTTCTCTCATGCATTAACTACTCCAGAGGAGTCAAGAGTTTGCAGCCCACTTGGGCCACTTGAGACCAGAATGATGGCTTTACAGTATCTATAGCGACATCCAGCTCTTCCTCACCATATTCCTAAATCCTGCTGTTTCTTTTTCTCTTTTCCAATCTGTCCCCTGCTTTCCTGTGCCTTCTAATAGCAGATGCACAAACAGGCTGGAGAGTAGGGAGATATTATTGTGAAATAGCAAACATACATCACTAGATAATCAAAGCAGAATAGGTCTCCAGGAACAGTCACAAGCTATTGCAAGTCTCATGTTTCATTATTTGATGTTTATTACTTCCCCAGCTGAAGATCTGGGGACAGAATATCACAAATACCGTGAATTCTGGTGGTTATTTCTGACTTATCTATTTTGTTGCTGATAAAGTCAGTCTTATTTTGCTTCCAATTCTACAAAGATGTTCTTGGTCCTAGATACCAGGTTTCCTATTTCAGGAATTTTAGGCTTTTGGTAGAACAGGATGGTGGCTAAGAGCAAGGATCTGGAATCAGACTGCTGAGGTTTGAATTCTGCTCTGTCATCACTGACTGTTACTTAGGCAGATTCCTTACGACAGGTAAATGTTTATCTATCCTGATTCTTCTTCAATAAAATGGAAGCCCCACAAGAGCATAAACTTTTCTTTTCACCACTTTTTCTTTTCACCATCCCTTGCACCTAGAACATTGCCTGGAACATAGTGCCTGGGCACTTAGTAGTTACTGAATGAGTAAATTTGTATGTAAACATGCAAACAATGCCTTCTATATTGTTTTTGTTCATCTAATTATCCACTATGCAGTGAACTCTTTTTGTTTCCCACAGTACCTAACCCAGGGTTTTGTGGTATACATTGACATTTACGAATATGAACGCATTTGAACTGGAAACCATCACTGCATAATCAAAGCATCTTTTAATTCCTTCCTGGTGGACAGCAGAGGGGTTACAGGACTCAAGAGAAAGGATGCCTCCAGCTCTTTTCTCCTTGTATTTTGTCCCTGTAGGGTAGCCCCTGGACACTTTTCCCCCTGAATGTATTGCTTAGCCTTCAAAAAAAAAAAAAAATCAATAAAACTGATCCCTAGATGATGAGCATCTTTCATAACAATCAGGCACTAATCCCAGATTCTAATTCTGATTCCTGTGTAGTCAACCTTCATAACCTCAGCAAGTCACATCACCTTATGGAACTGTGCTGGGCTCTGCTCACTGTAAGGAGGAATCCTACTTCACAGGGACACTGTGGGACCGATGAGAGGAGTGTGAAAGCACCATGAGAAGAATGACGTAAGTAGAAGTACTGGATTTTTTTTTTTTTTTAAGAAACCAGAGACTCATTTTTATAGGAGATTTAGGGTAAATAGTCATAACAAGATATCACAAGGCAGTTTTTTTTTTAAGATTGTGCCCCATAGACCTCAACAGAGATACTTCTACTACTATTACACGTTTTAAAATCATAGTTTGTTTAGTAGGTGTTCCTGCAATCATTCCACAAATACATATGGAGCCCTTTCATCGTGTCAAGTACTGTTTTAAGTACAGAGAAAATGTTAGGGAGGAAGACCCCTGACTGGGTGAGTTGACATTCTGGTGGTGGAGCCAGACATGTAAATAGATAGTTACCTCATTGGTAAATACAATGAGAGAAAAATGATCTACATTAGAATTTCTACAATAGAAGCCTAGAGAAAGGACCCCTCCCTGGAGTTGGGGAGGTGGTGTTGGTGATGGAGATTAGGAAGTAATACCTGAGATGTGCCTTAAAGAATAAGGCAACACTCAGTAAACACTGAATGAATGATGCTTATCCTGTTCCACTTGATATTCAAATTCCTGGAAGGCAGAGTCCAGCAAGGGAATGAGGAAGGGAGGAAGAGATTTCATAGAGACATTATCAGCATTCACTTTTGAGAATGACAAATGGGAGGTTGAAGTGGGGGAAATGTAGCAGAAGAATTGATTCAGGCAACATCAGGTCATGGGAGACTTCATTTACTTCATAGAGAAACTCAGGAATTATCCTGCTGGAGATGGACAGTCATCCTTAGTTTAGATGGATCACTTTGGTTGGTACTTCTTTGCAGTTATTTCAGTGATTACAAACAAACTTAACACTCATATGTTCTCTACACCCCATTCTCAGTCCTACTTCCCATGGTTTTCTGGAAATAATGACCCAAAGTCAGTCCACACAAGGGAGTTTTATTTTGATCTTGGTATGTTTTCTGTATGGAACCGGAACTGGGCTTCTAGTTATAACCAGCCTTTCTCCCAGGGTTACTTTCATGCTGGGCAAGTAAACCTGCTATTTGTCACAGCCATTACTATTAACTCCAAGATACATTCAACAGATTGAGGGTTGGCGGGGGCAGGGGTAGGGGTGAAGGTGGTCAAAAGGTACAAACTTGTAGTTATAAAATAAAGAAGTCCTGGGGATGTAATGTACAAAAGAAAAAAATGTGCAAAACATCTTGCTCGATGCTGACAAGACCAGAAAACTACAATCAATCTCAAACTAGTCAGTACTCTAAAAGAGATTCATAATGGAGAATGTTAAATACATCATTACCTTTAGCAATACGTGAGCTTTAATGAATACATTTTGCTCAGAGAAATCCATGCACTCCTCACCAGTGCCTACACCCCAGATACTCACTACCCTGGTCATATTTTACAACTCCTCTATGTTGTATTACCGACTTATAACTTAAAATGTGCTTTTATTCATCATGTCTTTCGATCATATGGATCCAGTGAAATAGTAAATCTGCTATTATTAACCCCAGCTGACAAATGAGAAAAGTGAAACATTTAGCAAAAGAACCAGTATTAACACCCGGTGCTTTTTACAAAATACACAGAACCAAGACTAGCTCTCCTTGGCCTACCAAAGAGAGCTCAAGAATTTCCTTTAGGATTGCTTACTTTGCTCTTAAAGCGCATAAGAAATGCAAAGTGCTCCTACAGTAATGAATTCAATTTTAGAAACCAGGAAAGGAAACTTCAGCCTGTCTTTGTCAAGGTTTTTGACTTTTAGAATCAGATACACCTTCAACAATAAAGATGCAAGGTGTAATCTCACGGGCACAGGGACTTCAGTGCAGCCATGCCTTCCACAAAATAGAGCCAGGAACATCTTCAGAACCAGGCCATCTCCCTTCCCTCCCCCTCCCTCCTCTTGTCTTTCTCCTCCTCTTCCTTTCTTTCTCTCTCTTTTTCTGCTTAGTCATAACTTCCAAACCCTTATAACTTGGCTTGTACACAACTTAATTTGCCTTAACTTTAACTCTAACTCCATAGGATTTCAAAAGTCCAGTGCTCAGTACCAACTCATCTTGGTTTCTGAGCATATTCATTGAAAATCTCAAGAGAATATAATTGGCCCAAATCAGCTGCTTATGAATGAGCTACTCTTGAGTCAAATGATTATTCCTGGTTCAATCACTTGTGGCCAGAAAGAACAGATTCCTGTAGTATAAAAATATCTACCAAGACAAGTTTTTTGAGAAGGGCCTTTGGTGGGGGTGATCTCCCTCTGCTTAGGACACAGAGGATGTACTAAAACAGGCCTTCAAAACAGACTTAATTCTAACTATTTTTTGTATGTTGAGATTTTGAAATTATCTCCTAGAAAAAACATTAAGTACTGGTAAGCATTTTTTCCTTGAGGTTAAATTCACGAAACAAAATTATTTTAAAGTGTACAATTCGATAGCAATCATTATACTCACAATGTTGTGTGGTAAGCCTTTTGAAACCATGTAGCATGCAGATTTTCCAATTTTCTTTCTTCCTTAAAAGATTAAGTAATCGATACATTCTTAGAATTTAAGTAACAATAAAAAATCAATCAATCTGGGTATATTACTGGCTTGTTATGCAGGAACTCGTGCTGTGGAAATTGTTCCAAATACAGTAGCAAACAGTGGGAATAATTCCCCCCCCCTTTTTTTCTTTTCAGGAAAAATAGGAGGAAGAAAGATATACTTTATTGTTTGAAAATAACTTTCCTAACAACAACAACAAAAATACATGGCCAAAAGCTTCTATTATACACAGAATGACCGCTCACAATGATACTCCAGCCAGAATAGGAGTCCTTTTCTCCTGAAAGGGCTCCCTGAGCAAGGCACTGTGCTCACCTCTGCTCTGAACTGTCTCCCAGAGATGGTGGCCATTAGTAGGTTGCGTGAGAGATGTCTTACCTCTGGTGCTTGGATGGAATGGGGCCATTTGAAAGAGATAGGAACTCATGGACAGAGGGATGGTTTCTGTCAATATAGGGTTACATGATGCTGTCATGGCCTTTAGTCTCCTCCAGAAAGAACTAGAAAACACAGGAGACCAAGACTTTGTCTTTAGCACTCATGAAATAGAACTAAGAATGGCTTTGCTGAGCTCTGTTGGGCACCTACTCAGTTCCCCTCATGAAGGTAGCCTCAGAGCACAAAGGATCTTGTAAGCATTAGCTCTGGATTTGCACAAAGTATGTTCACAGGCTCCACTACTTACCAGCTGTTTGATTTGAGGTGAATTATTTAATGTCTCTGAGCCCCAGTTTTGTCCTTGATGCCTCTCTTGGTCTCACACTCCACCCCTAAGACTGATGCCAAGTTAGGCAAGAACTCAGTGCTACATAAGAATATAAAATATTGCAATTACTTTAGAAAGCAGTTTGACAGTTGCTTTAAAAGATAAACATACACCTACCATACAACCCAGGCATTCCACTCCTAGATATTACCCATAAGAAATCAAACCACATGTCTGTATATAGACTTGTACATGAAAGTTCAAAGCTTTATTTAGAATAGCCCCAAACTGGAAACCACCTAAATGTCCATAAACAGATGGATGAGCAGATTGCAATATATCCCATGCACTGGAACACTACATAGCAATAAAAAGACATGATCTATTGATATACATAACAAAATAGATGGATCTCAAAATAACTATGCTGATTGCAAGGAGACAGAACAAAGTAGATACTATAGGATTCCATTTATTGAAAAATATAAACTACAAATCCCATTTATAGACTATTCTACAAGGTCCCAATAATTCCATAGTACCAGAGAATAGATCAATAGTCGCTTGGGGCCAGAGAGTGGGGGCAAAGGAGGAAGGGGATAACAGAAGACCATGATGAAACTTCTGGGAGTGACACTTAATGTTCATTATCTTGTGATGAAGCTTTCATGGGTGTATACATTTCAAAACTTATCAAACTTGAAATATCTGTAGTTTATTGTGTATTTATCATTTCTCAATAAAGCTGTTTAAAACAAAGTACATCTAGGGAGTTCAGGTGAGAGACCTCAGCTACTGATGGTATTTGTAATCCATTTAGAACTTAGTGGCTCTTAACCCTGGCTACATATTACAGTCACTGGGGAATGTTAAAAATATTTATGCCTGAGCTCTCTCTGTAGAAACTTATTTACTGGGTTAGTATGTGACCCTGGCATCAATATTTTTTTACAACCTCCCCAAGTAATTCTAATGTGAACTGAGGGAGACCCATGGCTTTAGAAAAAAATATTGTTGTCAATGAGCGTATTTAAGGAGGACATATGGGGGCAACACACTGATCCAGGGATAGAAGCCCAGAGGGTCAAATAGGAAGAAGCCAGGCTTGGAAGTAGAACTGGTAAAGCAGTCCAAGAAGCAATGGGAAGACAAAAAGAAAGTAGAGCTTGGTACCATACATGTGGAAGGCTGGCCTTGGCTCTGAGAATGGGAAGAGCAATAGAAACTAAAGGGAATTTTTCTCGATGGAGATTGATGGTACAACAAACAACTGGCCCAGGGCAGGCAATGCAGATGTAGTTTGGGGTATCTTTCTAAAACCTTAGCCATCTAGGAACTTCCAGATTCTTGCTCCTCCAAAAGTGACCCATGGCCTGGTAGCATTGGCAACATCTAGGATCTTGTTAGAAATGCAGAATCTCTGACCTCACCCCAAACCTACTGAATGAGATGCTTCATTTTAACAAGATTCCCAGGTGATTCATATGCTCAGTAAATCTTCATAAGCACTATTTTGATCCTAAGAAAGACAACAAAGTATTAACTGATGAAGATAAATGTTCTCTTTTTAAAAAGGAGATGTGTTTATGGCAGAAGAAATCTTGAGCCAAGAGTCAGGACTCTGCTGTCCGGTCTCTACTCCTCCACAACCTTCTCTGGCATTTTTCCAGTTGGAAATGCCCTTCCATTCATGAACAAGTAGGAGTGTAGCTTCAACCCTCATTCCTTCAGGTTTGTGCTTTGAAGGAAAATAAAACAGGGAAGAGGGATAGGTAATATACTACACAGCCTGCCCAAGGAGGATTTACGGATATTTGAGCAGATGGCTGAGGCAAGTGATGGTTCAAGTCATGTGAATATCTGCTAAAGAATGAAGGAGCATTTCAGGCTGGAAAAGTAGGGAAGGAAGAAAAATAACATAAAAGCTATTAGAGAGGGTTAAGTAAATTATAATCGATTCATTTACTCAAATACTATGCAGACATTTGAAAAGGTGATATCTATTAGTACTTGGTAGCATGGAAAGATTTGCTTAATAATTTATTGAATTATTTTAAGTGTAGAGTTTATCTTATTGATATAAATGTGTGTGGACACTATTAGGGAAGATAATGGTGTAGGAGGATCCTAAGTCAACCTTGTCTCACAGATATATCTAGATAACACCCACATCAGGGTAAATAACCCCCAAAAAACTGGAAGACTGGCAGAACAGACTCTCCACAGCTAAATGTAGAGAGGCCACAGTGAAAAAGGCAGGACGGGTAAAGCCATGGTCAAGAACCAAACGGGACTGAGAGACTGTCCTTGAGAGGGAGGAACACTGCAGGCAGGGAGAAGCATCCCTACACCAGACACCAGGCATCCCAGGCATGTGGGAATAGCACTGGGAGGATGAATCCCCAGAACATTTGGCTTTGAAAAGCAGAGGGGCTTAACTATACAAATTCTTACAATCAGTGGGGGCTTAACACCTAGAACTTTAAAAATCAGCAGTCTTCGCTCTGGAAGACTTGATTCCCCATCCTTAAAGAGACAACACAACCAAAAGCCTATGGAGATACAGCAGCATAGAAACAGTTTGGAAAATGTCTGGAGTATACAGGAAAAAGATATATTTACTAATCTCTGAGCATGAGATAGAAGAGAATGTATCCTTGGGAGACTTCTCTAAGAACAAAGGAGCTGATGGGTGCCCCTTCCTTCTGCCCTCCAGCCTAGATACACTGACATCTGTGGAAAACAGTGCAGTGTGAACAATCTCCACCTAACTTGCTAATAGCATGCCCCACCACCATGCTCTTCTGTGAACCCACCCTCTCCAACCCAACCTCAGCACTTTTCCAAAGCAGCTATAGGTTCATTCCCACAGCAGACTGTTGTGGATGTTGCGGGCACCATACCCCTACATCTGTGTTCTTCTGCAGACCTGCCACCTCCAATCCAGGCTTGGCTGGAGTCCATACAAA
Organism: Callorhinus ursinus; assembly: GCF_003265705.2. Taxonomy (NCBI): domain Eukaryota; kingdom Metazoa; phylum Chordata; class Mammalia; order Carnivora; family Otariidae; genus Callorhinus; species Callorhinus ursinus. Next base: position 83,537,309 of record NW_027397063.1, on the reverse strand, counting down.
TGAGCAATACAAGCCGGGCAGTGTGTAAGCAACACCAACAGGGACCAACACCATCCAAAGTGACTCCAGCCCAAGGGAAAGAGGACACACACCGAACCAACTTTGGTCCCAGTAGTGGGCCGGGGGCAGACATCTGATCTGACTGCAAGTCCTGCCTTCCAACAAAAGCTTCTCAGGGGACAACACGGGAAAAGTGCCCTGTAGTTTGGTGCTACTGCAGCTCTAACAAACACCTGGTCTGACCCAAATCAAGCCCAAGGTGGGTGCATGCAACACACATAGGAGACAACCCTGAAGTTCCAGGTTCTGGTTGACAGGGGACACTGCACTGCAGGGTACTACAGGACCTTTTCTTCATAAGGCCACTACTTTCAAGAGCAGGAAACATAGCTTATTTTCCTAACACATAGAAACAGACAGAGAGTTACACAAAATGAAGAGACAGAAAGATATGTACCAAGTGAAAGAACAGGACAAAAATCACAGGTAGAGAGCTAAACAAAACAGAGATAACTAATATGCCTGGTACCAAATTTAAAGTAATTGTCATAAAGATAGTCACTGGACTTAAGAGTGGAGGACATCAGTGAGACCCTCAACAGAGAGATAAAAAATTAAAAAAGTACCAATCAGAGATGAAGAACTCAATAATGGAAATTAAAAATACACTAAATGGAATCAATAGTAGACTTGAGGAAGCAAAAAACAAAACAAAAAACAGATCAGTGTCCTGGAGGACAGAGAAATGGAGAGCATTCAAGCTTAACAGGAGACAGAAAAATACTACTACTACTATTATTAATAATAATAATAATACAGGAAAATAGACTAAGAAAACTCAGCACCCACCATCATGCCTAATAACCTGTGCATTGTAAGGATCCTCAAAGAGAGAAAAGTAGGCAGAAGATTTGAGGAAATAATAGCTGAAAACTTCCTGACTCTGAAGAAGGAAACGGAAATCCAGATCCAAGAGGCAGAGAGACCTCCCACAAAAGTAACCCAAGGAGATCCACACCAGACACATAGTAATTAAAATGACAAAAATAGTAATAAAGAATTGTAAGAGCAGCAAGAGAAAAGAAAACGGTTACATAGAAGGTAAACCCCATAAGGCTATCAGCTGATTTTTCAGCAGAAACTTTGCAGGTCAGAAAAAAGTGGAATGATATATTCAACGTGCTGAAAGGAAAAACAAACAAACAAACAAACGTGGAGTCAAGAATACACTATCCAGCAAAGTTATCATTCACAGTAGAAGGAGAGATAGTTTCCCAGACAAACAAAAGCTAAAGGAATTCATGACCACTAAACCAGCCCTACAAGAAATGTTCAAGGGGACTCTGAGTGGAAAGGAAAGATCATAGGAATAAGAAAAGTAGGAAGCACAAAAGCAGTAAAATTAGGTATATCTATAAAAATCAGTCAAGGGAGTCACAAAATAAAAAGATGTAAAGTAACACACCATATACTAAAATGAGAGGGGTTGGGGGAGAGAAGTAAAGATTGGGTTTAAACTTAAGCAACCATCAACTTAATATATACCACTAAATGCATAAGATGTTATATATAAACCTAATGGTAACCACAAATCAAAAACCAGTAAAAGATACGCAAAAAACAAAGAGAAAGGAATCTAAGTATATCACTAAAGAAAGCCAGCAAACAGCGAGAGAAGAGAGCAATAAAAGGAACAGAGAAGAACTACAAAAACAACCATAAAACAAGTAACAAAATGGCAATAAGTACAAACCTATCAATAATTACTTTGAATGTAAATAGACTATATGCTATAATCAAAAGATATAGAGTGAGTGGGTAAAAAAGCAAGACTCATCTATGAGCTGCTTCTAAGAAACTCATTTCAGACTTAAAGACACATGCAGATCAAAAGTGCAGGGATGGAAAAGCATTTGTCATGCAACTGGGAGTGAAAAGAAAGCCAGGGTAGCAATACCTACATTGGACAAAATAGACTTTAAAACAAAGACTGTGACAAGAGACAAAGAAGGACCCTACATAATCATTAAGGGGACAATCCAACAAAAAAGATATAACAATTGTAAATATGTATGCATCCAACATGGCAACAACCAAATACATAAAGAAACTAATAACAAACATAAAGGAAGTCATCAGCAGTAATACAGTAATAGTAAGGGACTTCAACACCTCCCTTACATCAATGGATAGATCATTCATACAGAAAATCAACAGGGAAACAGTGGATTTCAATGACACATTGGACCAGATGAGTCTAACAGACACATTCAGAACATTTTATCCTAAAACAGCAGAAAACATATTCTTTTCAAGCGCACATGGAACATTCTCCAGAATAGATCACATGTTAGTCACAAAACAAGTCTCAACAGATTCAAAAAGACTGAAGTCATACCATGCATATTTTCTGACCACCATGCTATCAAAGTAGAAATCAACCACAAGAAAACATCTGGAAAGAACCCAAATGCATGTAGGTTAAGTAACATGCTACTAAGCAATTAATGGGTCAACAAAGATAGTAAAAAGGAAATAAAAAAAAAAAACCATGGAGACAAATGAACATGAAAATACAGTGGCCTGAAATCTTTGGGATACAGCAAAGCTATTCTAAGAGGGAAGTTTATAGCAATACAGGCCTATCTCAAGAAGCAAGAAAAATCTCAAAAAATGTAACCTTACACCTAAAGGAGCTAGAAAAAGTAGAAATATTAAAAACCCAAAACCTTGGATGCCTGGCTGGCTCAGTCAAAGAGCATGTGACTTTTGATCTTGGGGTCATGAGTTTGAGCCCCCTTGGGTGTAGAGATTACTTAAATGAAAAAACTTTAAAAACAATACCCCCAAAACCAAAAGGAAGGAAATAATAAAGATTAAAGCAGTAACAAAAGAGAAACTAAAAAAACCAACCAACCAACAAACAAAAAAAACACCCAATAGAACAGATCCATAAAACCAAGAGCTGGTTCTTTGAAACAATCAACAAATTTGATAAACCTTTAGCCAGACTAAGCGAGAGAGAGAGAGAGAGAGGATACAAATAAACAAAATCAGAAACAAAAAGAGGAGAAATTACAATGGTATCTCAGAAATAGAATGATTATAAGACAGTATGAAAAATTATAGGCCAACATATTGGCCAACAAGGGAAAATGTGGATAAATTCCAGGAAACATATAACCTCCCAAAACTGAACCGGAAAGAAATAGAAAATTTGAACAGACCAATTACCAGCAATGAAATTGAATCAATAAAAAAAAAAAAACTCCCAACAAACAGAAGTCCAGGACCAGATGGCTTCACAGGTGAATTCTACCATTTAATAAAGAGTTAGTACCCATTCTTCTGAAACTATTCCCCAAAAAAATAAAAGAGGAAGAAAAGTTTCCAAATTCATTCTATGAGGCATTACCAGATACCAAAACCAGATAAAGACACTACCAAAAGAAAAAAAAAAGGAAGTAAGGCCAATATCTCTGATGAACACAGATGCAAAATTCCTCAAGTAAATATTAGCAAACTGGATCCAACAATACATTAAAAAAATCATTCACCACAATCAAGTGGGATTTATTTCTGGGATGCAAGCATGACTCTATATTTGAAAATAAATTAATGCAATACATCATATCAATCAGAGAAAGAATAAAAACCATATTATCATTCCTATAAATGCAGAAAAAGCATCTGACAAAGTACAATATCCATTTATGATAAACCCTCAACAAAGTAGGTTGAGAGAGAACATACCTCAACATAATAAAAGCCATCTATGAAAAACCTGCAGCTAACATGACATGCAATGGTGGAAAAACTAAAAGCTTTTCCTCTAAGATCAGGAACCAAAAGATGTCCACTCTTACCACTTTTATTCAACATAGACTAGAAGTCCTAGCCACAGCAATCAGACAAGAAAATGAAATAAAAGTCATCCAAATTGGTAAGAAGAAAAACTGTCACTATTTGCAAATGGCATGATACTCTACAGAGAAAATCCCAAAGACTCCACCCAAAAACTACTAGAACTGATAAATGAATTCAGTAAGGTTGCAGGATACAAAAATCAATATACAGAAGTCTATTGCATTTCTATATGCTAATAATGAAGTAGCAGAAATTAAGAAAACAGCCGAGATGCCCTTCAACAGATGAATGGATAAAGAAGATGTGGTCCATATATACAATGAAATATTACTCAGCCATCAGAAAGGATGAATACCCAGATTTTACATCAACATGGATGGGACTGGAGGAGATTATGCTAAGTGAAATAAGTCAAGCAGAGAAAGTCAATTATCATATGGTTTCACTTATTTGTGGAACATAAGGAACAGCATGGAGGACATTAGGAGAAGGAAGGGAAAAATGAAGAGGGGGAATCGGAGGGAGAGACAAAACATGAGAAGATATGGACTCTGAGAAACAAACTGAGGGTTTTATAGGGGAGGGGAGTGGGGGATGGGTTAGCCTGGTGATGGGTTTTAAGGAGGGCACGTAGTGCATGGAGCACTGGGTATTATACAAAAACAATGAATTGTGGATCACCACAACAAAAACTAATGATGTATTGTATGGTGACTAACATAACATAATAAAATAAAATTAAAAAAAAGAAAAAAGAAAATAATCCCATTTATAATTGCACCAAAAAGAATAAAATAGCTAGGAATAAAGTTAACTAAGAAGGTGAAAGACCTGTACTTTGAAAACTATAAAAACACTGATGAAAGAAATTGAAGACAACACGAACAAATGGAAAGATATTCCATGCTCATGGATTAGGAGAACAAATATTGTTAAAATGGCCATACTACCCAAAGCAATCTACAGATGTAATGCAATCCCCATCAAAATACCAAGAGCATTTTTCACAGAACTAGAACAAATAATCCTAAAATTTTTATAGAACCACAAAAGACCTCAAATAGCCAAAGCAATCTTGAAAGGTAAAGCGAAGCTAGAGGCATCACAATCCCAGATTTTGAGACATACTACAAATATGCAATCATCAAGACAGTATGGCACCAGCACAAAAATAGACACATAGATTAATGGAACAGAAAACAAAGCCCAGAAATAAACCCACAAACATATGGTCAATTAATCTTCAACAAAGGAGGCAAAAATATGCAATGGGAAAATGACAGTCTCTTCAACAAATGGTGCTGGGAAAATTGGACAACTACACACACAAGAAAGAAACTGAATCATTTTCTTACACCATACACAAAAACAAACTCAGAATGGAATAAGGACCTAAATGTGAGACCTAAAACCATAAAAATCCTAGAAGAGAGCAGAGGTAGTAATTTCTCTGACATCAGCCATAACAACATTTTTCTAGATATGTCTCTTGAAGCAAGGGAAATAAAAGTATAAACAAACTATTGGGCCTACATCAAAATAAAATGCTTTTGCACAGCAAAGGAAACAGTCAACAAAAAGGAAAAGACAACCTACTAAATAGGAGAAGATATTGCAGATGATATATCTGATAAAGGGTTAGTATCTAAAATATATAAAGAACTTATACAACTCAACACAAAAATACAAATAATCCAATTTTAAAAATGGGCAGAAGGGCACCTGGGTAGCTCAGTCAGTTAAGTGTCTGCCTTTGGCTCAGGTCATGATCCCAGAGTCCCGGGATCAAGTCCCCCATCCTGCTCCCTGACTAGAGGGGTGTCTGCTTCTCCCTCAGACCCTCCCCACTCTCATACTTGTGCTCTCTTGCTCTCGCACACGCACTCTCTCTCTTAAATAAAATCTTTTTAAAAAAATGGGCAGAAGACATGAGCAGACATTTCTCCAAGGAAGACATACAGATGGCCAACAGACACATGAAAAGATGCTCAACATCACGCATCATAAGGGAAATGCAAATCAAAACTACACTAAGATATCACCTCATACCTGTCAGAATGGCTAAAATACAAAACACAAGAAACAACAAATGTTGGCAAGGATGTGGACAAAAAGGAACTCTTGTGCACTCTTGATAGGAATGCAAACTAGTTCAGCCACTGTGGAAAACAGTATGGCAGTTCCTCAGAAAATTAAAAATAGTGGAGCACCTCGGTGGCTCAGTCAGTTAAGTGTCTGACTCTTGATTTCGGCTCAGGTCATGATCCCAGGGTCATGAGATTGGGCCCCTCATTGGGCTCCATGCTGGGCATGGAGCCTGCTTAAGGTTCTCTCTCCCTCTCTCTCTGCCTCTCCCCACCAGCTCACACACATGCTCACTTGCACTCTCTCTCTTAAAAAAAAAAAAAAGGTAAAAAGAGAACTACCATATGATCCAGTAATTCCACTACTGGCTATTTTCACAAGAATATGAAAACACTTAGTTCAAAAAGATATATGCACCCCTATGTTTAATGCAGCATTATTTATAAAAGCCAAATTATGGGAGCAGCCCAAGAGTCCACTGATCGATGAATGGATAAAAAAGATGAAGATGCTGGGGGTGTGTGTGTGTGTGTGTGTATGTGTATATATATGTATACACTCAGCCATTAAATGCATCAAATCTTGCCATTTGCAACAATGTAGATGGATCTAGAGGGTATAATGCTAAATGAAATACCATGTGATTTCATTCATATGTGAAATTTAAGAAAACAAATGAACAAAGGAAAAAAGAGACAAACCAAAAAACAGACTCTTAAATCTAGAGAACTAACTGATGTGTACCAGAAAGGACATGGGTGAGGGGAGGGATGAAATAGGTGAAGGACATTAGAAGTACACTTATGATGATGAACACAGAGTAATGTATAGAAAACTCTTGAATCACTATCCTGTACACCTGAAACTAATATAACACTGTACATTAATTATACTAGAATTTTAAAAGAAGTGTTTGTGTGTGTGTGTTTGTTTGAACCTGTGTGTATTAGGGTGTAACTTATGTATGGAGAATTATCTAGAAAAATGATCATGAAATGTTCACATTGGTGGTTTCTCAAATGTTACAATTTACATTGAATTAAAAATTTTTAGACATAAAAATGCAGATGATCAAATGTTATTTATTACCCATCTCTCTCACTGGAATGTCAACTCTATAAAGACAGGAACTTTGCTTTATTACTTCATTCCTATTATTTAGGTACATAGTGAGGGCTCAATAAATATTTGTTAAATGAAAAATAAAAAGAAGAAAATGCAGAGCCTATACAGAGACAAATACTAGTTGAGATTCCTGGAGTTCGGGGGCAGGCATGGGAGCAATGAAGATACAGTAGACAGTAGACAACTGAGCAGATCTCACTGGTCAGGGCCTTTAATCCCCAACATAAAACTTTGCGTATCAATCTTCAAGAAATGGGTAGCCCTTGCTCTGAGATGAAGGGGTAAAGGATAGATATTGTATGATTTGGCATCAGTCCATAGCCTGAAGAATGCCCTTCTCTAGCTCTTGCTGAGAGAGAGAGAGAGAGAGAGAGAGAGAGAGAGAGAGAGAGAGGGAAGGAAGGGAAGGAAAGAAGGGAAAGAAGGAAAAGAAAGAAAAGAGAAGAAAAAATATTCTCCACAGATAAGACATTTGGACATCTCCTTTTGGGCTCCTAATTTCACGCCAGCTAAGGCTCTAGGGCTTGACATTCACTTCACTTGCTGGTTGATGGAGGCCCTGACAACAAAATGAAAATGCTGCCATTTCTCTGCTCCAATCTGTGCACCACCATCTGCTGTGCGGATTCCCATGGTGGCTGCCACCATGGGGACAGAATATAGACGGCCCTCAAAGCCAGAGATTCATCAACGCCAACACAAGATAGACTCACAGTCCTGAGGCCAAGTGGAATCTTTTGGACAGTTTGCCTTCAACAGTGCTAGGGCTTTGCCCTGTATATACTGAGGACCTGTGTGGGCAAGTGTAGCCCCTGAACTGGTTCCACTACCAACACTTTGATTTCAACGTGTGTGGAAAAAATACTGCCTATTGTCTCAAAGACTTTTCTCCCTTTGAAAAATGTTTAATTATTGAAGAGAAGTTTCCTGATATTTACTACATCCCCTTCGACCCCACTCCACCAGCAGAGTGGTTTTTCTCCAAGTGCAAATGCTACCCCATCACTCACCCACTCCAAACCCATCACTGGCTCCACAAACAAATAAATAAATAAATGTGGACATGTAATAATTCTGCTGAATCATTTAAAGTGCACAAATAACTAAGCTTTGGTGAATTTCCACTTTGAGTTCTATAGAGAAACAATCAGAGTAATCCTGATTCTAAAGGAGTAGCAGTGAGAACAATGGTCCATAGATGCTATAAACTGGTATCCAACAGTCATCCCCCCACCCCCGCACCCCTAAAAGAAATATGAACTGGCACAGTGGTCATGAGAATCAGTATATAAACATAAAAATCACTAATTCACTAAATCATAATCAACAACAACAACAACAAAAAAACACTTATGGATCACATTCTGCAGGACTTTGGGAGCAGCCTTTAAATATACAAATTCAACAAACTACCCTTTAAAAAAAAAGTCAGCTCAAACTTCCCAAGTGTGCTTACACTAGTTAAGATAAATGATATTCTTTCATCAAGCAAATATTGCTAGGAACAAGGCACTATGCCTGACAGGGGTTCCAAAGATTAATCACTGATTACACTCAGAAAATTGATCAAAATCCCTGGTGTGGCCTGTGAGAGCCTACCTATCTCAGGCCTTTTCCACATTCTTATTTATGTTTGGAATTGTTCGTCTCTTGCCAGCAACCTGATGAGCTCCCACCCATCCTCATATTATGGCATAAAGTCATTACCCCAGGGATGCCCTCAGCAGTCTTGGGCCCGACTGGGCTCGGCAAATGAAAGGGCTCTCATAGCATCTACCCGACACATCACCACCATAGCACACAACTCAATTAGAGTTAAATAATTATCAGGCAGTTATTTGTTTGACATCTCTTTCCCCCATTGGGCAGACCAAATGAGTCCTAGCAGTGTGCTGGCCTGTGTGGTCTTACTTAAACTTTCTTTTTCAGTACTATTATCATTCTGTGATGTCAGTGGGTTAATAAATGAGTGGAGTAGGGAAAGTAGAGACTGCATATTTCAACAGGCTTGACTGTAAAGGGGAGGAGAGAGCTAGGGTGGCAACTGGAAGTCACTGTGGTGTTGACTTACTTTGCTCGGGCTGCCCTAACAAAATAGCATAGACTGGGCAGCTTAAACCACAGAAATTTATATCTCACAGTTCTGGAGGCTGGAAGTCCAAGATTAAGGGGCCAGCATAGTTAGCTTCTGGTGAGAACTCTCTTCCTGGCTTGTAGATGGCCACCTCCTTCCTGTGTCCTCACATGGTTGGGGGTGAGGGCTGCAGTGGGGACAAGCTCTCTGGCATCTCTTCTTATAAGAGGACTAATGTCATCATAAGGGCATCGTCTCTGGACACCATCACACTGGGGATTAGAAATTCAACATACAAATTGGGGTTACAGTGGTGCACAATTCAGTCCAGAGCAGGAGTTAAGTGAAGCCTTTTTATGGTTAAAAAGTCTTGAGCAGGCTTAAATGCTGATGACAGGGGCCAATAGAGGTGGAAGAAAGAAACTTCAGGAGAGAGGGTTAGCCATAGGAGGTGGGAGAAGAAAGGAAGTAGAGCACTGCCAGAGACAAGAGCAGACATGGCTCCCACAGTGACATGATAGGAGGGGCAAAGGGCATGTGCAGCTCCATGTGACCTTCTCCATATAGGGTCAATGGGCTAAGAGACCTCTCAACTAAGGGCTTCTTGTTTCCTTTTGAAGTTACATGCGAAGGTATCTGCTGAGGGGCTGGCATGGTTTAAGGACAATGGAGAAGATTCTAAATAGAGTATGTAAAGAAGAAAGAGAGCTGAGTCAGGACATAGTGGCAGAGTGCAGATGATCAGGAGAGCATTCCACCAAGTACTTGGTGCTGGGAGAGGTTTCTCCAGCATCCTTCAGTATGTGGAGTGTGGAACAAGGAAGGAAGACGGCTGCCTTGGTCCAGAGACAGTGACATGGTGGAAAGGAGGCAAGTGAACCGAGAACATTCACTGCAAAGTGGCTGATGCGAGGGGCATGGATTGAATTAGGATCATGGAGATGGGAGCGGACTGACAGGGAGAAAGTAAGGAGGCTAAAGACCTTCTACGTGAAGGGAGTAATAATGGCTGAGAGACCTGGAATGGGAGAAGTCTGTGGTCACCAATGGGATGTTTCAATGCAAGATTTTGACAACATCCAACACGTCAGCTTAGGAGTGAGTGGCTGAAGTGGAGTCATGGTAAAGGTCCCAGAAATGGAGAAGACCAACACTGGAGATCAGTCCACCAGAGTCAAGAGTCCAGAACTTCATGCAACCACATCCAGCAAACAGCCTCCTTACAAAATTCCGTTTTCACAAGGCTAACTTCCCTCTGGGAGGGCTGCTCAGGCCACAGCACCGACTCCCCAGATGGTGATCAGAGCTGCCAGTCTCTCCCTCTCTTTTAACTTATCGGTGCTTCACATCTTGAAGTTCTTGGGACAGATAGAGAGATAGAAAAAGGCAGAAGAAGCAAGAAACTGATACAGAGGGGTCACACAAGCCACTGAAGTCACAGAATGCAGGTGACATTGACATTTACCTGATATGTAACTCTTGTTCCTGGCTCCCAAGACTAAATGGGAATGTCTGCCCTGTAACAACTGTGTTACAGGAGACCTTTGGGAAAATCCTCCTTTGGGGCTTCCTTTAGGGCCAGCACTGCCATCTAAGCATTTTCCCTTCACACAGGACAAATAGGGATTAATAGTTCCTACAACTATTGGTTTCCAGCAAGAATTGCCAAAATTAGAAAATTGCCCAAGACCATCTCACTCACAGCAGACACCACTAATAGATCACAACACTTTTTACTGCAGATGTAAGATGGAGCTGTACAATTAAGGTGACAATAAAATTTATGGCCCATACTAGGACACTTTGGAGAGTGAAAATCAGTGTAACTGTGTTCCAAGCAGCCAAAAGCCTACATATCTCCAACTCTTTGCCCATGCCTCGCTTGACTTACAGCTTAGAACTTGAGTAATTACAGCTTCTTTGAGATTTCAACAGAACACTGACCCTGGGGAAGCAAGGAGCCAGGTGTTTCCAGAAGATCAAGCTTGGCCACACTAGAAAATAGCCTTCCTGGATGCCAGCAAGTAGGCTTGAGACCGAGAATGCTTTCCCTGCATGGTGACCCTCCTCGCTTCCCTATGCTCCCTTTTTAAAAATCCCCTGCTGGGTCCAGGACTTTGGAGATGGTCTTTGGACAGTAGTCCACCATCTTCTCAGGTTGCCAGCCTCCTGAGTAGAGCGACTTTTTCTTTCCAACCAACACTTGTCTCTCCACTATTGGTTTTTGAGTGGCGAGCAGCTAAACTCGGGTTTTGGTAACGGATTTTGGTGAGCCAGCCAGGAGGCTGTGCCCCTGGAACGTCGACCTCCCCACCCAGGTGTCCCCAGGAAGGAGCAATTGGCTGTGACAGCAACGCTAAGACTTACCTGGTCTGGAGCTGGAGGGACAGTTGTCTGCTGCAGCATACCAGGACCCGCCGCTGGTTTCCTGAGCCTGGGGTGTTGCTTTCTGGGAGTCGGCTGCTCTCGGTTATCCCCGGAGGCAGTGATTTTAAGGATGGTCCCAAACAGCTGCAGACCCTTCGTTTTGTTTGGGCGAATCTCCTTTCTCCCCTCTGCTCCAGCCTCAGCTGCCTACCTTCCCTTTTTGTTGGCAGAAAGGAACCTGCCCTGGGATGAGCTGCCGGGCTCTACAGCTGGGTATGTCCACTGGCATGCATGCTGGGAGTCCAATTTTTCTGCCATTTGGCTAATTAAGCTGTTTGGACCCTTCTGAGTCGATGTGTGGTATCACTCACTGGTCAGGGAAATGACTCTGAAGTGACTTTGTACCAGTGTCTCTTCTTAGGAGGGGAGTCAGTCTATTTGAGAGATACCTGGTTGATTTTAGTGTTTGTGTAAAAATGGGGGGGAATCTAGTTCAATCCCCTCTCAGAGTCTATTGGGATGGGTATTTTCTCTTTGGTACACCAGCAGCTATAATCCCAGAACTAAAAAGAAGATAGTATTTTATTGTAACACCACCTGGCCTGTGTATATGTGGAGCTCAGAGAAAAGATGGCCACTGAATGGCTCTCCTGGATTTCTTCCCCACATTTGGTTGTCTCCAAATAGGGGATTTTGATTTGGCTCTCTTCCCTTGTCTAGGAAGCGGTTTGGTTCAGTCAGTGAAGGCCCCAACATTTAAGGAAGAACGAATGCTAACAGAGGAACTCTGAGCTTCATTTAGTCATAGTTTTGTTTCTTCTGCGTGCTTTCTGAGCTTTTGTCCAGGAAGATGGGGGATACTCCTTCTGTTCCCAAAGAAAGTCTAGTAGGACATATTCTGAGTAAATGGTACAGAGGGCTGAAAAGCAACCAGAAAAAAAGCCTGTTTTGCAGGAGGGAGAGACAGAGGACAGAGATAAAGGAAGTTAGTCCAAACTGAATCCACTGCAGTCTTGCTGGCGGCACCCCTGCTACCTCTGCCTCCTCCCTCTCCCCTCTTCCCCCTCCCGCCTTCCCCCCTTCCCCCTCCCGCCTTCCCCCCTTCTCCCTTCCCCTGCACTCCCACCTGGGCTGCTCACACAGCCGGCTCCTTTTCTTTCTTTCTTTTTTTTTAAAAGATTTTATTTATTTATTTATTTGAGAGAGAGAGAGAGAGAGAGAGAGAGAGAATGAGTGGACCGGAGGGGCCGAGGGAGAGAGAGAAGCTGACTCAGGGAGCCGTACGTGGGGCTCAATTCCAGGACGCTGGGGTCATGACTTGAGCTGAAGGCAGGTGCTTAACTGACTGAGTCACGCAGGCGCCCCGCACAGCTGGTCCCTATACCGTCATATGTGCCTGGGGTGCCATGGGTTCCTGCTCCTCCTACCTTCACTACCAAGGAGCAAAATGCACCCCAAGCTGTCAGGCTAGCTCCTCATGAGGTTCAAACTGAAGAACCTCCCAAATCAGTGTTCAGGGGCCCAGGAGCTCCCCTGGACTTAAACTGCCCACTTCAGATTTCCCCCCAGGAGCCCCCGGTAAAATTGACAGTGGGGAACAAACTGATTGCCTTCTTAGTGGACATAGGTGCACATATTTGATAGTAAAACGAATCCAAGGGGGCTGGTTTCATTTAAATAGACATGTCTTTAGAGTTATCAGTATTAAATATAAAACTTATTCTACCAAGGTTTACTAAAGGTCAAATAAGCTCATGTTATATCTGTTGCAATTTATCAGCAAAAATGACTTAAATGATGGTTAATTTTGTCACATGAAGTTTTCATGCATAATTGTTAAGAGCAAATATGCTAAATAAAAAGGTTTATAGGTAAACTTTTAAATAGCTTTCAAAATCTTTAGTAACCTGAAATTTGAAGTTTTGCTATTCAATAATAAATTGGGTTGCATTCATTGGATTTCTAAGCCTTTTCCAAAGAAGATAATACTGAAATATTAGTTACTAGCCATAGGTTTATCTGCTTTTGGCTTCTGATTACAGAGAAATTAAAGATACTTGGGTCTGCTAGTAAACATGTTTTATGCTTTATTGAAAGTTGTACTATGAAAAAACATGTCTAAAAATTATGACATATTTATAATTTGCCAATCTAAAGAATTATGGCTTAACAGTTCACAATTAGTTACTACTTAGTTTTCACTAGAAACTAAGGTTTCTAAGAACTAAAATTCTACCAGATGGAATTAAGGCTGCTAGAAATGGTAAGGAAAGCAACTCTATATGTAGGGACAGTAAGATGTGTTTTTGATAAGTGATAAGGATTGAGGAATGGGAATACATTTTTGTTGAGGGAAAATAATTTTGTCCTAAGATGAGACTGGTTAGAGAAGGCTTAGGAAAAAAATCTCAATGTTTAAAAAAAATTGTAGAAAGTTTGTGAAGAGGAATCTTTGGAAAAGAATTTTATGTGTGGTCAAGACTAAGATTGGAATGAATGAGTTTTAAAAGTACACTTGTATAAGATTGAAACTTGGCTTTTCTCTGTTAAAAAGACAAAGTTTTCTTGGATTATTGGTCTGCTCTTTTGGTTAGAGAGAGAGCGCACACGCAACCAGAGGTGGGAGGGGGGAATCCTAAGCAGGCTCCATGCTTAGCAAGAGCCTGATATGGGGCGTCCTTGATCCCACGACTCCAAGGATCATGACCTGACCCGAAATCAAGAGTCGTATGCTCAACCGACTGAGCTATCCAGGTGCCCTTGTCTGCTCTTGATAAGAAATATAAACAATTTTTTAAAATCTGCTCAGAAAACCAAAGTTTCTGTGTTTTGTCTTTATCTGGTTTTTGATTACTTAAGAAAGTTAAAACTTCTCAATATTAAAGGAGCTAAGTTTTGTTAACAATTATATAACCTTCCGTAGAAGCTCTTACTGCCACCTTGGTTAAACAGATAATTATTAAATTTTATAATGATCTGTAATCCTATTTAGGCAAGAACTTTAAAAACTTCTAAGGTTTTTAACAAAAGTTCCCCCAAATTCAAATTCTAAATGAAGTCTTTTTTGACTAATTAGGCTTATTTGGTATGTTAAATCACATGGGAGGCATTGCCAAACAAATGACGGTAAATCTTAGATTATATTGTATGGGTTTGTGCTATAACTGTTCTAGAAATTATATGAAATTCCTAAAGTTATATGGGGCACCTCAGGGAGTGATCCCTGCGTCCAGGGATTGAGCCCCATGTCAGGCTCCCTGCTCAGTGGGGAGCCTGCTTATCTTTCTCCCTCTCCTTTTGCCCCCCCCTTCGTGCTCTCTGTGTGTCTCTCTCAAATAAGTAAATAAAATCTTAAAAAAAAAAAAGAAATTCCTGAAGTTATAATATGTCCTGGTATAAAGTCATCATTTGACATTCTAATTATTGAAATGTGTGTCACAAAAATAACTGGATTTTCATGTCATCTGCATTATAATAAACTCTCTTCAGATCTTTGACTATGTCCATTTTTGAGTCTTTTGTCATTTACAGTGATTCTGATGCTCTTACAAAATGTGTTTCATCTTCAAGGAGATTCATAAAAAGGACTTTTGACAAATACAGGTTTCTGATATCTTGAAGATCATTAAACTGGGTAAGAATTTTTGTAACTAGTGCAAAAGCTGCATTCAAACAGAACAAGAATGGTACTATGGGACTGAATGAATTGAGGAAGATGATTACAGTTTTTATGACTTGTTTGAAACATTGCTGGTTCTCTAATGTTTGTGCTTCCAGATTTAAGGAAAATTTTTCTCTTAAGATACCTATGACTTATAGAAATATGATAAAATATTCCTTTGTGAACAAACTGAAACATTATCTTTTCTCCCTACCTGAACCCTCCAGAACTCATAAACTCTCCATGAGTATTCTTTCTTTCATGGCAATTACAGTTATTTGTATAAGTTCAATAAGAATCTGTTCTCTTTGTAACAGGACACCACTGAAAACATTGATTAGATTACCAAGGCTTTGACTGGAATGTCATATTTGAGAGAAACGTGCAGAGACTCAGATATGACCTGACAGCTTTAAGGAACTAAGGTTGACTTTACAGAGCCAATAGAGCCCCTTGGAAATGTTGGCCTGGTACCTTGCTTACACAGTTCCCAGCAGCCTTACCCGGTGAGTAAAGAATGTCACTTCCTGGCAGGTGCAGGAATGTCAGGATATTTAGGGGAACTAGAGAAGAGGAATTCACCCAAATATATAGGTATTACAGGCAAATCTGATGGTAAGTATTTGACTTGGTTTCTGGTCTCGAGAGACTATTAGAAGTTCTATCTGAATCTTTATAAAAAGTTCCAACAAAGCAGATTTAAAAGAATTTATATGGGCAATCACTATTCTTGCTGTGCTTATATAAATAATTAAGCCACGTTTGTTAAAACTGGACTTGTTTTACAAACAAATTAGTCTTAATTCGGCTATCTTTGATGGGAATGAGGGTGATTTTAGAGAGAAAAATTATATTTCAGTAACACACCTTTGTGGATGTTAGATTCTAGTTCTGATTATCTTTAAATGTTTGTTGTTTGCCTAAGCTAGACAACTTGAGGTAAACTTCAGAGAAATTGCCAATAGCTCATGTACAGACAAATTTTATGCCTGTTACTCTGTGTGGATAATCAAAAGATCCTGTGGGCATCTGATTGTTTGAACAGTTGGACAATGGGAGGCACTTGCTTCTTAGAAGTTCTTACTACCCCCTTCTCAGTCCACAATAAGTCTAAAGTGGTACACTGGACTAGCTCTCTCAAATTATTCACCTGTGTCAGGCAGGACCTCCCTGAGGAAATACCAGATGGAGATGAATATTTCTTGGGTATTCTTTGCTCCCCAGCGGGAAGGTGCAGCTCATCAACATGTGGCATGAAATTTGTCTAAAACCTTAATTCTCATGGTTAATGAAACTTCTAACTCCCTCACCAACCTGCAAAAAATTTTGGACTCCTTGGCTAAAGTGGTAAGTAGACAACGGAGTAGCCTTAGACTATGTTTTAGCTGAAGAAGGAGGTATACGTGTAAAAAAATTTTTTTAAGTGGCCAACTCCTCTTGCTCTACTTATGTTAATACTACCATGCAGATTGTAACTAGTGTAGACAAAATTCAACAGCAGGCCTCTTGGTTGCAGCAAACCCTAGAACAGCACATCCTTCTATATCAAGGGGGTTGGAATAGGTTTACTGGCCTATTTTCTTGGATACCCTCTAGCAATAGATCTATTCCAAGGGGGGATAACAAAAATGGGCCTTACAGTATTACTGATACTGGAATATATTTAGGGGCAAAACTAATAATGTTAGTTTATTGATGCAAGAAGGTGTCCAAAGTTTTAAATACAGAACTACCTCTGATACTACCCCCCCATGCCCATTTAGAAAAAGGGACCAACAGTTACATCGTGCACCATGTCAGGGTCTTCCATTCCAGAGCCCCTCCTGTGCCCTGATTCAGCTTGAAGCAGCTACAGAAGATGGACTTTTGCCCATATTCCAGAGATGGAATGAAGGAATGACCGTGGAGATATGTAACTCTGTTCCAAGCAGCCTAAAGGCTACATATCTCTAACTCTTGACCTGTGTCTAGCTTGACTTATAGCTTATAGTTTGATTAATTACAGCTTCTTTGAGATTTCAACAGAACACTGACCCTGGGGAAACAAGGAGTTAGGTGTTCCCAGAAGATGAATCTTGGCCATACGAGAAAATAGTCATTCCTGACACCAGGAAGTTTGCTTGAGATTATATTGAGAATGCTTCCCCTGCATGTTGACCCTCATCACTGCCCTATGCTCCCCTTTAAAACCCCCTGCTTGTTCTGAGACTTTGGAGATGCCCTTCAGACATTAGTCCACCATCTTCCCAGGTTGCCAGACATCTGAATAAAACAACTTTTCTTTTCCAACCAATACCTCTCTCTCGAGTATTGGCTTTAGAGTGGCGAGCAGCCAAACTTGGCTTTTGGTAACAAGAATACTAAAAATAATTCAATGTAAAATTATTGATTTTTATTTATTGATTGACAAATTGAAAATAGTTTGTGAATAGAAGCTTTTTTGTAGTTCCATCAATAAAATAAAATCAAAAGTTTTTCTAAAAATAAAATCTGTGTACATTAAATCAAAATAAAAAGACTTTTCTTTCCAAGTTTTTATTTAAATTCCAATTAACATACAGTGTAATATTAGTTTCAGGTGTACAATTTAGTGATTCATCACTTACAACACCCAGTTCTCATCACAAGTGACCTCCTTAATACCCATCACCTGTTTAACCCATTCCCCCACCCACCTCCCCTCCAGTAACCATCAGTTTATTCTCTATAGTTGAGTCTGTTTCTTCGTTTTCCTCTCTCTCTTTTTTTAAAGATTTTATTTATTTATTTGACATTGAGAGACACAGAGAGAGAGGGAACACAAGCAGGGGGAGTGGCAGAGGGAGAAGCAGACTCCCCGCTGAGCAGGGAGCCTGATGCGGGGCTTGATCCCAGGAGCCTGGGATCATGACCTGAGCCAAAGGGAGACGCTTAACAACTGAGCCACCCAGGCGCCCCCCCCTCTCTCTTTTTAACAAAAAACCTTTATATTGATTTTCAGAATGCTTAAAAATAACAAATAGGAAAATTATTCTTGGTATATATTTATGTACTTTAATCAGGCTTTTTTGGGCCTTATCTCTCATACTATATCACTAATATTTTGATAAAGAATACATCTTTTTCAATATAATCTATTCATTTTTTTAATAAAATTACCGTTGGTCTCCTTCTCTGTTACATTTGTGGTTAGTAAATTTGAAATTCTTGACATCTTTGATTGCTCTTTCTAGTAATGTCAGAGCAAATTCTGAGAAAAAGGAAGATCTTTTCTGTTACTTTTTTTCTTATTGAAATTTTAATTTCTGCCCAAATTTCTTTACAGATTCCATCACTTTGTCCCTATTGAGAGTGTCTTTCTTTGACAAATATTTTTATAAGACAAAATTTGTCAATAAGTTGACTCTGATTCTTTTGAATGTTTTACCATATTTTGATCTTGGAAAATAGTAGACTTCAATTTCATTCCATCAAAAGATTCAACTCAAACTTTGAGATATTCCAAAGATCAATTATAGAATGTCAAAATTAAATCTATACAATTTTGAGTCCTCATTACATAATTTGTTTAGTTTCTTCCTGTTTTCAGAGGGATATATTGTAATGTTTTTCTGTTGCAAGCTGTGTTTTCAGTAACTTTACACACTTCTCAGAGCTTCAAATGCTGATTTTTGTTTTGTTTTGTTTTTAGGGTTTTTTTTTTTTTTGGTATTCCATTTGTTGACTACTCTGGTTAGACATTTCAACTGATTTCAAACAAAAGACAAATGTAGAAGACTCATTCTATTTGAGAACACTAACGTTGATTTACAAGGTAGTTCATCAAAAGCATAAGCATTCTGAAATTCAGTTGATGATGGGTAGCAAAGAGAGAATGAATACTACTGTTCTGATACATTTTGTGTCTCTGTTACTCTGTGTGTGTGTTTTGTAAATTTTGGCAATACATCTTCTATTTTAATTGGCAGAATATCACAATTTCTTTGAATGAATTGCAAACTGTGTAGGTACCACAGTTCTAAGTTCTGTTGTCTGTTCCATAAGATTCATCATTTAGTAAGAACACTATTTTTATCATGGCACTTTGCCTCACCAAAATTATATTTGTATTATCACCCCCAAATGAATACATTTAGCTTTATGGAGAAATGTTTAACCAACATTACGATTATTCTCAGTAACATCAGATGCTTCACTTTGGCAAAATGACTCCCAAAAGCTTTATTTCATCAATTGGGTGAGAAAACTCAACCCATTAGTGAGACTAAATAATAATCTTTTATTTAACATGTCTGACGGCACTGATATAAAACTGGCCTCATTCAACCTTGTGCCAAGATCATCTTCTGACACTAGAACTGACATAATAATGGCTGTTATGAACTTTTGGTGCATGTGTGAGAAGCTATACAATCAACGATGAGTAAGATTAATTTAGAAGAATAATTATTTAAATGAAATTATTTACATTTCACATACCGAAATGTAAACGTATCTTCTGCAGTGCTATGTGTTAGATTATTGGCTCAGGCACAGTTTTCTTAAAATAATTACTGACTTCAGCAGATTTATAGCAAAACAAAAAGCCTGTTAGCATTGTAACAAGAGTGTTTGGAGAGTGCTCGACAGGAGGACTGCTTGGCCTCTATTTCCCACACTTAATGCACATACTTCTAGAATTTTCCCCATTTCCCATTGACCCTGCTGACTGGCAGCCTGGTCACTATGCAGCTTGAAAATTGTGCTGAGAGCCATGGCACAACTGAAGGAAAAAAAAAAAACCAACAAATAGTGGCCATATATTTCCCCACCACTGCTCCTGAAATGGGAAGAAGTTGACTTTCCTTACAACGTGTATCAGAACCCATTTCGGTTTTTTTCAGCAAGTGTTTTTTGCATGCTCTACTGGGAATAGAGACGGGTTATAGTTGGTCGTCCCTCAGTTCACCATGTGTTAGGGAGAGAACTCTGTTCACGGAACATGCACTGCACATGTTACAAGACAAGACCATGGCAGAAGCTGGAAATATCAACTGGAGGTCTGACAGCTGCACCCCAACTTCCTTTAATGCAATTACTAATGACAAGTCCTTAAAAAAGAAAAATCCAGCATAAAGGCAAAACCAGATGAGATGCCTGGGCAGTAGGAGTAACTGGTACTGTCACAGGCAAAGGGGACACTTGTCCCCCTAATGTCCCTTCTCAGCCCAATGTTTCTGGGAACCACTACTAATGGACGGGGGCTGGCCTATAGCATGGAACATAGAAGGTTCCATGCTAAAGTCCCCTAGGACTCTAAACAATCTCTAACATGTTCTCTACTAGAATTTATTCTGGTTGAATGGAGCCAAAAATTTTCTATATTCGAAGTGCTTTTACATGGGAATTAGAAGCATTCTTAATTGGATTGCTGGGATCCAGTGTTCTCCCCTGTGTCCAAGGTCCTGAATGTGCCACATGCCGGGAGGCCACGCTCTAGCATACCCTTGCACTTCTGTTCCACCAACTGAGTAATTTGTTCTCAAATCTCTCTCTGCCAAAGTGTCCTTGTTATTCTAACTACTTAATTAAAATTACGTTAAGTTGATGAAATGTGATTGCAAAAGGAGAATCACTATTTCTTTGAAAACTACGCTGACTTCTTTGGAAAGTCTCAATAAAGGCAGCTCACTAAAAAGCTCTTCATTAGCTGTGGGTAAAAACTACTTGTCAAAACTGGGGTTGGGGAAACATGAAAACTACAGAAGGATTCTGTATTCAGGTTTCTTCACACATGGCTTGGGTTCTTGCTCTGCTCTAGAAATTCGAATTGGAAATTGTAGATTGTAAACAATCTAATAAATTGCAGTAATAAAAAGTTAACATGTATTGGGCTCCTCTATGTGCCAGATGCTGCCCCTTTATATATGTCACTGGATCTGTCAAGAACCACAACCAGCAGATACTCTTATGATTTCTATTGTACCATTAAATCAACTGGGACCCAGAGAGGCTAATGTTATTGCCCTGTTCACATGGCTGGTTAATTTTCTCCCAGGAGAAAATTCTGTAAATGTTTGGCTCCAAAGCCTATGCATACTCCACTTTTTCATGCTTTATTCCTGGAGGATAAATTCTGAAAGAAGTTTTTTAATAAAGGTTCTGAAGCAATTAACTAGGCCGAGATAGTGAACACGTGGCCATGAAGAGAGGTATGCATTCAGGAAACAGTTTTGCCAAGCTCTTGTCCCCTCTCTTCTACCCCCTGCTGACTGAGCCTCATTCCATAAATAGAGGTGCAAATGTCTCCTGGGAGAGGGTCCAAGTGTTCACTCCAAAATATATCTGCTGCATTTTGAAAACCTGGCAGAGGCTTGTCAACACCCTGGCCAGAGCAATTACCCAGCATTATTAAATTTGCAGCAGTTTTTACCAGCCATTCTAAATATTTATACCTAGTCAATAAGGTTGTGGGGACACCTCTGCCTGACTGGGGTCAGGAGCAGACAGATAAATGAAGAGAAGGATTCTAGCTAGGCTGCAGACCACCTAGGAGGGTAGACACACAATGGGGTTGTTTCGTGCTATACTGAGTGACCAAGTGATAATGGCGACCACTTACTGAGCATTTGCTAGGTTTGGGTACTTAACATGGGGGGAAGGTTAAGGAACTTGCCCAAAGCAATGCGGTTCCAGAACTGGAACACAAGCCTATTGATGAGCCCTGGCTTTCCTTTCCCACCACCTCTCTGAAACTTTCTCCCATGGAAGAGCAGGTGTCCCAGCGAGGAGCTGCGGGAGTTAGTGTTGGGTGTGGAAGATATCACTCTGAAGGCCAGGCAGAGCCAAGGTGCTAGAGGGAGAAACAGAGAATAAGATCTGGAGCAAGGCTGGGAGGGAAGCCAATCTCTGAACTGTAGTCGTGCAGTTTGCCATTTACCACTATTACAAGGATAAGATACGTTCTTTGTAGAAATGTTAAACACAATGGAAAAACAGAGAAAAATATTTTCATGGACCAGAGAAATACTGTTAATACTTTCTATGCTGGATCTTTTCAGTCTTCGGCTCTGTGAACGTCTTTTTTTTTTTTCCTTTACAGGATGGGACAATTTTTTTTCACTTACTAATATCAGGTAAACATTTTCCCACATTAAAATTCTCCTACAATATCATTTTTAATGGCTCCATTGTACTCTAGGGAAAGTGAACGCACTAGAACCTAGCTGGTCTGGGGTCAAACTCCAGCTCTGCCATTTCCTGGCCATGTGACAAAACTCTCAGTTGCCCCTTCACCCTCCCCCACGGGGATATAATAAAACCTCCTCTGATGTGTGTTGGGATGATTCCATGAGAAAAAGAATTGAAAGGCCTTATCACAGTGCTGCATAAATGTTAACTGTTACCATTTCTGGAATTTATTTAACCAATTCCCCATTCTCCAAAATGGGTTTTTTTAGGTTTTCAAAATTATGAATAAGATGCAATGAACACCATTACAGAAAAATCTTTGTGTTCCTCTGTAATTATGTCTTGATGTGAAATGACTGGATCAAGAAGTATTTAAAATGTGTATGTATTCAATGCATACTGGCAAACTGTTCTTCTGGAGATACGTATTGATTTATAATTATTTTCACAACCCCTTGAAGGAAGCTGGCTGTGAGACCGGGAGTCGATGATGAGCTATGAGTCAGGAAACAAGGAACAATTCGCATTTGAACACTGGCCTCAGAATGTGAGACCTGCCAAGTCCCAGACAGTCCTGCTGACCTCTCCTCTTTTGATCACAGGACACCTGCCACAGGGATGGACCTGAGAGAATGTGCGGGCACTGGTGGACACTGAATTGAAGGAGAGATGGACGGAAGGGGGTCAGAAGATACTGCAAAGGGCCTTAGCAGATCAATAAAAGTAAATCCCATGTTGGATTACTTTAGTGTATTAGTAATTACTGCCAAGAGTTATTTATACATTTTAATTTAGATAATACCATAAAGTTGTAACGAACTCATGTTAACAGCATATGTGTATGACTTTGTGGTATGTAGAATACATTGAACTTTCACACTATGATTATCCTTTATTCACTTCTAAGGTTCTTCTTAAGTAGAAATGATGGTGGCAATAGATAGTGGGGTATTTTAAAGTCCTTTAATCAGCAAATTGAAGTTGGCCACCTTTATTGGTCCTCCAATTTTAGTTTTTAAATTTTATTGGCCCCTGGAATCCATATGTCTAGAAGCTAATGCCCAGGTGACACATAATCCAGTCTTTAAACCTTCATTTATCCAACCAACATTCAGTGAGTGGCTGACTACAACATATAACATGTATAGGAATTGTTCCTTTGACTCAAAGAGCTTGTGGGTTTTGGGTCTCACGTTGCAGGCTGCAACACCATTGACTCTGGGGGTGTCAGGTTGTAAGGGAAGAGAGGTGGAGAGGGCATGGGGGTCACAGTCCATTGCAGGGTCCTTGACTTTTCTTAATATGGAAGCCACTTCTTCTAGAAATTGTTTAACTCATTATTCAATATTGGCACCCTTGGGGAAATAAAATTCACTGTAACAAACACCTCCTCACAGTGGCAAAATACATATTTCAGAAATTAAAAGGACAAAATAGAACTGAATCTGGGAGAGGAGTGAAGCTGAAATATCCCAGACACCAAAATTTATAACTGTACATGGAAGAAATTTGCTATAGGCTTTAAAAATATATTTATTAAGCGATTGTTTGGTTTAGGACACACAAAGGAAGGAAAACCAGTGTCTAATTTCATAAGACATGACACCTATAAAGTCTTTAACATTCACAAAAACCTTAAATAAAAAGAATCACAAATCAAAATATCACTAGTGACATTTATGACACATTGTAAAACACAAATCAACAAAGCTGTAAGTTCTCTAATACCTAGAATACAGTAGGTGTCAGTGAAATAGGAGACGATGCTGTTTGGATGTATTTTTTTTTTTAAGATTTTACTTATTTATTTGAGAGAGAGAGAATGAGAGAGCACATGAGAGGGGTTAGGATCAGAGGGAGAAGCAGACTCCCTGCAGAGCAGGGAGCCCAATGCGGGACTCAATCCAGGGACTCCAGGATCATGACCTGAGCCGAAGGCAGTTGCTTAACCAACTGAGCCACCCAGGCACCCTGTTTGGATGTCTTTATATGAGCAAGTGCTCTCTAATATGCTAAACCTGCAGTGCTCCAAGTGTTAACCATGAACGTTTTTGTGGTTTGAGCCAGAGAAATGTTTGGATTTGAGATGTTAAAAATCACAGAAAACCTTTCAAACTGTTCTCTCCATATACTTTCTGTGGGGCTAGGGGGAGAAGATGGGCTTGGGGAGACTTCTTTTGGGAGGAACATCTGTAAACATTTCGGCAGAACCTTCTGAGCAGTTATGTGAAGCATGTTTTCTGGGGGCTTCACGGAATTTGCCAGTTTTGGGGTTAATCAGTAGCCCCTTGTGCAATGAGTATACTATGTCATAGCATAAAATACTAATTGGAATTCCAGCAAATATCCAGGGAACTGGGTTGGACATAAGCATTGCAGGGTTTTGTTTCGGTTTTTTTTTTTTTTGTAAGGCTGATAATTCTTCCAACCAATATGGCTAGCTTCTAACACCAAGTGAGAGTTTTCATTCAAAAGGAAAAACACAAAATAAGCCTTATGCAAACTTTCTCCCTCAGCTGTTTCAAATTTAGATTAGTGCCAAAAATTAACATAACTGAATTCATTTAATATGAATAAATAAGCGACATGAGCTGAAAGCGGTCCCCATTTACCACCAGCACATTGCTTTCTGTTGATTTGATTTGCAGCTCATTCTCTAGATAAAAATTGTGTTATCAATTCACTGAATTAACATCGGTTACTAATCATCTAGTTAAGTTATAACTGGAGAGATCCTGGCCAGTGTTGCAATTTAAATTGCAAAGAAATCATAAGAGGATCATTAGATACACATCTTTAACGACATTACTTGCATTAGATACAGTGTTTCTGAAAGCAGAAAGCTCTATTCTACACCATTAGACAATGTGAGAAGAAACTTTGATGTATGTATATATGTATGTCACATTTTAAAGATGTACACAATGTTTTTTTAAAAGACAAGTGAGTCTTTTCAGGCACTGGTCTTATAAAAAGTCTCATAGATTATTTTTTTAACTAAATTCAAGTGTATCAATAAATGAGAAACACCAAAAAATTATAGCTAAAATTGCCAATGTCAACTAATAATTGTAAATTGTAATGGTTTCAGCCTCTTAAGAAAAGCATTAGAGTGAAAAAGCTGGAGTTTCAAGTCTAATCCCATCGTTATGACTTTCACTGCAATAAAAAGTTGACTATAAAGAAATGGTTTCCAAGGTCTGACCAGTCACTAGAAGGGTTTCTAAATGTCAATGCCACAAAACTATGATTTTAAATGATTCATAGCAAGAACGTTTTCTTTAAAGAAATTGTTAAAAAGTTCTTACTCATATAAGTCACTTTGTATAACAAAAAAACCCAACCCTTGATTCTGTGACCTGGTGTCAGGTACGGTGACAGATAACTCATTGCTGATCTTACCAGGAAAATGGAAACATGAATTACAAATGAAAGCAATTCCTTTACTTTCCTCACATTAACAAAGCAAGCTGTGAGTGTCTACCGCGAGCAGACACACTAATCACATCTAGAGATTTGACTGGTTTGTAGGAACAGCCCATTTTGAGTTTATTTTGAGGCAAATACACAACAATACAGAGAGATGAATAGCCCCTTAAAATGCTGGACCATCATTTGATCCAGTGTCAACTAGAGATGTTTATTTCACAACTTAAAGTATTTATTAATTACCTACTGCAACATAACACAGAAGTGATCATGAGCTCATTAAGGATAAAATCCTTGGCTTATTAGTCTCTAGAGCTTAGAACGTACCAAGCACATAGTAAATGTTTGTGAAATGATGGACTTTTAGAAACAATTTTCCTCTAAGTTCCTCTTTTCCCTGAGTCTTAAACATTTATGATGATACAAAGATGTTATAAATAATAAAAAGGCAATAAAAAAGGCAAATTCAAGATCCATTTCTCTAAATATTATCTCTGAGTTCTCTCATCAACACCAGTGAAGGACATTGGTAGTCCTTGCCACGTAAACTATGCCCTGTAAATGAATTAGGCTGAGATTATAGACCTGAACTCAGAAGAAAGGGGAGACCATTGAATAGGTAGGCAACTAATTAAAAGTTAGGTTTGGTTTTCTCCAAAGGAATCAACTGTGTGATGGAAATCAAGCCCTCTTTGCTTGTTTTCTCTCAAGTAGGATATACTTGTAGACAAAAACTCTAAGATTTCAGGAAAGTGAATTATCTCTTTGGGATTTGCTGGACCCTATTTAGGACAATAATGCCGAATGACCTAATTAGTATTTCACAGGCTTAAATGAATTAGAGTATTTTTTTAAATGTTGATGCACTCCCAAGAATTAACTGAATAACCAATTCGCTGAAGTTCTGAATTTAGCTTAACTGGATAGTGCAGTCTTAGTATCAGGAAGGATTTCAAAAATATTTTTCTCCAGAAATCTTTCTACTTATGATTATGTTTTTCATTTTTCTAAGATAAATAGTCAATTAGTTCAGCATAATAATCTTTATTTTGGTAGGGGAGAAAATCAGTCATGGCAATAATTTACCTAACTGGTCCATTCAGTTCCGCTGTTGAACCAATAACTTCATGTAGGAATTCCTTATATGACTTAATGTTGTACAGGATTGTGAAGAAATCACTTTTGGAATAATATATTTAATAATGCAAAGAGTCGCCTATGGGGGGAGCAATGTCAATACAAATGAAAATTTTAGTTTTATGACCAAAATGTTCAACATTTAGTTGAAGGTGTCTAATCATTCATAAGTATGATTCAGAGCGAGACTGGGTATCCAAGTAAACATATCTATCAGATAAGCAGTGGGATGTAAAAAGCAAAATTAATTTGGAGACAGGACATGGCATAGGCATTTTGAAATAAATGGCTACAAGATTTTTAAAAGTTTTGCATATCAGTAAGCAGTAGCATTTAAGGAATTCTGAATTTTTCACCATTTGAAAAATGTCTGTATTCACTAAGTTCCTGTAAGCTTTCCAGAGTAAGTTATATATTATTCCTTTATTCACAAAGCAAAACCTTATGATTGGCTTTAGTATTTTTATTATGCCAAATAAGGCAGTTTGTGATTGTCTATAGTTTTTGTAAAGTCTCATTTCCTGAATATTAATACATGTAATTCAACCTAATTTAAAAATTCATTTTATCTTTCATATCCATTTTCTTCCAAGCATGAAGAATAGAACATTTAGGTGTAACTTTGAGGATTTATTGCACTAACATTCTACTAAGTTCACTATAAGGAACATTTCAGGGAATGAGTTTTATTTGTAAATATTTTTATAAGATTAACAATAATTTTACATATACTCTAGAGCTACACTGTCCATTATGGTAACCATTAGCCACATTTGGCTGTTGAACACTTGAAAGGTGACTTGTGCAACTTGAAGAACTGAATTTTTTCATTTTAATTCACTTAAAAATTTTAAAATTATAGTAGTTTTAGTTATTGGAAAACTTTTAGGTGTGTTTGGACAACTTAGACTTACGAGTCTACTTTTTCATCTGCAAATTTTACGAAACCTAAATACATCAAGTATTACTGGTGAAAACTTCATGTCCAAATTAAGGTGCGCTGCAAATGTAAAGAACATTTCAGAGACTCTGTGCAAAAAAAAGAATGTAAAATTCTCATTAATAAGTTTTATATTGACTACTTAAGTACCTTGCATTATATTTCTCTTAGACAGCACTGATCTGGAGCTATATGAAAATTTCTAGTACTTAAAAGTTACGTTTTAGAATGTTTTACTTTAATATCATTCTCTTAATCAAAAATTTTTATCATTGTGAAAAAGTAAATCAGATTTAGCATTTACTTAGTAAGAAGTGCCCTAAATGCTCTCTGCACATCCTCCTTTCTCCAAATTGCAAAATCCTTGCTAGCACCAAAATGCAAAATCATAGCCAGTGAGTATGCAGAAATAGTGTATGAGGGCACTGATGAGTGTGCAATCGAATCAAACTGCTCACACACTACAAGTTCTATCTTTTCTTTCCTCCCATTTGTTTCCAGAGCTGTGTGTTCTTAATTCCAAAATTAACCTTCAACTTTTTCCCAAGTTCTGCTGTGCTATGGCTTCTGGTTTAGAAGAAGCGATGACTTTGCTCAGCAATGTGGTTGGTCATGTATTAATACTAGATTCTGTCCAGGCCCGAGAACTTTCATCCTTCAGAGTGGAGAGCTTCCTCTGGGAGAAGGGTTCAAATCCCAGAAGTCTGAACACTGCCACCCGGTACTTCTTGGACATGATGTTGTACAGAATGGGATTGATGGCAGCGCTGAGGTAGAAGAGGACAAAGGATACAAGGTTGCAGTACTGGCTGATCTGAGCAATCTCCAAGGAGCCCGGCTCGAAGGACTTGGAAAATAAGTATCGCCCTACGTGGAAGGGCAGCCAGCAGAGGATGAAAGCAAACACCACAACAGCTAAAAGGACAACAGGAGAGACAGTGTGAGCTCAAGAAATGTCATAGCAAGGCACATTCTATTTTGAAGACGCAGCTTTGTTTTGATTATGTTTAGTATCACCATTGACTTCAGAGAAACATTATGTTCTGCTTTTCCCTATTCCTACTTTTAACCAAGATTGGGTCTGTCTGGACTAACAGTTCAACCATTTTTGTTGAGCTTCCCAATCATATCTGTTTAATGACTACTTGAGTGATTTTGTGACCAAGTTGACATTTTGACTCAACAATTTATTCACAATAGTCCACCATTTCACACGTGTTAGATACAAACAAGCACATATGAAGTACAGTGGTTATACTCAACCACAGCTACATAACAGAGTTTCCTGGGGGCACAGATTCCTTGTGTGTAATACAGACTCACAAAATTAGTATCTTTAGGAAGGAGACCAGGACACCACACCTGCTTTTCTCTTTTCTTTTTTCTTTTTGAAGTTTCACGAAAGACTGAATTTGCAGTCAGGATTGAGAACCACTGAGATGGATGATACTTTGCCACCTACTGATAGACATAAATAAGTTATAAAAGACCATAAAACCCACTAACATTAATTATCATCCATCTGAGTCTTCATTTTACCCAGGTTAGATTATTTTTGTCCAAGGCCTCTGAATTTCTACATTAAATTTTCAAAATTCAGAAATCAAAGGTAAAAATAACAGAAAATAATACTTCGGTCCTTGTACCACTTTAGTGTTTCCCTTCATAAGGTCAAGGCAAAAGAAAATTAACATCGGTGTTGAAACACCAGTGAGGATAATTAACAGCTTAAAAATAAAATTGGAGAAAATTATTAAACTTATTCTCAAAACGAAGTTGCATAGTAGCAACTGACTGCCACGGTAGCAACATGAATATTTGAATCCCCTGGAGGGCACTAGCAGGTTTACAATCTGTTAGTCATATTCTGAGAATCACTGGTCTAGAAAATAAAATTTTTTACATTCTTTGAAAAAACAGTATCGCTTTAATATACAGGATTCCAGGAACTGTAAAATGACAAATACAAAATCAACCTGGAACGACTTCTAAGAAGCACTAAATATGCAAACAAATACAAAATGTTGGACTATAATGAGGAATAATAAAATGTACAGATTCTGGTTTTGAAAAAGCAAATTGAATTAATATTTTTGCTTGGATGTGAACACATTTTGTATTACTTCACTTGTACCAAACACATATACTTAAATTTATGTATTAAATATGCAGTACACTCCAGTCATAAAACCACACCTAGATGTTCTTTGAAGGACCACTTAGGGTGGGATAGTAAGTCCTGTCAGCTTACACAAAGTCTTTTTTTTCTCATGCTGGGGAGAAGCCCACGTATCTTAGCTTATCCTAGTTTATCCTAGACTATCCTACAGGCAGAAATAGATGGTCTTGAAAGCAAATTTTTATTTGCTGATTTATCATTGACTTCCTTTCAAAGCTATATAAACAGCAGCAAGGTAAACAGAATGGATGCAATTATCTGAAAAAATGCAGGTCAGAAAGCATACCACAATACTGAGAGAAAAATGAATCATCTCTGACAGAATTATCCACATTGATCATATCTTTGTTTAAATTCACCACAGAATACTTTCTAGATCCAATGCCTCCTCTTCCCCCAACCCCATACATGCTTTTTAAATGCAACTTAGATATCCACAAATTGAGGCAGGAAGGTTAACCTCACCTTTAACACTTAAAGACCACAGTAGACTTTTATGAAATATCTCAGTTTTGAAGCAATGTCTCTGAGCTGATAAAATTCATTTAAGGGAAATACAAAGGAGGGGCATCGTTCCCTGAAAAGGGAGACATTAGAAGAAAGAGACACAGAGGTAGAGAGCAAAATAGAGAGTGAAGACAGTGATAAAGTGGGGCGGGGCGGGGGGAGACAGATAAAGAGAAAAACAGCAAAAAACAAAATACACGCGCACACACACAGAGTGAGAGAGAGACGCATACACCACGGAGAAACTAAGAAACCAAAGAGTGAGCTCAAGACGGAAACAGGAGAGAATCATTGATAGACATGCAGATAGAGACCGAGAAAAACAGGGGAAGGAGGTAGAGGCTCAGGGAGAAGGGGAAAGGAGGGAAGGCAAGGGGAGAGGAGAGAACCCGGGAGAGAGAGCTCGAGGGCGCACTGAGACCCACCCAGCATTTTCACGGTTTGCTTGTGGTTCTGGTCCCTTAGCGAGGCGCCCACCGCCGCCTCGCCCCGCTTTCTTCGCCACAGCTTCCTGCCGATGAGGCTGTAGAGCACAGTGAGACAGAAGACCGGCAGGAAGAAGAAGACGCTGGATACCCACACCATGACCGTGAGCAGTCCGGAGCGCACGGCGAACTCGGTGGCGCGACACTCGTTCGTGTCCCGAGGGTCGGTGCCGTTCTCGTGCTCGACCCCGACCAGCACGAAGATGGGCCCGGCGCTGCAGAAGGCCACGGCCCAGATGACCAGGATGACCAGCTTCACCCGGCCCTTGGTGACTACCACCTTGGCCCGCAGCGGGAAGCAGATGGCGAAGTAGCGCTCAACGCTCAGCGCGGTGATGGTGAGCACCGTGGCGTAGGTACAGCTCTCGCTGACGAACTGGAAGAGTTTGCAGAGCAGGTCGCCGAAGTTCCAGGGCCGGTACTGCCACAGGCGGACTAGGTCGAGGGGCATGCAGAGGAAGATGAGTAGGTCGGAGAAGGCCATGCTGGACAGGTAGAGGTTGGTGGTGGTGCGCAGCTCGCGGAAGCGCGACACCACCAGCATGGTGAGCAGGTTGCCCGCGATGCCCACCACAAAGAGTGCCACGCAGGTGGCGGTGACACCGGCCAGCAGTGGCGCGGGGAAGAGCGGCAGGAGCTCGTCGGTCAGCGAGTCGTTGTCGGGGGGAGCGTCCCAGCCCAGGTCCGGCAGCGTGAGGTTGTACCCCGGCTCCTCGCTCGGCGTCGCGTTCCACATGCTGCCGGCTCAGCTTAACTGGCTCTGGGATGCGACTGCGCTGAGAAGCTGGCCGCGGCTGGCCCCAGAAGGTCCCCTTAGGCGCGGGAGAGTGCGAACGAGGAGCCGGCGCTGGCTCGCAGGGAGGATGCTTGGAGATGAAAGAGAGGGAAGTGAGAGGCAGAAGCTCAGGGAGAAAGTGAGATTGAGAGCTTGGGCGAAAAGGGGGGGAAGGGAGGGACACACACACGCACACGCACGCACGCACTGGTGGTGAGGACAGAATGACCCATCGGTCTTTCTGGCACCTCTGTTTTTCCCCACGATCTCCCCCAAACCTAGCCCCTAGCTGGCCCGTAGTCGCGTACCTGTCACCGGGACAGCCCCACCAGTCCTGCCTCGCCTGCGCGTTCTTGCTCCAGCCGCATCTCGCAGTTCCTAAAGCGTCCTGGCGCGCGGCGGCCTCGGAGACCCCGCACTGCGAAATGAGAGCGAAAGGAGCTCTCTTTCCAGCCTTGGGCTCTGTCTGGTTAGTGTGGTCCAGAAGGGCAGGTCACGCCCGGGGGCGGCGATGGTGGGCGTGGCGGGGAGAACGCTTTAGTGGCCAGCACCCGAGTTCTTCCTCAAAAAGGGCTAAGGGTTGGTAACGGACCTGGTGGCGAGAAGAAGCGATCGTGCCCTACTGGACTTGCAAAAGGGAGATAGGACGGGGCGGGGGTGGGGTGGGGGGGGAAGGACCTAGTGTTTGTGTTCCGACCTGAGAAGAGACCGGTGCGCCCCTGGGAAGAACCTCAGGCAGTTCTAGAACCTATGGTCGTGTTAACCAAGAGAAACAGGCTCAAAGTCGTGTGACCACTTGTCCAAGGTCACACAGAGAGTTGGGGGTTCAGGGACTAAACTTGGGGCTGGTTCCCTCCGGATTTGGACTTCTGAGCGAGAAGGGCAAGATGTGTGAATAAACTCTGTTCTGAATCCCAGCCCTTTGTACTGTCCTTCACGTCGGCGGTGGTAAGGGATATGTTGGGTAAGAGATTACTTTGCCTTCGCAAACCTGGGGTGGGGGGCGGGGAAGGAGGAGCAAAAGGAACGGGACCTGGTGGGAGCGTGTAGCAGGCAAAGGAGGAGCACAGACTGTGAGGCTGGCACGTGGAGGGTGGGCAGTAAACATTTTTTTTGAGGCATCATTGAGTTTTGTGTAGCTGTGTTCACATGGGCAAGGTCATCAACCTTTTCATTTTAAACTGCGACGATGTTCTGAGGACCAGTGGGAGTGGGTGTGAAGTGTCGGGGACACAGTTGGATCTCAATAAAAAAAATATATATGGGCTGCATTACTGTTATTGTGGTGGCTGTTGCGGGGCAGGAGCTGTGCTCCGTGGAAATGCGTCCGAGGCCACTTGCGAGGGGACGCCGCTGAACGCGACCCATATGTCCTCCTGCCCGGAGCCAGGAAATCGACGACCTAAGATCTGAGACTGGCGGCTGCCAGCGATCTCACCAACCCGCTGGGCCTCTTCAGGTCGGGCATCTTGGGAACATCCTGAGAGCGTGTTCAGCACCGCGGCCAGCGACCGGTCCCTCCTTACATCTCTCCACAGCTCTGGTAGCTGCGGCCAAGCCGCCCTCACCTCTTTCCACTTGCACCTCAGCACCTCAGTCCTGCTCCACGCGGAGGCCCGGGAGATTCCTCCCAAGCACAAAGGGCATGAAGCGGCTGCGCTGACCTGCCCCTGGCTTAAATGAGAATCCTTTCACTGTGTGTTAAGAGGGGGCTTTCCTGAAGCATTTGAATGTGTTTGCACATGACTTTGACAAATGTTTTACATCATATCTAGCAACTCAATTGTTAATGCTTTAAAGTTCACAAAGACCTAAGGCTGGATGTATCCACACATACATAAAAGATTCCATACATAGTGAGTGACTGCATGAGGGAGGTTTGACACAGGTGACCTACTGGAGATCACACTACGTAGGTCACCAATGGTGTGTTACAGATGTTGTACCAAACTGACATACAAAAAAAATTATTTCAAACTACCAACTACTATCTTCAAAAGTATTACAAATAGGTCAGGCCACCAGTTACAGTCGACTTTAACACTTCCCTCCCTACATTATCAGTAGATCTATGTGTGCAGACAGATCTTTAGTGGGAGAAAATAAACTTCGGTAAATAAAAATAGTGTAGGAAGTTATTGCCTAAAGATAAAAATCAGAAAAAGACTGTGGGGCATATTTCTAGTCTATGTAGGGCTAAAGCAATGGATGGTAGGTGGAGAAATCCTTTTAAAAATCTATGG
The DNA here is from genome assembly GCF_003265705.2 of Callorhinus ursinus. Classification (NCBI taxonomy): domain Eukaryota; kingdom Metazoa; phylum Chordata; class Mammalia; order Carnivora; family Otariidae; genus Callorhinus; species Callorhinus ursinus. The sequence goes on along the minus strand of NW_027397063.1, from coordinate 83,503,286 downwards.
TGATAAAAACTGGGCATGTGGACTAGATAGCCAGCTATTTAACTGCATTTGATCATTTTCTAAAATATAGACAAATCTGCATTGTGTGATGAAGAAGAAACAAGGGATAATCTTGAAATTGGTACTTTCATTCATAACACATAAGGTTATATAATATATAAAATTGTCTATAAATGTGTGGTAGGCAGTGGGAATAACAAAATAAATAAAACCCAGACAGGTCTTGTATTTATTTACTTATAGTCTAGAGAGAAAAATACAGTTAAACAAGCAATTCCAGTACAGTATGTACATGTGTTTGAAGAAACAGATACAATGAGCTCTGTTGAAATATGGAGAAACAATGAACAACACAGAGGTTTTAGGAAAGGCTTCTCAGAGAAAGTGCTATCTGAGCTGGATCTTGAAAGTTGAGTTCTGGGGTGCCTGGGTGGCTCAGTTGGTTAAGCGTCTGCCTTTGGCTCAGGTCATGATCCAAGAGGCCCTGGATCAAGCCCTGCATCTGGCTCCCTGCTCAGAGGAGAGCCTGCCTCTCCCTCTGCCCCTTACCCTGCTTGTGTTCTCTCTCTCTCTCACATAAGTAAAATCTTTTTAAAAAAAGAAAGAAAGTTGAATTCTGTCAGATTAAGCAAAATATGCTCAACTGTTCAGACAGGGACTCAAAGGCACATTGGAGCAAATGAGCCCAGTGTCCTTGTCCTTTGAATGGTGTATTATCATGGATTTATGGATTTTTGTATAGTCAGTGCATACCAATCAATTATTGTTATTTCTTTTTTTCTTTCTGGTGCCCTGATTGTCCTGTCTTTGGCCTGTAAGATCCCTTTCAAGCTGGTTCCAAAGTCTTTTGACATGTCTCACTTAGATTTTGAGAACTTCCTTGCTTTGTGGTACAATAAGATACCCGAGCTCACCTTGTAAATTCCCTACTCTAGACCTCGGGGTAGCCATTTCTCCAAGAATTTCTGTTACCTTCTCTTGGGAATGGCATTTAGAGACCTAAATTTGGGCTGTAGGGGTGGTTCTTTCCCCTGGGGCATTAGGGACCGGACCCTGTCTGTAGACAGAGCTAAAACATGTGTTTTTTAAAAAATCATGAGATGATGATGATGATACAGTAGATGAATCAAAAGTACCCTTATCGAGTGATTAAAATTAATACCACCCATGTGATACTCTGGGAAGGACAGACAGTCACTTATATAGTATGCTAGCTAGGAATGTACAACCTCAATCTAATCATAAGGAACATCAGACAAATTCAAAATGAGGAATATTTTACTCTAAAAATTCTCCCCAAAAGTCTATTTTTTATAAAATAAAGAAAGACTGAGAAAATATTCTAGACTGGGGAGGCTGGGTAGCTCAGTTAGTTAAGCATCTGCCTTCGGCTCAGCTCATGATCCCAGAGTTCTGGGATCCAACCCTGCCGGGCAGATGGGCTCCCTGCTCAGTGGGGAGTCTGCTTCTCCCTCTCCCTCTGCCCCTCCCCCTGCTCATGCTCTCTCTCTGTCAAATAAATAAATAAAATCTTTAAAAAAAAGAAGAAAGAAAGAAAGAAAGAAAGGAAGAAAGAAAGAAA